>NW_026731629.1:0-600000 GCF_028476545.2 Physella acuta
ACCCTTCAAATCGTTCATTCCCGCTTGTATACCCCCGCATTCAACCTTGGGGTAACTATACCTAAACACCCCGGTGTTAACTTCATCTTACACACACACTCTTCTCTAAATTCTAGATAAGTCCTATTCTGTTTTAACCTTCAAATAACGCTATCACCATCTCTAGACCTTACACGAGAAGTAGTCAAATATACTCAAGTGTGTACAAACCCCGTTCATTAAATTAACCATCAACGTAAAAAAAAAACCGGAACATCAGAAAACACATGTAAAGGTAAGGTTCCCCCCCCCCAAAAAAAAAGGAACATCAGAAAACACATCTAAAATTAAGGTCCCCTCCCCCCCCCCCCCCCCCCCAAAAAAAAAAAGGAACATCAGAAAACACATCTAAAATTAAGTTCCCCCCCCCCCCCCCCCCCCCCAAAAAAGGAACATCAGAAAACACATCTAAAATTAAGTTCCCCCCCCCCCCCCCCCCCCCAAAAAAAAAAATAGCGGGCAATAGATATCAAAACTGTAAAACAGTTTTTACAAGTTTTTAGCTGATGCGATTTAAAAAAAAAAAATTCACCCGTATAAATCGATGAGAACGCTTAAAGCGCATGCGCAATTATCCTTCCTTGTTTTTAATCAGTCTTATTGGCCAGTGTTGACTTGACACCCGGCCAGCAGACGAGAGCCCAGCGGGAAAACAAGCTGCAGTTGCCGCCGTCGCGATTGTCTTTTCCTAGAGGCAGGGGAGCTAATCAATAGAGAAAAAAACATCGGCGTAAACAAAGGAATAAAAAAGTTCAAAGATTTTCTATTCAAAGTGATCCGATGAAAAGATTGATTAAAATCAATTTGAATAGCGAGTGAAGTCAGCGGTAGGATCGGTAATCACGTGACAAGCCTAAACATAAACGTTGATTAAGACTGATTAGTAGTAAGCTGATATTACTAAAAAGATAAACACAATATAAGATAAGAAGAATTTTTTTTGACCAAGATAAGTAACTATCTTCTGACCAAGATAAGAAAGAAACTATCATTGGACCAAAATATAAAGAAAACTATCTTTGGGCTAAAATAAGAACAAACTATATTTGGGCCAAAAATAAGAACAAACTATCATTGGACCAAAATAAGAAGAAACTATCATTGGACCAAAATATGAAGAGAACTATCATTGGACCCAAAATATGAAGAAACTATCATTGGACCAAAATATGAAGAAACTATCATTGGACCAAAATATGTAGAAACTCTGATTGGACCAAAATATGAAGAAACTATCATTGGACCAAAATATGTAGAAACTCTGATTGGACCAAAAATATGAAAAAACTATCATTGGACCAAAATATGTAGAAACTTTCTTTGGACCAAAATATGTAGAAACTATCTTTAGACCAAAATATAAAGAAACTATCTTCTGACCATCACATACTTGACAAATTTGTTTTACCATATCCCGATGTTGGAGCATTGACGAAGCTGAAAAAAACAAAAAAACATGGATGAAAAAATCAAGGCATAAAAGTGCAGGTTTTTATCTACCTCGATGATAAATGTAGTGATATAAACTGGACAAGGTGTATACAGACATTTGTTTCGAGTAATTTTATATCGGTTATTTTTATTCTAGGTCAGGCTGACCTATTAATAGAAATATATCTCCTGCACAAAACGTCATTTCCGTTTACTGTGAAAACGCGAGGTACAGATGTTTCCGTCAGTTAACTTTTCCGTTTATGACTGGTGATTTGTGTAGCATTACGTTACGTACTTGCGGGGTTTCGTAGCAACAAATCAAAAGGCTTCCCTCCGTTTGCTTCTATTTTTAGAAACCTTTTAGCTTAGAGTTAATTTTGAAAAAAATAAAATGAAATATTAATCTGTTTACATACCAGAACATTTTAGCTATTGGTACTTCCAAACTGAATAGAATTCTTGTTTTAACCTCTCCACCACACCAGTAACTCAGATTTGAACTAAGCCTAGCACTTACTGTGATATTCGGAGGCATAGCGATCCATTCTGGCGTCATAATGTTACATTTGCGCCCTCTACCCCATATATATATATATATATATATATATATATATATATATATATATATATATATATATATATATTGTTACGCCCCGAGCTACCTAGACCTTTCGATCTAGGAGGGGAGGTAGACAAGAACACACGTCAAAACTAATGAACACCTTTAATACTTGCTCAAGTTTAATTCTTACATCAAAGATACAACATGTAAAAGTAACCGCCACCAAAATACAACACGAAAATCCTACCACCTAGCCTTATCTAAACTATATACAACTACACGTCCTAACATGGCATCCAACACATTTAAAAATACATTTTAGAAAAAGACAAAAATAGAAGAAACTACTGTTATCCTTAACATAATCCTACTGAAAAGTTATCCCCGAGATAACATATCCGCCACAATGTTATCTTTCCCTTTAATGTGTTTGATTTCTAAATTAAAATTTTGTAGGTACAGACACCAGCGGAGCAGTCGCTGGTTCTTCAACCCGAGTTTGCTTACGAAAGTTAGTGGGTTATGGTCTGTATACACTACCAAAGGGGAGGAACTCACGTATACATCAAAATGTTGCAATAGTTGAATAATTTCTTTGATGAGCATTTAATTTTTTTGAAAAATACCCGACTGGATGTTCTAGGCCTTCCTTGTCTTCTTGCATGAGGACAGACCCAACGCCACAATCGCTAGCGTCAACTGCCAGTTTAAAAGGCTTTCCAAAGTTTGGCGCCATTAGGACAGGTGAGTTTGACAATATGTATTTAATCTCCTGGAATGATTGTTCACACTCCACCTTCCATTCGAACTTTATGTTCTTTCTGAGTAGATTGGTGAGTGGCTCGGCAATGGTGGAGAGATTTTTACAAAATTTTCTGTAATACCCCGCCATTCCCAGAAACCTCCTCAACTGTTTTCTGTCGGTGGGCGGGGGCAACCCAACAATAGCCTCCACCTTTGTCCCGACAGGTCTAACCTTCCCGTTCCCCACCTCATGCCCTAGATATGTGAGGGTGGCATGACAAAATTCACTCTTCTGTAAATTTACAGTTAGGTTAGCCGAGGCTAACTTGGTAAACAATTGGTACAACTGGTTAATGTGTTCCTGAAAAGTTTGACTATAGATAACAACATCATCTATATACGCGTCACAATTATCTATCTCAGCAATTACTGAGTTGATCATGCGTTGGAAAGTGCTAGGGGCATTCTTCAAACCAAAGGGCATACGCTTGTACTGATAAAGGCCATCCGGGGGTGACAAAGGCAGAAATTTCTTTCGCCCTTTGGGTCAGGGGTACCTGCCAGTATCCAGACAGAAGGTCCATTTTTGTTATGAACCTTGCCTGTCCAACTTTGTCAATTACATCATCTATACGGGGGAGGGGAAAGGAATCAGCCCTTGTTAAGGAATTAACCTTTCTAAAATCGGTACAAAACCGATAGGTCTTATCCCCTTTAGGGACGAGAAGACATGGGGCACTCCAGCTACTTTGACTGGGCTCAATTATGTCATTCTCCAGCATGTATTTTACCTCATTTCTAATGAGTGCCAACTTTTCAGGGTTAACCCGATAAGGGTGTTGTTTAACCGGAGTAGCATTACCAACATCAATATCATGGCTAATTAAATTAGTTTCTCCAGGGACATCTGGAAACACATGAGAGAAATCAAAAATAAGATTGCCCATGATGGTTCGCTGATCTTCGGTCAAGTGAGACAGTTTATCATTGAGATTCGATAAAATCTCTGAGTTATGCAACTTTATGTGTCCTGACTCGTCTTGATCGATTTCATCGACCCCACCATGGTCCTCTTTTACAACAACATTCACCACCTCTGTTGGGGCGGCTGGAGGAGTCCTACTATAAAATCTTTTAATAGAGTTAATATGACACAACCTTTTTGTTTTCTTGCGACCAGGAGTGTTAATCATATAATTCACTTCACCCACTTTAGAATCTACCGTATATGGACCGAAAAACTTGGCCCTGAGTGGTTGGCCAGGGACAGGAAGAAACGCTAGGACCTGGTCGCCAGGTTGGAAGCTGCGAGCCTTAGTCTTTCGATCGAACTTATTCTTCATCGTTCTTTGAGCATGGGTTAAGTTAACCCTTGCCAACTCCCAGATAGCACTCAGTTTCTCTTTGAATTTTGAAATGTCCAAGTTCTGTGGCACCGCTTCACTGGAACTAGTCCACTTTTCTTTCAGTAACTTTAAAGGGCCGCGAACAGTGCGACCGAACACAAGTTCGTACGGTGAATATCCGAGGGAATCTTGGACTGCTTCTCGAGCTGCGAACAGGAGCAAGGGTACGCCCTCATCCCAATCAGCGTGGTCCACACAGTAGGTGCGCATCATAGTCTTTAGCGTTTGATGAAAACGCTCGAGTGCGCCCTGAGACTGAGGGTGGTACGCGGTACTCTTAACGTGGTTAATGCCAGATGAACGCATAGCTTTCTGGAATTCCCTGCTGGTGAAGTTGGTGCCTTGGTCTGATTGTATCACCTGTGGGAAACCGAAGGTAGTGAAAAACTTGGTAAGAGCTTTTATAATGTTCTTGGCTTTAATATTCCTCAAAGGAATAGCTTCTGGGAACCTAGTAGAGGCACACATCATGGTGACTAGGTACTCGTTTCCGGCTTTTGTCTTAGGTAAAGGCCCTACACAGTCGATGAGAACTGTGGTGAAAGGCTCGCCAAAAGCTGGGATAGGACACAGTGGAGCTTCAGGGATAACCTGATTAGGTTTACCGACGCGTTGGCAAACTTCACATGTCTTACAATACTCCGTTACCTCTCTCTTCATTCCCGGCCAGAAGAAATGTTCTCTAAGTCTTGACAATGTCTTTCTTACACCTAGATGACCCGACAGGGGTGAGTCGTGGGCAATGTACATCAGGTCAAGCCGATATATTCTGGGTACCACGACTTGGTTGCGGTCATGCCCGGCAACCTCACCAGAGGCGTTGTCTGGGCGATATCGTCGGTAGAGGATGTGATCATGCTGGTAGAAACAGTTCCCCTGTCTCTCGGCCTCAGCTTGAGGTAAGGCCTCGTTTTGCAGTTCAGTTATTTCCGAATCGTTCTGTTGCGCCTGCACGAAATCGTCAAATGAGACTCTCAAGGGAGAGAGAGTGTCACGAATTTGATCACGAGGGAGAGAGAGATCAGTGACTCTATCGAAGAAGGTTGAACTTAAATTCACTGCCTCATCCTCGCTCGTCACTTCCAGCGGTGACTCTCTTTTCTTAGCTCCCGCACGAGTTAACACACATGAAGGGTACTGTTTGTTGGTGTTATCGCTGGTGGACTGGGTGAGCGGATGTTCACCATAAAAACAATCTGGAAACACCTCCCCAGGAGTAATCCAATCCCTGGCAGGGGTAAGTGCGGCCTCACTCCAACAACGACATCACCTGTAACTAGACCTGAGTCTAGCCGTATGGTGTGGAGAGGGGCGCTCACTTGGTTTGACTCGATGCCCTGTAGGATAGCGTTGTCACCAGTAAACGAATTACCAGCAAGGATTCCCTCCCGTAGCAAGGTCAAGGAGGCACCGGTGTCGCGAAGAATTTTTATGGGTCGTGGAGGCGATGCATCTCCGGGTATTGACACATACCCGTCGAAGATGAAAGGCTGGAACCTCTGCAATGTTTCGACTGATATTGCCTCACGGCTTGTGATACCATCACCGGCCACACCAACATGAGCATTCCCAGCTTTGTGGATGGGCTTAGGGGCAGGCTCGACGCTTGTCATTTCTTGAGTGTCCTCTGGGTTTGGGATGCACCCCTCAGAATTGTGCAGATCTACCGGCTGGCTAATTTGTTCAATACAGCCATAACCTCGGGTGGTATCTAGATCCCGATCCAGGTGATCCCTCGATTGTTGTAGACAAGATGTTGGGTACATCCTATTATCCTTCACGCGTTTACTGCATTGTCTAGCCAAATGCCCTTTTGCTTGGCAGTAGTAGCAGATAACATCAACTTCATGTGATTCAGATTTGACTGGCTGCTGCACTGAAGATTGGCCTGGGAAGTTGCCTGCTCTAGATTTGACTGGCTGCTGGACTGAAGATTGGCCTGGGAAATTGCCTGCTCTACCCAGGGCTGGTCTATGAGAACCTTTCTGTATTGGTGTCTCATTGTAATCCCTGTGGTTCAGCGTGTAGTTATCAGCCATCTCGGCCGCCTGACGAGTCGACTTGACCCCGTTGTCTTGCAGCTGAACTCGTATTCTACCTGGAAGGCAGTTTTTGAACTCTTCGAGTAGGAATAAGGAGCAAACGTCTTCAAAGGTAGTTACATTTTCAGCAGTCAACCACCTGTATAGAAGCTTTTCTTTGTTGTAGAGGAACTCAACGTGAGTTTCCCCTGGAGCTTTCTTTAGGCTCCTAAACTGGCTTCTGTAAGCTTCTGGTGTCAGTTCGTAAGCTCTCAGTATAGCTTCTTTAACAAGCTGGTAGTTGGACTGAATGTCAGGGCTAAGGGATGTAAAAACATCCGCAGCTTTTCCAGTTAACACAGGACTAAGTAGTGTAGTATATTTGTCTAAGGGCCAATCATAACTCCTACCTGCGAACTCGAATGATTTGAAAAACCTAACTAAATCCTCTTCACTAAACTTCGGAACACTAGACTGTAAGGAAGTGAGTTTTATAGGAGGAGATGTAGAGGCGAAAGATTGCAGCTCTAATTCCCTAAGCCTAATTTCCTTTTCGGAAGCTCTCTTTTCCCTCTCCATTTTCTCTTTACTCTCTATCTCAAGTTTCTTTAATTTAACAGCTTCAGAGGTAGGATCACTCTGTTCAATGGTGTCCAGACACTCCTCTTCTAACAACCCAAGGTTCACTAGCTCTACCACAATCTCGTCACGCACTGCCCGATTTTTAGATGAAGCTTTAAAAGACATATTTAACTTGCGCACGATGGCCACTAATTCTACGCGTTTACAATTATCTAACACCTCCAATGTTGGACGCTCTAAAAAATTCATTATATCCATTGTTAAGGTTAAACGGTGGCGGTTAACTAAAAAAACAAAACTAAATGGCTTACTCTCACAGCTACAAGTACAATTAAAACACTAAAAGTAGGGCTATCACCTTTGACACTTCAAATAGGTAGACACCAGCTATACTGGGCCAACCAAACTAAGATATCCAGCTACACTGGATTACAAACGATTTACTCACGTATACTGGGAATTGACCCTCCAGCTATACTGAGCAAACCAAACAAAAATAACGAATTTATTCACGTACCTGGCAATGACCCTCCAGCTGTACTGAACAAACCCGTACACTCCAGTTCAACTGGACCACACAAAAAACATTCAAGTATACTGGGCATTAATCCCTCCAGCTATACTGAATAAAAATAAAGATTCCAGCTCTACTGGACCAACATAAAAATCAAGAAAAATAAACTCAGTGTCAATACAAAGGTGATAAGCTCGCTACTTACTCAATGTTTGGAAAACTCTCCTGATTCCGTGAGCAACTTTATTGTCACTACTTCTAAAACTTAAAACTAAAACACAAGCTCGTGAGCCCCCAACTGAAAATGGCATCAAAAGAAACTATTCAACTCGTTGTCTGTCCAATCCCAGACGCTAGCCGCCAATTGTTACGCCCCGAGCTACCTAGACCTTTCGATCTAGGAGGGGAGGTAGACAAGAACACACGTCAAAACTAATGAACACCTTTAATACTTGCTCAAGTTTAATTCTTACATCAAAGATACAACATGTAAAAGTAACCGCCACCAAAATACAACACGAAAATCCTACCACCTAGCCTTATCTAAACTATATACAACTACACGTCCTAACTGGTGTGCTGCTATGCCCTCTCACTGACTGGTCTCACCAATCGCCCTCCTAATATTCTCCAGTCGTCCCTGACTAGTGTGGGAACCTAGTTAATCGAGCCTGACCCCCCCCCCCCCAGGTCAGGTCAAGTCAGGACATGACCGTCCCCACGGTTTCGTCCGTCCAGAAAAGCTTTCCCAGCCATAAATCACGGGCTGTTGGTCGTTACCAGCCGAGTCCCCAAGACACCAGGTATGCGCCGCCCACAGCGTAAGACCCAATCCGCGTGGGGGCCGAAACGACCCAAAGATTCCCACGGCCAGCACTGGTCAGCCTCTGACCACCGCCAGGTTGATGGATGAGCGTGGGGTCGCTACCCCAACATACGGGTCAGCCCAGGACAAACCCCAGGTGGCCGTAACAATATGTATATATATATGTATATATATATATATATATATATATATATATATATATATATATATATATATATATATATATATATATATATATACATATATCTGCGTTATTGAAAAAAAGTCCTACGCCCTAATTTGGATAGATCGGGGCGCTTTTATCTGTCACTCTCCCCTTTATATTATGATGTCGCATTTGATTTAGAAAACTGTTAAAGAAGTCCGTAAAGCCAGGTACCATTCTATTTTCTTAACCTCGACTGTGGATAATTCAGTCATGCAGCTTAGATTGAGCTTCTAATACTTTTTCTACCAGGTTTGTTCATCCGTAAGGTCGGCGCCTAGGGCGGCCGCCCCACCCGCCCTTCCCCTCGCTACGCCTCTGTTAACACAAACCATCACAACGATAGCAGGGTCGCTGGTTCAGTTCCTAGGCGCGGGAGGGGGGGGGGGGGGAGGTGCATGGTGTTGGTGGTCTCATCAACATGACCGCTAAACCAAGCATCAACATGATCACTAAAACAAGCATTAAGCATATGTTGATAAGACTTTTAAAAAACATGCCAGTTAGAACTAGATGGCGAAATTTATTAGCATTGATTTTGAGCATTTAATTAAAATAAACCGGGAGTGATCTCCCCTAAACTTTCTCGAATATTCTAATATAACATTACGTGTGATGGCAACTCGGAATATAGACTTGATTTTTGTTACTTAAACTTTTAAAAGTAGAATAAAATCTAGTAGGAAAAAGAATTGCGCACCAAGCGAACGCCAAAACAAAATGTGCATAATAGTGTGCAATATTATTAGTACTTTATTAATTTACATGCGTTTTTTTTTAGAAATCGGAAATAGCGTAAATTAGTACTTCCGGAAAAACGGAAATTACTCAAAATTTGATAGAAGGTAGAGGATTAGATCTTTTACTTACGTGTGAAATTTCATTTATCTATCTGAAATAGTACTCAAATTATAGGCTTTTGAAAAATTCAAAGTAGAAAAAGTACCACTTCCGGTTATCGGATATCGCTCAAAAGTTGATACGGATCTACGATTTTGATATAATACTTATATATGAAATTTCATCAACCTAGCTTTTTTTAACGGTACTCAAGTTATCGTGTTTACACACAGACAGACAGACAGACACACACACACACACAGACATACGGGCAAGATTGCAAAATTATGTTTTTCCGTATTAGTGAGGTGTAAAACGTCGAGATTTGTAAAAATCTCGATTTTTTTTTGCACGATTACAATACTTTCTCTATACTTCGTATATACGAGAAAGTAAAAATTAAAATAAATAAATGCCTCTTTGTGGCTCTGTTCTTGTGGGCTCCGTGTGGCTCGTGTGTGGCTCATGTGTGGCTCTTGTAGCCCATGTTTAGCTATGATATCTCCATCATCCACAGGAGACATACACCGCTCTACACTGACCAATCAGAGCGTGCCGTTATGGCACGTGACCATTATGTAACTCCACCGTGTGTTGACGCAATAGGCATGTAACATTCAGTACCAGGTAACATTCAGTACCAGGTAACATTCAGTACCAGGTAACATTCAGTACCAGGTAACATTCAGTACCAGGTAACATTCAGTACCAGGTAACATTCAGTACCAGGTAACATTCAGTACCAGGTAACATTCAGTACCAGGTAGCATTCAGTACCAGGTAGCATTCAGTACCAGGTAGCATTCAGTACCAGGTAGCATTCAGTGCCAGGTAACATTCAGTACCAGGTAGCATCCAGTACCAGGTAGCATTCAGTACCAGGTAGCATTCAGTACCAGGTAGCATTCAGTACCAGGTAGCATTCAGTAGCAGGTAGCATTCAGTACCAGGTAGCATTCAGTACCAGGTAGCATTCAGTAGCAGGTAGCATTCAGTAGCAGGTAGCATTCAGTAGCAGGTAGCATTCAGTACCAGGTAGCATTCAGTGCCAGGTAACATTCAGTACCAGGTAGCATCCAGTACCAGGTAGCATTCTCTGCCAGGTAACATTATCAAGTGCATCGCTTTTAATGCAAGAGCAATAACCCAGTACTGGCATCAACAATTCAAGGGAGAAATTGAAGCGTGTGTGTGTGTGGTGGGGGGGGGGGGCTCTCTGGAACTTGTCGCTTCCGGAATAGTTTAAAGGGAACTGGCACAATGACTGCACAACGTTGAACATTTTTTGATGTTGCCAGAAGCATGAATTTTGTTTCTCCAGTAGCCGCCCTTGTGCAGGGGAAATAAGCACAGTTTGTGAAGAGAGTTCATGGCCCTTGGTATTCATGCACATTTCAATGCAATCTAATAGCTTGTTCAAAAATAAGGTAAATTATTTGTTATGCAATGCTGAATTACATTTCGCTGATTATTTATATAATTTATTTTTTTCACCACAATAAAAGATCTAGAGAAATTTAAGAAACTCATTTACTTTACATTAAAGTTATGGTTTAAAGAGTACACAATTAGACTTTTAGATAAAGACAGTGTTTGATGAATAGCCTTTAATGTAGCTTCCACATCTAATTATTTCTCACGTAATGTATCTAATTTACTGCAGGCTACCTGACTTCACTTATTGCACCTGACTTATTGCACCTGACTTATTGTACCTGACATATTGCTTTATTGCACATGACTTATCGCACCTGACTTATTGCACCTGACTTATTGCACTTAACAGTGACTTACTGCACCTGATTTACTGCACCTGACTTATTGCACCTGACTTATTGCACCTGACTTATTGCACCTGACTTCTTGTATATGACCAATTAATTGCACCTAACAGACACCAAAACATAAAACCCTGTCAGGCAGATTGACTTAAAATATCACGAAATGACCAAAAATACAAAACTACTTAAACCATATGTATGTATGTATGTATGTATAAGTATGTCTATGTAGCATGGTGGGGGGATGTCAAAACTTACAAAATGACATTCATACGATTACTGTCACCATAAGCCCAAATGCCCTCTAACCCGGGACTACTTATTTCAGTATGTCCACATTAAATAAAGCCTGTCGATTACATTTATGATAGCTGTCTTGCTGATTTGGCTAGAATTAATACGCTTTAAAAAACGTCAAAAATGAAAAGATACGTTTTTGATGTGTGACAGTTATTCATTTTTAATTCCTACTGGGAAATAGTTAAACACGACACAAGAATAGACAAGGTTGTCTTTCGAGAAGGAGGGGGCGGGGTGCGCGGGAAAATTGGGTCAACCTATGACGTATCAATGGGACGGCGTGGCCTAGCGGTGGAGCGCTAGACGGCTAACCCGATAGTTTGGAGTTCGAATCCGGGTTTAAGTTAGTGGAACGTCTCTGAGTCCACTCAACTCTGCTGGGTACCTAACTCACGTAGAGAAAGTAAAGGCGGCTGGGTATAGTGCTGTCCATATTATCCTTTTATATGCCGAGGTCAAGAAACATGAACTTCACTTCTAAAGAGGAATCTTTCTTATGACGTATCAGAACTCTCAAACAAAAGATACCCCGCTGCGGAACAAAAATGACTTCAAAAGAAATGACTTCAAAAGAAATGACTTGAGGTAAAGGCTAGCGGCTACACCAGACCATCTTGTGAGACACAAAATCTCTAAATTACTTTCGCTAGTATAAAAATCTGGGACAAGTACAGGTGACCTGTACTTGTGTCACGTGACTGGGGTAGGCTTCAGAGACGGTGATGTAGAGTACACGGGTTTAAAATTCTACAGATTTTTAAAAATCCTAAGTCTGTTCCCAGACTAACTATTCAACTTAGAGCTGTTGGGGGGGGGGGGGGGGGTTAAAAATAACTTGTAATATAAACTTTTGATGAGTGATTGCTCAGGAAATTAGTTAAAGATTTTAATATGCCTGTTTATTTTAGTTACACAATTTTAAATGAACACGAATAGATGATATAGTTTTACTTCGATATGGAGTGAAGTATTAAATGTATTTTATAGAAATTTGACAAACAAAAACGCCAGTACATTTGTATGTAATGTGAATTTACTGAGTAAAATTAAAAAAATATATAAAGCACAAATACATATTTATCCTTTTCATTTAACGAAACTATTAGAATTGAATATTAGTTCTTAAAAGTATTTCGCATGCAAGAACGCTAACCCATAGAAAAGTTGCTTTATGTAGTTATTTCAACTAAATCTGTAGACCATATTATACAACCTAATACTACAATCCTACACGACATAATACAATGGAACACAAACAATAAACCGCATTATAGTAAAGTTACACATGATATTGTAGCAATAATATTTAGAAGAATAACTAATATATATAAAACTAATATAGGAAGCAAATAGCAGACAAATCTGTAAGGGAAGTGATTTAAAACACGTCGAACTAATCGAACGATCATTTGGTGTGATTGGAATATTACTTTATACACTTCGGTTTCCTTAAAAAAAGAAAAAAAAAAGAAAAAAAAAAGAAAGAAAAAGAAAATACACTTCGGTTTTTTTATTATAAAACATAATATAATGTAATATTTATTTTTCTAATTAAGGTTGTTATTAGAACAAAATGTACTGTAATTTTTATTTTGCTCATAAAGTAAGTCAATATGAACTTGAAAGTAGAGTTAGTCTAGGAGATGAACTTTCGCTTCTGTTCCGATTAATTTCTGAACGGTTGATTCGGTTTTTTAATTAAACCAAGATGGCGGTGAGCTGAGAGGCGGATGTGAGGCGTGCGATGAGTGGTATCACGTGGGCACGGGGTGGGCGCTGACCCAGGCGGACTAGTCGGCAAGGGCAGGGCGTCCTGGGGCGATTTTTGGGGGTCGCTGACATCTGGGGGTCGGATCTTTTGGTCAAGGCAGCATGTGTAAGGCAGCGCACGTGAGAGATTATGTAAGCAGCGTATGTAAGAGCTTATGTAAGACAGCGAGTGTAAGAGCTTATGTAAGACAGCGCGTTTAAGAGCTTATGTAAGAAGTCATGTGAGAACAAGTACGACAGTATGTCGTTGTGGACGGGGTGGTTGGACGGTAGAGCTGACGACTGAACGTCTCGTGTTCGGGTCCCGAGCTCGCGTCTGTAGGACGTCACTGAGTCCACCCAGCTCTGATCGGTACTTGACTTGTGGAAACAAAGGCGGCAGTCCACTGAGTCCACCCAGCTCTGATCGGTACCTGACTTAGGGAAACAAAGGCGGCTGTACACTGAGTCCACCCAGCTCTGATCGGTACCTGACTTATGGAAACAAAGGCGGCTGAGCAAAATACTGACCACGCTATCCCACATATCTCGGGGTCATTGAAACAGATGAACTCTTCTTCATCTGCCCCATGTGTCTTAGTAAGGGACAGGAAAAGAAGATAATGTGTAATACAATTAAAGGTATCTTTTATCACCAATTGTTGACAATGATACGTATCACTTATTGCACATTGTGTACAATGATTCTTATCACTTGTCAAAAGTTGTGTACAATGATTCTTATCAATTATCACCAATTATGGACTGCGGTATTTATGGCTTATTGCCGACTGTTATTTTTCTTCTTCTGTCTAAAAAAGTAAGATGTCCAGGTAAGCATATATCTTAATGAGCAGCGTCTAATGAGTAATTAAACGTTCCTGGTTCGGACCTGCAGACATCGTAATCTTAATCACGACTTGAAAGAACTTTCAACCTAAATTGAAAGTCACAAATTTAAAATTCGATAGCAAAAAAAAAATTATTTCCAAACAATTTTTTTAAAGTTCAAATAGCGATACGAACTTCAGCTAGGAAAAACCCAAAATGTCGATTAAAATCGAAGGGTGTTAATCTACTTGATGACGAATTTTTTGATACAATCTAGATGTGCATTTTTTCCGGGATTTAAACAAACATTTCGCCTACATTTGTGTGACAAGGAAAACTACCCTACCTGCAGGCTAAACCACTTTGTTGTTTTTTTTTCAATCAATTCTTGAGATGCCGAGTGTGGGTGGATAATACAGCAAAAAAAAAAAAAAAAAAAAAAAAAAAAACTTTACAGCTGAATTTCACATGAGCTGACGAACTTTTATCACATTTTCTATTTGCTTTTCTACAAAAATATTTTTAAGAATATTTTGAGCCTGTTTTACACTTGCTTGAACTGCTCAAATGTTCAAATGTACAGTTCACGTGGAGAATCACGATTTTTTTTTTTGCAGCGGAATTGATGTAATGTCTTCTTGCATTCGCAGTTTTGTATATATATATATATATATATATATATATATATATATATATATATATATATATATATATATATATATATATATATATATATATATATATATATATATATATATATATATATATATACACATATATATATATATATATATATATATATATATATATATATATATATATATATATATATATATATATATATATATATATATATATACGAAGCTGGAACATTTGGAATTGTAAACGAGAACATTTTGAAATTACTCACCTGCACATGTCAAAAATATGTCTTACGTCACACCGTGTACCGGAAGTTGAAGTATACCCATATCTGTACTTTAACTAATGGCATCGATCAATGGCGATATCGAATGGTTGTCGTGCTGATGTAGGTCACGGAGGTGTTGAAGACATCCGATAGAATGGTGTTCCAGTATTGGTCTGATGGTCTGGTGGTCTGGTGGTCTGGTGGTCTGGTGGTCTGGTGGTCTGGTGGTCTGGTGGTCTGGTGGTCTGGTGGTCTGGTCTGGTGGTCTGGTGGTCTGGTGGTATGATGGTCTGGTGGTCTGGTGGTCTGGTGGTCTGGTCTGGTCTGGTCTGATGGTCTGATGGTCTGATGGTCTGGTGGTCTGGTGGTCTGGTGGTCTGGTCTGGTCTGATGGTCTGGTGGTATGGTGGTCTGGTGGTCTGGTGGTCTGGTCTGGTCTGGTGGTCTGGTGGTCTGGTGGTCTGGTCTGGTCTGATGGTCTGGTGGTCTGGTGGTCCGGTGGTCCGGTGGTCCGGTGGTCCGGTGGTCCGTTGGTCTGGTGGTCTGGTGGTCTGGTGGTCTGGTGGTATGATGGTCTGGTGGTCTGATGGTCTGGTGGTCTGATGGTCTGGTGGTCTGGTGGTCTGGTGGTCTGGTGGTATGGTGGTCTGGTGGTATGGTGGTCTGGTGGTCTGGTGGTCTGGTGGTCTGGTGGTCTGGTGGTCTGGTGGTCTGGTGGTCTGGTCCGGTGTTCTGGTGGTCGGGTGGTCTGGTGGTCTGGTCCGGTGGTCTGGTGGTCTGGTGGTCTGGTGGTCTGCTGGTCGGGTGGTCGGGTGGTCTGGTGGTCTGGTGGTCTGGTGGTCTGGCGGTCTGGTGGTCTGGCGGTCTGGTGGTCTGGTGGTCTGGCGGTCTGGTGGTCTGGCGGTCTGGACTTTTAAATCTGGAATCTTCGGTCCATAGTCCACTGGTCTTGTCCACATGTTGCATTGAACTGAACAATACACTACTATTACTATCCCTAATGCTCGTTGATACAAAAAATACAGATCACGTATAGAGGTGTATCTACAGCATTACGATGCGAGACATCGTTACATAATTCTGCTCGTTATATAATATAACTTCTTTAGTTAAAAATATCCAGATCCTTGGCATTGTCCTTGTGACGATAACATATTAACACTGATAGCGACATACATAGCACATAGACGAACCCAAAAGACTCCCACATGTACTAAAGAGCGAAACTCCGTCACTGATAAAACTGACACCGAGAGATACCCCCCTCCCACCACCACAACCAGATTTAAAGTGCTCGCCCCTCCTTAGAAAGGTCGTATTCATCCCTCACCATCAAGGTATTCCTCTACCATCCTCAACCAACTTGCTCCGACCCTCACCAATATCGACCTACCCTTCCCCACAAGATCGTTCTAAACCTGCTCCCCCTGGGACGTTCGCACCCTCAGCAAGCTGATCCCAACCCCACATGCAAACCCTCACCCCTCAGTACATGTCCACACTCTCCCTACAAGCTCATCCCCCATCCCCACTCCCACCCCACAAGTAAATCCCCACCCCTCCTTACATGTAAACACCCTCCCTACAAACTCACCCCCACCCCACAATTTATCCCCACCCCTCCCTATAAGGTGATCCCCACCCTCACCCCCACCCACAAGTAAATCCCCACCCCTCCCTACACTCTCATCCCCACCCCCACCCCATAATTCATCCCCACCCTCACCCCACCCCACAATTCATCCCCACCCCTCCCTATAAGGTGATCCCCACCCTCACCCCCACCCCACAAGTAAATCCCCACCCCTCCCTACACTCTCATCCCCACCCCCACCCCATAATTCATCCCCACCCTCACCCCACAATTCATCCCCACCCCTTCCTAGAAGTGATCCCCACCCTCACAATTTGAAACCTTGACTGAACAAATTAAAATGGCGTAGAGAGTTTTCTTCTCCTTATGTTTTGTGGTTTATATTACAATGTCACATTGAAATAAAAACAGCCGACCGAATATAGTATGCATATATCTTGTAACTGTAAACCCCACTTGTTAATTTAAGTGTAATTTTAGATTTCTGTTATGGCGCATTTAATTCATTACTCGATGTAGTTTTATACTCAGCTTATTGCATTAGAGCATTCTCCGTAATTTGGAAGTTGATTACTTTATTTTTTATAGTCAGTGGCCACTTTCATAATCAGGAATTGTATTTCATGTCAGGGATCATGATTTTATAAACTGCTACGTATCGGTAGAATCAGGGATCATGATTTTATAAACTGCTACGTATCGGTAGAATCAGGGATCATGATTGTATAAACTGCTACGTATCGGTAGAATCAGGGATCATAATTTTATAAACTGCTTCGTATCGGTAGAATCATGGATCATAATTATATTGCAGTGTCTGTTTACAATCAGGGACCTCAGGGACCTCACAGGGATCACTGGGACTGTTTAACTAGAAGGATCTCAGGGACTTAAAATACGGGGATCTCAGAGGGTTTAACTGCGGGGGTCTCGGGAAACCCTCAACTATAGGGATCTCAGGGACCTCAGGGACCGTCAAATTACAGGGATCACTAGGACTGTTTAATTAGAGGGATCTCAGGGACCGTTAGAATACAGGGATCTCTTGAACCGTACAAATATAGTTAATGAAGATAGTTAAAAGATAGCTATTAAAGGACCGGGTACTTAATACAGGAGACAGAAATAGGATCAAACTACTGAGTATTGGGTATAGAATCCTGCCACCATTTTCATCCTTATTTATTTACTTCACTTCTTGAAGAGCTGTTGGATAAAAAGGGCAGGGTTAGGGGATAAAAATATACCATTTTTTCTAAGTACTAGAATTCTATTATGAGGCCAGCTAGGGCTCGAACCCTACAGCAATTAGGTTACTCCACCTTAAAGCATTCTTTGTAGGCTGGTCATGTGACATAACACTAGTATCTGGTACAGAGGAACAGATCAACTCTACTTCATCTGAATATATGACTACAACGTACTGTAACAATTTAAATTTAAATTCACTGATCCTATTTTCTAACCAAAGGTGAAACTTAAGGCTTAAATAATCTGTTCTTTACAAAATAACTGTTTTTCATCTATTTTGTTTTACTATAAATCCAGGACAAAGTAGATCATCGAAAGCGGAGAAACGTCTTTTTTTTTTATCTAAATTTTTATCAAAAATTTAAAGTACAACTAAGTGGTTGTAAATAAATTTGGTTTAAAATAAAGACAAAACTTGAACTACTTTTCCGAAACAATATTTATTTAAAATTAAAATCCCACTCACTAGACACAAGAAAATGTCAGGTAATTACCACATTTTGTTCTAATCCCACTATGTAGACTTCTGTGTGAGATATGAGATCATCTCGGCTACATTAAAAACTACAGTAGGTTTTCATAAAACAAATAGTTTGAAAATCTTAAAAATAATAAGCTTTTAAATGCACTAAAAATAAATAAAAATAACAATCTTTCTTTAGTAGCCTTAGTCGCTCTTGAACCCCCCCCCCTCCCCCCCCTCCCCCACACACACATTTTAGTTCTAGTGCTTTAATTAAGAAAATATTTAGTTCATTATTTTAAAGAATAATATCGTTGTTTTCATATCTATTAGTTTTTCTTTTACTTTTCAGTAATAAGGAATTTCAATAATTAAGTAGGCCTAGGTTTTAAAGTATTTCAATACCATTATTTTAATTTACATTTTGTTAGTGGGTTGAGTAAACTTCAAACCACATTGATGATTAATTTAATGGTTAATTAGATTAACAGTTACATATTTTGGCATTTTGATAAAAACAATGTATTTATTTTAAAAACGAAACGACATCTTTGCATTAGAAATGGGACGAAGCTGATTTCCAAGATTTGACCAGAAATCTATCCCTAGACAGACATACAGACAGACAGACATCGTGTCATAAGTAAAAGTTTAAAATCAAGATGTGTGTTCTGTAAAAAGAATCATTTTCGGCAGTCTCTGAGTTTTAATAGCTCCCTCTGTGTAAGTCGCCCGACACCCCCGGGCCATAAACTGAACGGTGGGTGTCAGAGAGAAGACTGCCCCATTCCCCGGGTACTCATCAAAGTTTTTAAAAAATCAGATTTAAAATTGTCATGCTGTGAGTAGAATAAAAATGTAATGCACTGAACTCGCCACAGGCGAAACAATTATTATTACACAGTCCAATAAAATCATGATTTTAAAAAAATCTGATTTTATTTATTTTACGTGAAAGAAACTTCGAGCTGAACTTTTAATATGAAAGATAAAGTCAATTAGTCGGGGAATTTATGAAATAGTTTTAAACTGCATTTTGAACGTGCTGTTTCGATAAAAAATCAATGCATGTGTTATCTACTCAAACAAATAATTAATGTTTGAATGCCGCGTAAAACCGTGAGATATTTTACTTCAAAAAACATCTCCAAGTCGCTTTACCAACTCTCACGAACATTGTATCTCTATATCCTCACTATGCTTTCATCATGCTTAGTAACCACGTATATCGATCATTATCGTGACCATATAACTTAAGCCTGTATCTTGACCAGTATCTTACCCATGCATCTCACCTATGTATCTTGACTATTTCTCATGACCTTGTACCTTATAATTGTCTCAAGACTATATAACTATGACATTTATCCTGACCTTATATCTTATGTATCATGATTATATAACTAAGAACTTATCTCGTCAAATATTCTCTAAAATATGACTTTTGACCTTGCAACTCACCATGACCTTGCATCTCAGCCAACAGAACTTCTCCCGTCCTTAAGTGCCCCTAACGCTGCCCTAACGCTGCCCAGCCCCAGGTTTAACGGCCACCCTAATCCCTAATCCCCCATTCAGCCCTACACTAGGTCATGAACTCTCTCTAATTTGACCGGAAACATTCGTGTTATTTACTCAATTACGTCACATCCTCTCCACCCACCCCTATCAAACAACTTCCCTTGTGTCGCCCACAATACCCCGAGGCCCTACAAAATACCATCGTCAGTCACCTCGTTTTCCCCTCCCCTTACCCCCGGGGTACTTAACCCCCTCATTACAAACTGACCAAAAGTCAGTTTAGTAATCCTATCTTTCTGTATCTTCATATTTTTTCAGCCACCAAAACTTCCCTTAAACCTTCTAAAAACCTAAGCAAATATGTTAAAGTTCATTAACTGTACTTTTAAAGTAGATCAAATCTACTTCTAATTTGAACGAGATGAGAGAATTCTGTTGCATTCGGACAAAAAAAAATTCCAGCATTTTATGGGTTTGGACAATTTGACTAGAAGCGCCAAAAGTGCGATAACTATTTGTTTTTGATCCTGATCTATGCAGAGTTCCTTCCCCCGAGTGGCCTATTCTGGAACCGTTAATGTCTCCACCCACGCCGATCTAGACGGCATAAAGTGTTGGGGGAGTCTCTAACGGCTAAAGGGGATAGCTGGGGTGGGTGTGTAGGTTGGTGGTGTTGGGATAGTCACTATTGGCTAAACGGGACCACTGGGGCGAGGTGTGTAGGTTCGTGGTGTTGGGATAGTCACTAACAGCTAAAGGAGACCGCTGGGGCGAAGTGTGTAGGTTGGTGGTGTTGGTTCAAACACTTGTTGGCGTTGACTTGATTCGGCGATGTGTAAACTGTGCAATCATAGCGATTGTAGCATAGCGACACACTGACATACACACAGACACACATATATAAAATGGTATCTAAATAGTAAGTCATATGTTACGGCCAAATCCCGAAGTGCGGCCAATGTGCGAATTAGCCGACTCTCTGGGTCAATGTCCGAAGTGTTTAAAATTGGCAGAGAATTTATTTCCTACATTGGCCGGCCAATGCGCACCCTGGCCAAGATGTCATGGCCAATATCCGATGTAGGCTATAGTATGATGCGTTTTAATTCTTCTGGTTGCGGTTTTATTGTGAGTGGTGTTTGCGCAGCTCGTGTCTGTAGAGCAACATAAATTGTTTGTATGCGACATCCACCTTAAGGGCCGTCAAACCAAGAGGCTACTAAAAACGAAAAAAATCCACACACTTGTTTTAATACCACAATAAATATGGGCTACTATCGTATTTATGTATGTGTGTGCAACTGTGTGCGTGTGTGTGTATGAGTGTCTGTGTACGAGTGTGTTAGTGAATGGGAGTCTATGTGTGTGCGAGTTGTGTGTTTGAGTTTATGAATGTGTGTGTGTATGTATGGGTGTAACAGTGTGTATGAGAGTATGAGTGTGTGTATGAGTCTCACATTAAGTACATAGTATTAATATATATATATATATATATATATATATATATATATATATATATATATATATATATATATATATATATATATATATATATATATATATATATATATATATATATATATATATATATATACCCACTTTGTACTTAACATGAGACTAATTAACCTGTAAACGTTCAGACATTTACAAACCCCGACACTCGACAAAGTACTGAAGTCATTACCAAATGTAAACCATTCAGCTCTCCAGTCCCTGAAGTTTATTCCCACCGCGCCTGACACACGTGACCTTATTAGACTTCCAGAAATGAGCGGGGGGTGAGTGCAAATAAGTCAACCAGGACCCGGCTCCCAGCCCATCGGGGGCCCTTCATGCCATCACTCACGTCAAAGGTCAAGGTCAGACTGGCCGATTGCATCACACCGACACATCTGCACGTGCCAACCAGTCGCCCCGTTACATCACGATATCCAAGTTTACGGGAATCTATTTGACGTGCGCCGACACAGACTGCTGTAGTGATACCTCCAGATTTGTAAACACAAAACAATTGTTTACAGTGTCGTGTGCCATATGTAAACGGTACATGTCGCCACGCACACCTGTTCGTTGTGTCAATAAAACTTCCACCACGTCCAGTTCAACGATGTGTATTGGTAACCTACATGTAGCTCTTACAACCCGCTTACACTAGAGTGTAGTTTCTCAATCTGGGGATTCTAGCTGTATGTGCATTGGCTGTTTAAAATAATAGCGCTCTAGACATCATTGACTTCTGCCTAGCTTGACTGCATGTGTAAAATCTTTGATTTTTTGACTAAGGTCATCGCCTTCTGCATTAAATCATTGCTCATTGCCTTCTGGCTAAAGTCATTGCCTGCCTAAAGTCATTGCCTTCTGCATACATCATTGCCTTCGACATAACATCATAGCCTTCTGCGTGACGTCATTGCCTTCTACATTACGTCATAGCCTTCAGTCTAACCCTATTGCCTGCTGATTACGTAGTGTGTTATCGATGTACACACCATAAAAACACAAGTTATTTTCAAATAGAGGTCAAGTGCAATAGATAGGTCAAAGCAGTGGCGTAGCGAGGTCGGGTGTCACCCAGTGCGGCACTTAATGGTGTCACCCCAACCAGAGGCGTAGCGACCCTTCCCGGGGAAAAACTTTCAATTTTAGATTTGCACCCCCCCCCCCCCACAAACTTTCGATGTGCACCCCCAACCCCCCCCCCCCCACCAACTTTCGATGTGCACCCTCCCCCTCTCAAACTTTCGATTTGCACCCCCCCCCCCCCTCAAATTTTTCTATATATATTTTGTTATTTTTTGCCTTGGTGTCACCCTCCTAAATGGTGTCACCAGTGCGGCCCGCACCCCCCCCCCTCTCTACGCCTCTGAGTAAAAGGTCACTCTAGCCTAGCTTAAAGTAGCTCAAACTGGAATCTTTCGAATAAACTTTCTCTTAGACCGGACCTTTCGATTTCAAGCAAATTATAGTTTTTTATTTTAATTTATACTTTTTTCAGACATGTATGTATTCGCACACTAATATAAATCAAATGCCAATTTATTAAGTGTAGAATACCATCAAGTTAAAATCAAAGTATTACAGTGCCATATTATAAGTAGCAAAAAACTGCAAGAATAACAAAGAGCCACAGCTATACAAAGAGCCACAACTACACAAAGAGCCGCATATGAAAAGCTTTAAAAAAAAACCCCAAGCCTAGAGTACATCACGATTTCTGCTTCATGGAAGTGTCAGAACTTTCTAGTGGCGCAGTAAGCCAGCACATAGGTAACGATTCCATTCACTCTACGATCCGATTACTGCTAGATGTGAAAGCCTGCAGTATCGATTTCTTCTCGATCAATTTCACAGATTCAATAAATGACAAGAACGAATCGATTCCTTTCTTTGATCGCTATGATTTCTTTGACCGTTCCCACAATGTTGATTGATTGGGCGCAGTAATCGCCCTTTGGTTTGACGTCAGAGTGGACGCGGTGAATGGACGCTCATATTGCTATTTTTGGGTGGGTCCAGTTTTTGGCGTTTCTGTCGTGTCAGCATTAGTAAACGGCTTGTGTCACATAGCTGTCACATCATCTTAAATAAACAATCGTGTGTCACATTTATGTCACATGATGTTGAGTTACCAGTCAGTGTCGCATTTCTGTCACATCGATTAAAAAACCTGTGTCACATTTCTGTCACATCGATTAAAAAACCTGTGTCACATTTCTGTCACATCGATTAAACATCCGGTATCATATTTCTGTCACATCAATTAAACAGCTTGTTTTATGTTTCTGTCTTAACTCAACAGTCTAGGTGTCGCCACCTGTGATAGTTCTTAAGTAGGCAATCGGAAAGACTTCAATAGGCAATCTGCAAGACTTCAATAGGCAATCGGCAAGACTTCAATATGCAATCGGCAAGACTTTAATAGCAATCGGAAAGACTTCAATAGGCAATCTGCAAGACTTCAATAGGCAATCGGCAAGACTTCAATAGGCAATCGGCAAGACTTCAATAGGCAATCGGCAAGACTTTAATAAATACTCCTCAACACTTTCATAGCACTCGGAAAGACGTTAATAGGCACTCGGCAAGACTTTGATAGGCACCCGGCAAGACTGTAATAGACACTCGTCAACACTTTAATAGCACTCAGCAAGACTTTAGTAGACACTCGGAAAGACGTTAATAGGCACTCGGCAAGACTTTCATAGCACTCGGCAAGGCTTTAAGTTCTTCAATGAAGCACCTTAGAACCTCAGCATTTAACGACCTCACTACACAAATACTGTTATAATACCTCACTAGTAGCTTACCTCATCATTTTATCAGCCCATATTGTATTTTATGTATCTCTGTACTTGATTCAAGTCTAACACAGTACTTAATCTATTCAGTCTTTCTGATTTTAGTAATTAGCAATTATGGGCAGTATTATTTAAATATTACAATAATCTTGCGTCGAAGCCAGGTTGAGTAGGTAAAATTCTTCAGGTGCTTACGTAGATACCTCAATTCAAATCCTTTACATTATTAGGAGGTTATGTCATATTTCCAAAGTTTTACATTTTAAATTAAAACCTTTAAAAAAATTTCTGTGGAAAATTGTTACGTCGGCTGTCATCAAACCAGTTTAAACTGGCTCAGCCAAAATTCGTTTGGCGTCACCCACTGGATAAATTAAGGTCAAGGCTGCTGGCTAATAAATGGCCGCGCGCCATACGTAATAAGGAAGTAATAATCTCTTTCAAAGGGAAGTAACTACTTCTCATCTCTCCTCTTTATTAATTCTCTACACCAGATTTTTTTCATGTCATTATCCGAGATTAACGACCGCTGACGTAGGCAAGACTCGTTTTAAAAAAGAAAAAGAAGATTAACGATAATCCAAGAGTACAACCGGATTTTCGCAGCTCTCAACACCATGGGTGTGAAATAACTCAAGGTCGTATGACGTCATAATATTACTACATCCTGTTTAGTTTTTTAATTTTCTGTCTGCACTTCTGTTCATGGGCAGACTTTTTGGAAAAGGTTCTATCGTTGTCTTGACGTCGTTGTTTGAAAAATAGAATTAGGTTAGATCGTGAGTAGGTTTTCATATCAGTGTGTGGATGTTGTTGGCCTTTAGACTTAAATCATGGGATTAGTCATGTGTATGGGATTAGTGATGTGAATGGGATTAGTGATGTTAATCAGATTAGTGATATGAACGGGAATAGTGATGAAAATGGAAATAGTTATGTGAATCGGATTTAGTGTTGTGAATGGGATTAATGATGTGAATGGGATTAGTGATGTAAATAGGTTTAGGGATGTAAATGGGATTAGAGATGTGAATGGGATCAGTGATGTGAATGGGATTAGATATGTGAATAGGATTAGGGATATAAATGGGGTTAGTGATGTGAGCTTCAATGACTATGTTAAGCTGTTTGGTTTAGTCTTTCGCGTGAGTTTTCTTGTTGGAATATCAGAATCTTGTTTGACTTCCGGGAAGAAGGGACTGTGGGTTTGGTGTTTATTTGTGAGAGAGATTGTGTATGCGTGTTTGTGTATGAATGTGTGTGCGAGAGACAGAAGTCAGTGTGTGTCTGTGTATGAAAGAAAGTGAGTAGGTTTGTTTATTCCTGTGTGTGTCGGAGACAAAAATAGAGTGGGTGTATGTGTGTGTCTGTGAGTGTGTGTGTCTGTGTAAAGATATCTCAAGATCACGTTAAAATCACGCCACCGTCACGTGTCAGCGTGAAACTGCGTGGTCTGAGAATTGAATGACTTCTCACACCAGGTACGATGGAATACAAACATTTTTTTAAAACGTTAATCCCTGTCGCTAATCCCTGTCGCTAAGCCGCGCGGTGCTGGCTGCTGTGGGATTAATCCAGGTCAATCCAACATGGAACCGACGTGACCCCATTAACTGGATGTGATCTAATGCCTCATCACGTGATCTCCCCCCCCCCCCCCCTCCGTGTGTTCGTGAGGTTTGATGAAAGACGTTATTTGCATTTCGCCGTTTTTTTTTCTGGGTCAAAATTCAAAGTTTTTATTGACAAAACAAGAGAAACTTAAAGTTAGTGTTAGTGAAATGAGAAATTTGACCAGTGAACAGAAAAACCAAAGCTTGTATTGGCAAAACCAAGTGGTGATGACGGTTACAGTAGCACATTAACAATCACCAAATTGCATGCAATATTTATAAAAATCAGTTAACGTATAACATTAAAATATGTAGATTCACGAGTACAAAACCTTAAAATCTTAAAAAAAAAACATCACTGGGGAAAATGTTACGTCGGCTGTCATCAAACCAGTTTAAACAATTGAGAATTGTTTTGATACAACTTTATTTAATTGCTGCACAACGCGATATGTTTTAAAGGTCGGCATATGTTCCATCTCAACGATTCTCAAGTTGTGAATTCCCACTTCAGGCTAGAGTCATTTGCCCAGCCGTTCTCAAAATGTACCCCCCCCCCCCCCTCAATGTTAACCTCGTCCTATGCAACGGTTCTCGCACTTGTATGTATGAAGTTGGGAGAGGGTTGGAAGATTGGGCATATATTTATGTGTGTTGTGATCACTTTTAAAAGATTTTTTACATCCCACAAAGTATATTTTTAATTATATTTTGTTTGAATTGAGAACTAGTATATATATTATAGCGTCCGAAATGGAGCGTCAAAAACACGCGAGTGTTATCACAGAAACTATTTTCACGTTGAGTAGTAGTCCTACCTACTCTAGAAAGGATAGTACAGATTATATTCACGTTGATATCTGCCATAGAACGGCTAGTTATTATATTCACGGGGACATATAATCAGGAATACCTACATCAGGCTGACCATTGGAGTGATGTATGCTCAGCTGATGTATGCAGATTAGAGGAGGAAAGATGAGAGATGGAATCATGCATCAGCACCAGCGGTCACTGAACTGTTGGACAAATCACTGATGTAGAAAATAGAGAAGTAGCGGTCCTCACGTTGGGAACTATTAGAGTCAATAGCTAAGCACATCTACAAGTTCATCGGGGATTCTCAAGTTAGCGACTTTAAGACTGTTAGATAATTCAGATTTCAGTAACGCACCTCTCGTTGAAGACCTTTACACCAGTCATTAAGCTAGCAAAGAGTTTGAGAAGCAAATCCTAAGTTATAGACTTTTTCAAAGTTCTAAGAAAATGCGATAAGTCATGCGGGAGTGTTCAAAACAAAAGAGTAACGTGTAATAGAAATTAAGCCGGAGTTAATCCTTATCTTCCTTGCTCGCTCTTTACATTGCTGTTCGGAGTGGCAAAAAATCAGGATTTGAACTTCAGTCAATCATTTGCTGTCACAATGAGTGTTTATCGACCACTCAATAGAGAACAAAATAGAAGACAATATCATATTTGAAATCACATTTTGTAATTTGAACATATCACTAACCAATTTTGTTTGTGTTATTTCATAAAGGGTAGCTACTCATATATTGTTATCGTAATCACGCCCCTTGTTTCCATAAATACATTTGTTTGCATGAAAAGGAGGGAATTAGTTTAACAACACAGAAACCTTTTAAGCTGTTATTCCGTAACTGTTTTCGTCATGTTTGAGATTTATTTCGGGAAACAGTCGTGTTAATCTGCAACCCAAGGTCATACAATGGTGGAGCTGATCCACCTTAGATGAGGTCACACAACTTTTGGTTTTTGCTCCAATCTAGGTCAAGGTAACACATCGGTGGATGCTCCACTCTAGACCAGGTAACACATCGGTGGATGTTCCACCCTAGTTTAGGTAACACATCGGTGGATGTTCCACCCTAGTTTAGGTAACACATCGGTGGATGCTCCACTCTAGGTCAAGGTAACACATCGGTGGATGCTCCACTCTAGGTCAAGGTAACACATCGGTGGATGCTCCACTCTAGGTCAAGGTAACACATCGGTGGATGCTCCTCTCTAGATCAAGGTAACACATCGGTGGATGCTCCACTCTAGACCAGGTAAAACATCGGTGGATGCTCCACTCTAGGTCAAGGTAACACATCGGTGGATGCTCCACTCTAGGTCAAGGTAACACATCGGTGGATGCTCCACTCTAGACCAGGTAAAACATCGGTGGATGCTCCACTCTAGATCAAGGTAACACATCAGTGGATGCTCCACTCTAGATCAAGGTAACACATCGGTGGATGCTCCACTCTAGGTCAAGGTAACACATCGGTGGATGCTCCACTCTAGGTCAAGGTAACACATCGGTGGATGCTCCACTCTAAATCAAGGTAACACATCGGTGGATGCTCCACTCTAGGTCAAGGTAACACATCGGTGGATGCTCCACTCTAGGTCAAGGTAACACATCGGTGGATGCTCCACTCTAGGTCAAGGTAACACATCGGTGGATGCTCCACTCTAGACCAGGTAACACATCGGTGGATGCTCCACTCTAGGTCAAGGTAACACATCGGTGGATGCTCCACTCTAGGTCAAGGTAACACATCGGTGGATGCTCCACTCTAGGTCAAGGTAACACATCGGTGGATGCTCCACTCTACACCAGATAACAGATCAGTAAAACTACTCCACTGTATGTCCAACATACACATATTAAGACACTATTTACAAAATTCTCTCACAACTTGTTCACCTACTAAAACCCAGAAACTACAGAAGAAATAACTAGGTTCATTAGGAGATAGAAATTGGTCGCCCCGAAAACGATACAGACTTGACATTCAGCATATGCTAAACAAGAGATCTTGGGTACAAAGTTTAGATTTTTGTAAATTTTATTTTTTTATGAACTTTTTTTACCTTTCTTTATAGAACTTAAATATTTTTTTGTGATTTTTGTTGTTAGTCTGTAGATTGTTTGATTTCTTTTTGTTAGACTATACACAATCACGCATACACACACATACACACACTCACACACACTCACACACACACTCTCACACACTCTCACACACACACACTAACTCACACACACACACTCACACACACTCACACACTCTCTCTCTCACACACACACACACACTTTGTAGTGTGACTATGAAAAATGATTTACATCAAACTCAGATGTGTGGGGGACAGTAAAAAAATTGTTCAAATGGTGTTCTCTCTTTATAAGATACAAATTATACATGCGGATACATGTAACAGTTTTGCAGAAGATCGTAGTTTTACCTTACATCACAGTTGAAAGCTTTTTTTTAAGTGAATCCTATCATTTATAAAACTCGGGAAATGGATACATTTTTAAACTACTTTATTCTGAATTAAAGCAGTTTTTGTTTCAATTTTAAAAAAAAGATTTTTGATGTTTTCAATTTATTTTTTTTTAAATAGTTTAGCGAATCAATTTTTCTTTGTGCCGTGTGTGTGTGTCTGTGCATGTGTCTGTGTGTGTCTGTGTGTGTGTAAGACATCATAGATGCCACTCGGAGAAAAAAAAATCACGTAAGGTGAGAACATTTCTAATTATAAAAACGACATTTTCGCACTTTTTTTCTTTCTGTGAGATCAGAGAATTTTAAAATTTTTAAAAATAAACTCGCATGATTTTTTAAATAAAACACACAATGTATAAAGTGACAATTTATAAAAAGCGGCAAAAGATTTATGTAATAAAATAAAATTTTAAAAATAGATCCGTATTTAGCGAAATAAAGTAATTTACATCACGAGATTTTATAAGGATGGTAGTAAACTGGACGTGAGCTAAATTTGTAAAGATTGTAACAGTGAACACGAGCAAAGAAAACAGTTCTACAGTTTTGACAATACGATAGTACACTGGCAAAAGTAGCTGACGATGTTAAGGTGTGGTAGGTGATGTCATACGATGGCAATTGGCATACGATGGCATACGATCTCCTACGATGTTATGCAATGGCATGTGATGGCATGTGATGGCATGTGATGGTATGTGATGGTATGTGATGGTGTGTGATGGTGTGTGATGGTATGTGATGGTGTGTGATGGTATGTGATGGTATGTGATGGTATGTGATGGTATTTGATGGTGTGTGATGGTATGTGATGGTATGTGATGGTATGTGATGGTATTTGATGGTAAATGATTGTACATGTTGCCACCAGATGGTACAAGACCGTACGAAAAACATGTATATTTTGATCAAACTTTTTTTTGCTTGTGTTATTTCAATCATTTCTCGCGTAGATGATGTGTTATTCCAATCATTCTGAACACGGACAAATTTCAACAAGAAAAAAAGTTTTGAGTAGGGAATAAAAACATATCGCTCCGCTGTTCATAGGGTCCTTAGCGATTCTCCTGATCCAGAAATCACTCCACGGGATAGGGTTTAAAAAAGTTAATAAAAATCTATATTTGTTGTTGATATCTTGTACGTCCCACGCGCATGCGTAGATGATGCGCGCATTGATTTCTTTCTTTGGTGTAATCATGGAATCTGGCTGCGTAAGAACACGATGAATGTTATTTGCCGGGGTTGGCTGAAGAGGGAACTCGATTTCTTTGCAAATAGTTAAATTTTGGACATTTTCTCGGATGGAGAAATTGTAAGCATGTCTCGTAGAGGGGGGGGGGGGGGCGTCTAACAGGTAGAATCGGTCACACACAGTTGTGACTGGTTTGGGGTTTTATCGTTGTGAAAAATATGAACATTCTCATGTTGTAGTGCATTCTTTAGAAGAGAGAGTAAGTAAAACAGATTTGGGGGTGGGAAGGGTGGGGGTGCTGGGGGTGGGGGTGAAGAACAGAACAGAACAAAAAGAACACAACAAAACGGAACGAGACGGAACAGAATCCCAGCTAAATAAAGATAAATCACTGGTTAAACGGAGTCTCGACAAGAAACACATTATTCTGTCCAGAACTTAAGCCCTTTAACACAAAATCTTACATGCAGACATTAAGTTTAACACAATAGCTTGCATGCAGACTTTAAGATATAGGAATGTGCAACTTAATTATGGTGATGTAATCTGTGCTAGATGCACCAGATATCAGTAAGGTCCCTCCACTGCATACAGCAAAACACATGCATCATTGTCATTAGATTTGTGGCTGGTGTGCTTTTATTTTCGCTGTTTTCTACAAGAATCGGCTGCACTTATTTTCTGCATGTGTCTGTCTGCATACATTTTCTTGTGTCCATCACCACATGTTTTCCTGCAAACTACAATATGCACTTGGGTCCTACCACGTTAAACTAATTTGATTTTCAAGATTTGTATTTATTTATTTTTCAAATTTAAAATAAAATGTGTGTTTCTGAGTGTGTGAGTAGAATATCACAATTTTGAGTGCATTCTACAACTTACGCACGCCACACCATGGGCTAACATAATTAGTTGTTTCTTTCTCTAGCTATCTATCGATCAATATATCTATCCATCTATTAATCATTCTGTATGTCAATCGTTCTATCTATCTATCTATCAATATATCTATCCATCTATCAAGATGAAGGATAGAGGATTTCTCTCCCATATTATACCAGCCGCCACACTCTAGTCCCCCTATTAAGTAAATCATTTAGTCCTATGTGAGGGAGAGAGTGCGGGAGAGGGGGGGGGGATTCGTTTATTTATTAAGAATATTGTATTTTGTTCTGCCTTACTTTGTCCATAAAAGGATCCACAGAAAAAAAATCACATTTTAAAAAGATATTTCCAACAATAAATAAACTTCATTTTTTCCCTGCAAAACCCATCGTCTTTAATGTTTCTCATTAATCTTCAGTTGAGCTGAATAGAAATAAAATAGACCGCAGCCTACGCCAATAAAATCCCATAAAACTGATACCCCACCGCGGTGATGTTTAGCTGCGTCCCCCACAGCTAGCGGCGCCCCTCCCCCACAGCTAGCAGCGCCCCTCCCCACAGCTAGCAGCGCCCCTCCCCCACAGCTAGCAGCGCCCCTCCCCCACAGCTAGCAGCGCCCCTCCCCCACAGCTAGCAGCGCCCCTCCCCCACAGCTAGCAGCGCCCCTCCCCCACAGCTAGCAGCGCCCCTCCCCCACAGCTAGCAGCGCCTCTCCTCCACAATTTGCAGCGCCCCTCCCCCACAGCTAGCAGCGCCTCTCCTCCACAATTTGCAGCGCCCCTCCCCCTACATCTGTTTGCCCGGGGGTCCGTGTAATTTACTCCATTCAGCTTTATTTCAACATCGGCTGTCAATTATTTTCTCCCTTTTTTTAATGTCAGACACACAAAAATTGTGTTTGAAAAATAAGTCCAGGGTCAGGGAGTGCAAGAACGATGTAGAGGGAGAGGTTCCAGCCGGGCGTAGGAGCTGGTCACGTGATTAATCGTCTTGTCCAATCGGCTTTCATCTTTTGGAGATCTCTATTGTATCCCGAGCCTTGATCCAACAACGGATGTGACGTGTGTTTGGATAAATCCAGAGCTGGATTTACTTTCTTAATCCGTGACAACACAAAGTGCAGATCTTAAATAGATGGGGGCTGAGAGATTCGAACAGCCCGCGGTAAATACAACGTACACATATTACATAACACAAAATCACACTTTCGATGCGCAGACGATTTTGATGAGGACTAGGATCAGCCTAGATTCATGACTCATCAGCTTATGTTTTGATAAGTCTTTGTCCTTGTTTTAAGTCTCAAATTGCAACCTTCCTCCGTCTTTAAAAAAAATTTTTTTAAAAGACGATAGTTGAGTCATATATTTCTCAATTATTTTGAAACTACTGACATAGAAAATTGAAAAACGAAAACAGATCCCAACATTTTAAATAAAAACGTAAATAGAAAACTTGGGGAAAACAAACTGAAACTTAAGCGGATTTAATTTAAGAGAACCTGGCGAATGAGGTTTTTTTTCTTTAAAAAAAAACACAATGCCCCCCCCCCTTCCCCCCCCCCCCCCCACCACACACACACACACTTTCCCGTCAGTCGGAAATCTCCTTGTACGGGAGGCGACGAGGCAGAATTATGAAGAGACAGTCTTTTGACGAGACGGTCTTATGACGAGCGAGAAAAACTGAGCTGCAGTGGCGTAGCCAGGATCGTCTCAAGGGGAGGGGGGGTGTTCTAATTTTTACCCGGGGACAAACTTTCGATTTGCACCCCCCCCCCCCCCTCAAACTATCGATTTGCACCCCCCCCCCCTCAAACTTTCGATTTGCACACCCCCCCCCCCCTCAAACTTTCGATTTGCACCACCCCCCTCAAACTTTCGATTTGCACCCCCCTCATACTTTTTAAATATATATTGGGGGGTTATGACCCCCTAACCCCCCAACCCCCCCCTGCCTACGCCACTGCTGAGCTGCCACCTCACACCGTGGTTCTCAAAGTCGGCGAACTTTTGACTGCATGACTTTGTTTTAGACATCAACGAATCAAGTTTTGACTGCATGACTTTGTTTTAGACACATTAACGAATCAAGTTTTCATTACAAATCTTCCCCCAGTACCTTCTCCCTGTTTGGTTTGTACATCTTGTTGTGAATACCTGAAGTATCTGTGCACCATACTTAAAATACCTGGTTTGGGATAGTTACTTCTTGTTCCATTGTATATGTTCTTCTTCTTCTTCTTCGTTCTTAATTTTTGAATATGGTGGAGGATTCAGACAACAAGTCCAACTTCGTGGACAAACCGGACTGTGTATATGTGACCCTACTCAGAACCCCTGGTCTATGGTCTATATGGACCTGCTTATAACATACGGTCAAAGCTATTGTGGCAGTAAAACGACCACCCTCCCCACCCCTCTTCCCCCCCCCCCCCCCCCCCCCCCCGCGCCACCCATCTTGCTGTTTCGTCCCTTCCAGTCCCCAACAAGCAGCTTACAGGCGGTAATAGCAGAGGCTAGGAGAAAAGTGACATTAATTCTTGCCTGCTAACAATGGCACTCACGTTATCATCACGCTATAGGGGCTGAGGTGGTCCTGGAGGACCCAAGGCTTGTCTGTAGGACAAGTAGGACTATGTGTTATGTACTATAGGTCTCTGTGTCAAGGTGTCTGTCTAAATGTGTCTATGTAGATATTTAGATCAGGTATTTACCTTTAAAAAAACGCAGAGTTGTCGCTTCCACTAAGAAGTCAGTCGGAAGCGTATTCAATGTCATCTGAGTTTGTGTATTAGTTATTGTTCAAGTGATTGTCTGAGTAATTGTTCAAGTGATTGTCTGAGTGATTGTCTGAGTGATTGCTTGTGTGATTATCTCAGTTATTGTATACGAGAACCTGTCAAAACTAACACTATACTGTAGAGAAGTTTGGAATAAATCATGGGATGTTTCTGTTTGACCCGGTCTATGCCACCTCATTATTAGGCCTCATACACCGTAGTCTATGTCCCCTCAATGCCAGGCCACATACACCGTAGTCTATGTCCCCTCAATGTCAGGCTACATACACCGTAGTCTATGTTCCCTCAATGCCAGGCCACATACACCGTAGTCTATGTCCCCTCAATGCCAGGCCACATTCACCGTAGTCTATGTCCCCTCAATGCCAGGCCACATACACCGTAGTCTATGTCCCCTCAATGCCAGGCCACATACACCGTAGTCTATGTCCCCTCAATGTCAGGCCACATACACCGTAGTCTATGTTCCCTCAATGTCAGGCAACATACACCGTAGTCTATGTTCCCTCAATGCCAGGCCACATACACCGTAGTCTATGTTCCCTCAATGTCAGGCTACATACACCGTAGTCTATGTTCCCTCAATGTCAGGCCACATACACTGCAGTCTATGTTCCCTCAATGTCAGGCCACATACACCGTAGTCTATGTTCCCTCAATGTCAGGCCACATACACCGTAGTCTATGTCCCCTCAATGCCAGGCCACATACACCGTAGTCTATGTCCCCTCAATGTCAGGCCACATACACCGTAGTCTATGTCCCCTCAATGTCAGGCTACATACACCGAGAACATCTCACCACCCTATCTTCATACAGAACACCCCACCGCCCCCTTAATCACACAGAACTCCCGAACAATAAATAACACATTGTTAAAATTATGGAAGTTTATAATAGTAATTAATAAAAAAAAACATTATAACAATCTGCAACCAAATTCTGCTGTGTAAGAACCTTCAACCTGTAACTAACACTCAATGTGTAGGCATTTTTTATATTGAGCAAAACAATAGTTTCAATCGTACAGGAAGTATTCTAAATCTTGCCGTACATGCGCGGTCAAAAGGTAAAAAATCTTTTAAGTCTTCTTCTTCTTAATATTGTCATTCTAAAGAGAATCCATAAAATGTTATCCTTGTGAAATTTTTAAAAGAATTTTTTTGTAAGAATTCAGTTAACATGGGAAATTAATGAGGCCGATTTAAATAAACCGGGAGTGATCTCCCCTAAACTTTCTCGAATATTCTTATATAAAATAACAGGGGATGGGAACTCGGGCTATAGAAATGATTTTTAATCCATTTTAAATACTTAAAGTTTTAAAAATAGAATAAAATCTCGTAGACAAATTAATTGCACACCAAGTGAACGCTAAATAAAAAACGCATAATAGTGCGCAATATTATTAGTACTTTTAAAATTTACATTAGTTTTTTGAGAAATCGGAAGTAGCGTAAAGTACTACTTCCAGTCAACGTAAATTACTCAAAATTTTACAGAAGGTAGAGAATTAGATCTTTTACTTACATGTGAAAAATCATTTATCTATCTGAAATAGTACTCAAGTTATAGGCTTTTGAAAAATTCAAAGTAGAAAAAGTACCACTTCCGGTTGTCGGAAATCGCTCAAAAGTTGATACGGATCTACGATTTTGATATAATACTTGTATATGAAATTTCATCAACCTAGCTGTAACGGTACTCAAGTAATCGTGTTTACACACGGACAGACACACAGACACACACACACACAGACATACGGACAAGATTGCAAAATTATGTTTTTCCGTATCAGTGAGGTGTAAAACGTCGAGATTTGTAAAAATCTCGATTTTTTTTTTTTGCACGATTACAATACTTTCTCTATACTTCGTATATACGAGAAAGTAAAAAAAATTATGACTCGTTTTGATGGCTTCTTTCTTGTAACTGTAATGCTTGATTGGATATATATTATACATCATCATGTTTCTATTACATATTGGGCAGTAACTGTATTTTAACTAGTAAATTATCAATTTTTTTAAAATGTAAAATGAAAGCACAAACAAATTTAGGATAAGTAAACAAAAATTTTAAGAGATGTTTGTCCTTCGGTTTTTTAAATTTCAGATTACCCTTTTGTTTATTCTCCCAGACTCTTTCAACTCTCCACAGAAACGTTTCAGGTTTTGGTGTTGTTTAAATTGAAATTATATTAGACGTTTTGTATAATTTTACAAATAAACCAATTGCAGTGAATGAAAGTATATGTCAGAAATAAAGTAGTAATGTTGTAAATTTGTATCAGTCCTCACAAGCCGATGATGAAAACTGTAATACTAAAGTGAACATGGCAATACAAACTGTCGGAAAAAAAATTACATGCTTTCCAGGGGTGGACTGGCTGTGCACAAGAGGCCCGGGAATATTTAAAAGGGGCCCCCAGTCTAATGATCATCCTCAACTTGAAAGTAATTCACGAGATAAATTATTGTATTTCAATCTAATTACTAATAGGTCCACTCGGGACCACCGGGATTTCATACCGGGGGGGGGGGGGGGGGGCACACCGGGATTTCATAACAGGGGGGGGGGGGGAACCACCGAGATTTCATAACAGGGGGGGACCACCGAGATTTCATACCTGGGGGACCACGAGGATTTTATACCTGGGGTACACCGGGATTTCATACCCGGGGGACCACTGAGATTTCATACCTGGGTGACCACTGGGATTTCATACCTGGGGGACCACTGGGGTTTCATACCTGGGGGCCCACCGGGATTTCATACCTGGGGGCCCAACAGGATTTCATACCTGGGGGACCACCAGGATTTTCCCAGTTAGACCATCTGCCCAGTCCACACCCTGTGCATTTCTTCACAATAGTTAGTCGTCGCGCACATCTGAACATTAGTACTCACTACAAAAAAAAGATTACAATGTATGAGATATAAACCAAAATACCAGCTGCAAAAGTATTGTGAATTAAAACCCGAATCGATCCCCCCATTCATTTTGTTTGATTTCTTTGTGAAATAAACATCTCAAATTAATCTGTAACGTTTCAAATTTCCTGTTAGGAATTTTTTTTTCCAAGCATGTTTTTACAAAAACGCTATGAACTGAGAGTGAAAGTTTTTAACGGCGATCGTGCGCCCTGGCTTAGAGGTGCAGAAACGAGGCTAAAAGCAATCCTATCATGGCGGCCAGCGTCGTCTGCCTGCTACATCCGGTCTCGGAGGCCGAGATTTTACGAGTGACAAGGCCGGCTGCTGGATCAGCAAGTTGATTTGATTTTAAGACGTTTTTATGTATGGATATTCAAGAGGTGCTGGCGCACTGGGGGGGGGGGGGGGGGTCATTGAGGACAAAGTGGAATGCAGATTGTGCAAGTGTTGCCCTTTCGATGGTTGTGTCAAAAAATAAAAAGCTTGTGTGATTGATGTTTGATTGGTGGAGAAATATTTTGGATTTTTTTACATGTTGTATGGATATTTGTGATGGCTACATATCTATATATTTATGACTGTCGCATGTATAAATATTTATGACTGTCGCGTGCATAAATATTTATGACTGTCACATGTATAAATATATATGGTTGTCACATGCCCAATTAGTCACTATTGTCACGTGGTGTCTAACTTTTGGCGACAGTTCCCCTGTATTAAATATATCCCACAAAATCACGTGATAAGGACTTTGGACCAAGCATGTATTGCAGCAATGACACCAGTAGATCCCGTACGGACTCAAAGGGAAAAGTTTTTCCCATCTTTTCGTGTTTTTGTTGTAATCAAATTTCCGATCAATTTCTGAGAAAACGGCATTTCAATTTTCTTTGCCTGCGCCGTCTTCACATGTTTGAATTCACATCACGTGCAGCTAATAGAAGGGGCTTATGAAGGGGCAGCTTGACCTCTTGTGTGGCCAGCTTTGGTGTGTGTTTAACTAAGTTCTTGACATGCGTGGCGTGTGGACAGACACTAAGACAGATATACAAACAGACAGATGGTAAGACACATGGACAGGTACATGGTCATACACATAAACAGACAGATGGAAAGGCACATGGACATGCACATAGACAGACGGACAGGCACATGGATATACACAAAGACAGATGGACAGACACATGAACAAATATATTGACAAACTCATAGACAGACATACAGACACATGGAAAAAGACATTGACAGGCACAATTACAAACAGACAGATGAGAAAACACATGCAAGTGCCTACATTTCCTCGACTTGTGAAATTGTTAAAAACAACAGATTCTAGACTTGGCGAAAATCTTCACAAGACTCGATATTTACATTATGTATCATTGAAATGATAGATTTATGACTCGTCCGATACTTGGCACTAAAGATTATTGATACAACCTACCATTAAAACGTCAAAGTACTCCGTGCTACATGAATAATATAAATTATCATCAGGTAATGATGAGTTTTATTATCGCGCGATCATTGGTCACGATCAAAGACCACGGTAGGTAACATTTGATAAATATAGTACAAGACCATTTTTTTTTTACGAAAAAAATTTCACGAACTTTTTTCTGTGGCTAGCGACTACACTAGATCACGTTGGTAAATACCACACCCAGATCACGTGGGTAGTAACCACACCCATATCACGTGGGTAGTGACCACACCCAGATCACGTGGGTAGTGACCACACCCAGATCACGTGGGTAGTGACCACACCCAGATCACTTCCTCTCCCACCATCCCTGCCATCTAGAAAATAAAAACCAATTTCGTGAAATTTTAGACGGAGAGTTGAGACTTTTTTCTGGGCCCAGAAGTACCCAAAAACTTGGCTGGGGTTAATTGGATGTGGTCACATGACACGCAGACTGTGTAACATGACGTCACATGACACGCAGGCTGTGTAACATGACGTCACATGACACGCAGGCTGTGTTAGATGACGTCACATGACACGCAGTCTGTGTAACATGACGTCACATTACACACAAGCTGTGTAGCATGACGTCACATGACACGCAGTCTGTGTAACATGACGTCACATTACACGCAAGCTGTGTAGCATGACGTCACATGACACGCAGGCTGTGTAACATGACGTCACATTACACGCAGGCTGTGTAACATGACGTCACATGACACGCAGGCTGTGTATAACATGACGTCACATGACACGGTATGCTAAGTAGCTGCCAGGTCAACAAAAATTTTGTCCAGATAAATGAGACCAAATTTTGTCATATTAAAATGAGACCAAATAAGAAACTTGTCAAGATAAATAATAAAAAAACAACAGTCTTTAAAAATGTTTCCCAGATAAAATAATACCTAAGGGGGTCATCCATAAATGACGTCACGCTTTTTTGACGATTTTTACCTCCCCCTCTTCTCTCCGTCACACGTCGTCACAAAAAGCCAGACCCCCTCCTAAAATGACGTCACACTTCAGCCTACAACCCCCCCACCCCCTCAAAATTGCAGCTGATTTTTTTTTTAAAGTTATATGACGTCGCACCATTTGTACCCCCACTCCCCCTCATCACACACCGTCACAAAATTGCGGACCCTCCCTCCCACCTACGAGTGTGACGTCATTTATGGACGACCCCCCTAATGAAACAGTCTATAAAAATGTTGTAATGATAAAAATGAGACCAAACAACGGTCTAAAAAATGCAGAACTAGCAGAACGGACCACATTCAGACAGCCACGGTGCTGCCGGCCAGCTGAAGGAAGGACTGCGTCATTTCCGGCCTGCTGGCTGCCACCAATCTAATCAAACTGTCCAATCCCTGCCCGTTTTACCGACTCGCCGCCATCTTCCCAATATGGCGGAATCCTCTGCAATAATTGAGGCAGGAAACGAAATAATTGTTCCCTGGCTGAGAGTTTCTGTTTTTTATTTAGTCGAAGGAACAGAACAGTATCTTCAGTCTAGAAACTGTTGAGGTGTTCTAGGGGGAGGAGGAGAGGGGGGTGTGCTACAGTGTTAGATAGAATGGTGGGGGTGGGGTCATTGGAGAGACGTCGTGGCCAAGCGGTAAAGCGCTAGGTTTGCTAACCTGAATGTCTCGAGTTCGAATACGCTGCTGACGCCACTATCCGTTCATATACCGAGGTCAAGAAACATTAACTCTACTTCACCAGCTCTAATAAGTACCAAGCATACATTTATTAGGTAATGCCTAAAAATGTAAAAAAAAAATAATAGCATTCTTTTGTCGCTGCTGTCGTAGTCTCCTTCTCCAGTTCCTCAAAGGCGATTTTCATGGTGAAAATTTGGTTTTAAAAACTGGCCTTATACTATGTATATTAAATGTCACATTAACTGGCCTATGTATATCAAATGTCACATTACCTGGCCTATGTATATCCAATGTCACATTACCTGGCCTATGTAGATCAAATGTCATATTAACTGGCCTATGTAGATCAAATGTCACATTAACTGGCCTATGTAGATCAAATGTCACATTACCTGGCCTTATACTATATTTATCAAATGTCACATTACCTGGCCTATGTGTATCAAATACTCAATGGATCGCTAGGTCTAAAGAGGAATCTTGTGTTGACGCAATAATACATTTCCTGTACCAAAAATCATCTAGCAGTTACATCATCAGATGAAACTAAAAACACGGATTCTTTTTTTCACTCCATTCTCCCTCTATCTACAGGCATAAGCAATGAAATTATTGCCTAAATGCCAAAGTGGCCGAGAGAAAAAAAAAGTACAGCGAATTAAGCGCAACGCCCCCAACCCGACCACACACATATCCGACCCCCCCCCCCTCCACATCAAACTACAGCCTCCCCCCTCCATCTTCCACACATACAACCTTGTCTCCTATTGAGTAAAATAAAGTTAACAGCGGGAAACCCCAATTAGAGGTTGATTAGATTTTATTTTTTAAGATCAATTTCTTCTTTAACTTAGATTCTGGATAAAACTTTTCTTTTTGCTTGATTGTTATATCCGGTAAAACAAAGGGGAGATTATTACGTAAAAATAAATTGACATAATTATAAAGATATTACGAGTTATTCGAGGGCATTTATGTTTTATTTTATACATCTCTGTATAGCTATGACAACGTTTGGTTTTTGTTTTTGTTTTTTTTCGTTTTTTTTTACCGAAACCTTGATAAATTTTTGCCACATAAATCTTCGTTATTACTGAACATATTTGATCGCTTAAGCGCGGTTTATTTAAAATCGTTTAAGCAAAATTTATTGATATCTTTCTTCAGACAGCTAAAGAAACTGGTGTAGTGAATATATTTCACAGGGGCTGGTAGTAGATCAATAAGCTTTATCAAAATACGGACCTTACTAAAATTGGGACAAACTCCATAAATAGAAGGGAAAAAAACAATGAAATAAATAAATGGCATTTACTTTCATCAAAATGAATATGAACATTAAATAAAGCATTATTTATTAGATCAGGAGGGTTTAAGAAAAAAACGTGTGAAATCTATACGTGCGATTGTAGACGTCCTGGGTCACCGTAACCCCGACAACCACTTTCATCATCCGACTATCCCCGCTAGGCGGCAAGATGTATCTACAGGAGCCAGACTTGTCAGACTGACCTCCCCTGAAATACAGACCCGCAGCTCGAAGGCTGTTTGTTAGAGTTGTTTAGAGATTATTTTTATCTCATGCCGGGGTTGATGTGCAGAATTTTTTTTACACCCAGGTGCAGTGTGATACGCATGGGCGGAAACGTAGCGTTTCAGGTGAAGTAGAGTTAACATCGGAGGAAAACATAATTAAGACTAGTTTTCCGACCTTGGAAGGTAATTTAGAATTTAGTGTAATGGGCGACCATGGGAGGTAATTTAGAAATAAGTGTCAAGGGCGGTAATTCCCTGTAGCGGAACGACCGTTGAAACAACCTGTACAGGGGGAGGTCATTACACCTGAAAGCTTCCAAGTGTAACATATCATTAAAGTAATGGTGTTGAAACCACCACATTCAAACAATAAAATGTACCCGGTGATTAATGCGTATAACAGGTAACTCTTGTCCTTATAACATCGCTGTATACAGAACTGACCCACTGACCCCACTGACCCCACTATCCACACCCCCTACCCCCCCCCCCCCCACATACACACACCCCTCCCCCCACCAGAATTATTATTTATATAATCAAAAGTTATCAACCAGACGTGGTCGAAAAAAAAATTATTGAAGACAAAGTAACCCAATCAAAACACTTCAAATCAAATTATTCCCGCGTAGAAAGTAGCCCTTTTTTCACACAAAAATAATTTGCTATTCGAATAAAATATCGCTTATTATTGTACGCTATTGCGCATGCGCCGTCGCGCTTGGCTGCTCTCGAAAATAACCGTTTAGGTTCTAAATAACAAGACCGGCCATTCCAGGAGGTCGGAAGTGATCACAAAACGGAAGTTCTTCGAGCTAAAAATAACAACTTAAACAGCGTGAGCGAAACCTGCCACATAAAAAACGTCATGTAACAGCCTCGTTTCAGTGGTCGTGGTGTTGTTCCGGTTCGAGATGAATAATTTTTAGGTAAACGTTTTGTGATGGTTTAATTTTATTTCGAGATAAACAATTTTAGCTAGACGTTTTATCGTGGTTTAACTATGTTTCAAGATAAACAATTTTAGCTAGATGTTTTGTCGTGATTCGACGATGTTTCGAAAAAACCAACTTCGGCTACACTTATGGTCGGTAATTGCTTTATCTGAGAAAAAAAATTCAACCTTACTATTGATCATTGTTTAGGTTTATTGTCTCGAGATATACATTTCTCAACTAGACTCGTGGTCGTGGTTTAGGTTATTTTCAGCTAGACGTGTAGTCGTGGATTATTCTTTTCTATGTGTTGGTCTCGAGATAAACAACTTTTAGCTAGATGTGTGATCGTGGATCATTTCTATATTTTCGGTCTCGAGATAAACAATTTTCAGCTAGGTGTTGGGTGTGACCAAGACGCAGTGCCTTTATAAAGTGTCGGCCCGCCCAGGCAGCGCTGGTTTCACTTTTCTATCAACGGTCTGATAGGGGTGGCTGCATCAATTTTACTGCGAGGAGAGGGTGTTGTCTTACATACATATATATAGTTAGAACTCCAGTAAATACCGTGGTTTGCGGAATTAGTGATTAAAACGGACGAGGAGTATCTCAAAAAATATATTGTTTCGGAAGATCTTAATATAAATATATATATATATATATACATATATATATATATATATATATATATATATATATATATATATATATATATATATATATATATATATATATCTCTTTTTCGTTCTTAACTTTATTGTTGGAAGGGATCCCCTCCAACACAATTAAGTATACGTGTCAATTTGTTATGTGCCATTGAGGCCATTGATTCTGATTTCAGCCTGCTTTTCTTTTTGGATTTGCTTCAATAGCCTTTGTCCAACCAAGAACAAACTAAAAGGCAGCAGTTGTTTGATTTTGGGGTTGTCTCACTTGTAGGGGGGTGGGTCGAAAAATTGTCAGTTAGAAAGCTGAAAAGAAACTAATCAATACAGGTGAGCTAACTTTACTGCAGGTACATTGTTTAACCACACTCGTTCTGGTTACTGGTTTCGATGCACCAGGTCTTACAGCCATTACATAACTGTAAACATCGGAGTTTGAAGAAAAAATTTTGCCAGTTCTTAACATTCTTCACAAAAATTGAAACATATTTAGCAGGTTGAGTTTTTCTAAATGTCTTACCGCACGGAAATATTTTGACGTGTAATGCTACAATGTCTCAATGTGTACACGGGCTAAGAATTATCTTATAGTTTCGGTGCTGTGTGTGCCGGTGGGGTAGGGGAAAGTTGGGCACAGCAGGGTAGGGCAGGTTACGTCATGTTGGAGCATGTGTTTATGGGTGGCTGTTCCCCACCCCCACCCGGTGGCTGTTCCCCACCCCCTCCCGAAGAGATTCCTGAAAGATAGGATAGGGCAGGGCAGGGCAGGGCAGGGCAGGGCAGGGTAGGGTAGGGTAGGGTAGGGTAGGGTAGGGTAGGGTAGGGTAGGGTAGGGTAGGGTAGGGTAGGGTAGGGTAGGGTTGGGTTGGGCTGGGTTGGGCTGGGTTTTGTTGGGTTGGGATAATGTAGAGTCCGGTGTAGGTTAGGGTGGGAGGGGTGGGGTAGGGTAGGGTAGAGTAGGGTTGGGTTGGGTTGGGTAATGTAGTGTCCGAGGTAGGGTAGGGTTGGGTAGGGTTGGGTAGGGTAGGGTAGGGTAGGGTAGGACAGGGCAGGGTAGGGTAGGGTAGGGTAGGGTAGGGTAGGGCAGGGCAGGGCAGGGCAGGGCAGGGTTGGGTTGGGTTGGGTTGGGTTGGGTAGGGTAGGGTAGGGTAGGGTAGGGCAGGGAAGGGCAGGGTTGGGTTGGGTTGGGTAGGGTAGGGTTGGGTAGGGTAGGGTAGGGTAGGGTAGGGTAGGGTAGGGTAGGGCAGGACAGGGCAGGGTAGGACAGGGTAGGGTAGGGTAGGGTAGGGTTGGGTTGGGTAGGGTAGGGTAGGGTTATTAGGGTAGGGTAGGGTAGGGTAGGGTAGGGTAGGGTAGGGTAGGGTAGGGTAGGGTAGGGTAGGGTAGGGTAGCGTAGGGTAGGGTAGGGTAGGGTAGGGTAGGGTAGGGTACGGTACGTTACGGTACGGTACGGTACGGTACGGTACGGTACGGTACGGTACGGTACGGTACGGTACGGTACGGAACGGTACGGTACGGTACGGTACGGTAGATGTCTATCAGGGCTCAGACAAATGTAGCGCCACCTACCGAGTCTATAACATCTTTCTCCTGTAAACAACATCTTGCTGTGTGAGCCCATAGATTTGTTTATCTTATCTCTAAATACCAAACCCAGCTATTTACCCGAGCTTTAATATTTTATGTTGCCGGCGTACATACAACATATAATTGTCTGCACACATACAATACCACCCCGTCAGACCTCGCGTGGACCTGGCAATAAAATTTTAACGACACTGCCCCGTCAGTCAACACATTATTTCAATGGCGCCGCCGCCATTTTGTGCGGGATCAGACTAAGTTTGTTTACTTAATTAACGCCTGGGGTTCCACAGACAGACGCAATGTCTGGATTTAACCTCAGCTCAACGGAACCAAATCGTCAACATTTTTTTTCTAAACAGACATTTTCTCCCATTCTCTGTCATTTTTCTTGACGGAAATTTTATCACTACAGACATTTTATCCCATTCCTTGTCACTTTTCTCTATAGTTTCATCCCGACAGTCTATAGATTTCAGACAGACGATTTGTCATCGAAATAGATCATAGCTGGAAAGTTTGAACGAAATCGCTGCATTAGAAGTGGGTCAAAATTGAGTTACAAGAATTGCCACAAACCCACAAACAAACAAACACACAAACAATCAGACGTTGCGAACTAAATAAAAGCTTGTAAAAACACGAGCGAGTCCGGACTATGCCTTCCTACAGACGTCCACTAAACACCAGTGTCGCATCGTTCAAGGTCTGTAATCTACTTTTTTACCGTCGTCACAATGGTCAAAACTGTACCATCAGCGTCTGGCTGGAACTCAAAGAGTTAACAGTCCAGGGTCAGGGAAAGTGAGGGTGTCTGGACACACAAAGTAGGGCATCGGTCACGTGATGAATATTTGGGAAAGTTGTGTTTTGACACGTAATTACCAGGGTAGGTTTTGTAGACAGACCATTGGTTCCGTTTATAAATTTAAAAAATAAATAAATAAATAAACCTTTGGAATTGAGTGTTTGGATAAGTTCCTTTTATGTAAGTCTTAACAAATTTTGTAATTGAATTATCTAGAATTATTGGCTTGTAATTCAAGACGCCAAGATTATTATAAAATAGTTTGATCTAAGCCTCAGTCAACTTTATCGTCACCAGTCTTACCGTATTACCTTAACTTCTATCATTGTCTTTTGACCTTTCACCTTCTTTGTTAATTAATTCCTATTGTTGCGACTATTACCCGTTATTGCTATTGTGAAAGTTACCACTTATAGCTACATCTGAATGTTACCTATGACTGTTACCACTAAGTGTTACCCTATTCAGAGTCTCACCCCTGACGTATATTTTATCGAACACCTCAGGCAGACAACGAATCAGCTTTAGCTCGACGAATGTTCTAGAAGAAAGACAATTCCCGAAGACAGATCTGCTGTTTACCGATACACAAGTCATATACCCCCTCCCCCCCCCCACCTCTCCCCTCTCACCATGTTCGAGCCATTCGTCATCTCTTTGTTGTTACATACAAAACGTTTGTGTGTTTCGTCTCCGGGGGTGTGTGTGGCGGGGGGGGGGGTCAAATTTAAAATATGAGATCGATTTTGTGGGAAGCAGGTTAGGGGTAGGGCTGGTGGCTGGCTATTTGGTGATCGATGATCGATCTCTTGGTAAGAATTGATAGATCTGATACACGGCACAAAATAAAACCGGTTAGAGATTGTAATCGTGGTGGAACCTTCAGTAGTTTCTAACACCCAATTTAGATGTTCCTGTCGTCGTCTCGTTTAAGGATGGGCAGAAAACTAGTAGCTAGTGGTAAGTTAAGAGCAAGTTTAAAGTATCTTCATATATAAATATATGTGTGTATATGTATATATATATATATATATATATATATATATATATATATATATATATATATATATATATATATATATATATATATATATATATAATAAAAGCGATATTTATTTCTAGTGTGTTTCAATGAATGAACTATTTATACTATTTTCTTTTTTTTATGTGTGTCTGAAAATTCTAAAGCCTTAGCTCTATATTTTTCTTGGACTTAACCGAGAAACCTTAACAGACCCAGTAGGCCTACACCGGTTCGTTGTGTTCCAGCTTAGAAAAACGTCTTATAGAGTAACTATGACACATTTTTGGCTTCCTTTGGGTTTTTTTATATTGTTTTCGGGCGGTCGATGACTTTTGTGTACCACATATTCCAACGTCACATGTCTAACGGATTTTTTTTTTCCTTTCGGTTAGTTCCAAATATTTACAACTTCATTTAACCAATCGTGTCTATGAGACATGAGCCAATATTGTGGACCAAAGAAATGGTGTAGACATCTAATCAACAAATAAACTTACTGTGCATGTATCAGGTTCTTATTACTTTTACAGATTTCTGTGCACAATTTTAACTCGAGATCTCAGCATTTTAATTATCTACAAGCCACTTAAGACATCTTTACTGGCCCTGACATCAGCCAGGTACCCAAAAGAGCTGGATTGGCTCATGCAAGTGTTTGTACATCGTGGCTAATATTTATCGACGGCTTTGAGTCGGGCACCTATTATGGCTGGGTGGGCTCAGGTAAGTGTTCGTACTTTTGGAGCTGCAACTTATTGAATGTTGGGAACAGTGCTGCCAACACTATACCATTTTTTTTTCTTTAGGACAGAAAAACAGATAAATTCTACTTGATCTAGAATATGTATTTTAAGATATGAAATTACTATCTTCGCGCAAAACGTTTGATTAACAACAAGCATATTCTGAGATGACGTGTCTCCCTATTTTATCCTCATGAGGCGGTAAGCGAGAACTACACAAGCCCAGTGATTCCCAATCTATAGCACTGTCCCCAAGAATTCGTGATACTTTCTAACACCTGATTCCTGGTGAATCCCTCTTTTCTAGCTCCTAAATGGAAGACACCAAAGCCAGTAATCTCACGGATCCACTTAATCTCGGCTACACGAACCCTCTATTAGCCCTCCATCCCTCACCCTCACACGCTGTAATACACTTAACATCTGGGGCAGGGCGAAGGTCAGTGCTCACCAACTGTGTGATCACCCCTCACCCTCACACACTGAGATACACTTTACAACGGGGACAGGGCGAAGTTTGGTACTCACCAACTGTGTAAGGACACAAAGGTTAAGGTATTTTATAGACATCCTTGCTTGAAGACGCTGACAAGGTCCTTTGTTTGAAGCCATAGTGTGTTTCTTTTAAGGATGTCATAACCTAATATATATGACATATTTGTAATAGTTATATTATGTTTGTTTTAAGAATATGACATATTTGTAATGTAACTTATGTGACATATTTGTAATAGTTAACAGTATACTAGCTTATTAATTTGTAGCTAGTTTACCCATCAACATATAGCAGTACATCCAAACATCGGCAAGTCGCTAACTTACAACACAGAAACTAACGGAAATCGACTAGATCCTACAATGTAAAGTATATCCAAACAATGTTCGGTGTTCGAAATGAGGGTGGATTTACCGGATTTCTTATACAAGGGTCCGATAATGGCACAATAATAGAATATTCTTTAAAAAGGGGGTGTTAGGTAAATAGCTTACAAAATAGTTAATTGACATATGTCAATGCTAACCCTATCCTTAACCTCAACTCTAGTCGCACTATACACCTAACTCCTGATTTCTAACTATAAAACTAGTCCAGATTACAACACTATTAACAACCTACCACACCTATTTTTGGAAGAGTCTATTATCGGACATCTATATCCTCTATTATCTATAGCGGGTCTATTTTAAAATTTCTTTGAAGTGTCTCCACCGGGTTTTTAAAAAAAACTTTATTCAAACTTGCAGCGGGATCAAATCCTTCAGCTTACAGCTGCGTCATTCCGATCAGTCATCTTTCCAAACCAATCGATACCCAATCACCCACTCACCTTCAAGACATCCTAAGACGTCAACCACTTGCATATTGCACGTCTTAATCGGGATTTCCCAATTTTTTCAACACCCGAACCGGAAGTTGGATGGCGAAAAAAAAATTGACGTGACGTCATCACTTAGTGACAAGCGCCACGTCCACTGGAGCGTTACTTCAGCAGACGCCAGTAGCCATGGTTACCGCTGGTGTGATCGCACTCCAACACTTTGTTCTCGTCTGCTGGTGTCCTTCAACTCTGGAGGATCAGGTAATTCACTCAGTCACAGGGTAGCGGGCCCTGAACTTATTTCTGCTGGAGTTGTCTCTGCGTTTTGGGTACAGTCTGTTCAAGATGCTCTTCAGGTGCCGGAAATTGGTCTTTATTGTGGGTAGTTGAATCTTCCGAGTCGGTCTCTATTGTCGGGAGAAGAATCTTCTGTGTCCTGCTAGCTAAGCTACAGCCTAGTTAACGTCTGGCCTATTTAAAGCGCCGAAAGGTCTTCAATTTAACCAAAGTCTTAACTAGTTTCAGACTTATTTCTTGTGCCAGGATCTTGTTCCTCCTTTACAAATTTATTCCCTTCCGCCTCTTCAGTTCTCGTGAGAACCTGCAAGTCTCGTATTATAGAAACAATAGCAACTTAAACATTTACTTTGTAAACGAGTGAAGCGAAATCAAAGAGCAGATTGCACAGACTATATATACCCATATAGAAATAATTATCTTAACAAATAAGATGTAATACAAAATATCTTCGAGCCTAACAGAAACCTTTTCCACGTGTATTCCTGAAACCTATTTTTACTATAACTTTTTATCAATAAAATAACCAGTTGACCCCGACTGATATAAAAAAAAAAAAAAAAAAAACACGTGTGTGTACAGGATCGGGTGTGTATCTGACACCTGGCGTGATTAGCTTCGTCAAATTTTTTAACTGCTGGTTCATGAACAAGCAGCGATCAGACGCTGGCAATATTTCTCTGGCCGAAGACTTTGCTACATGCCGGAGAAAAAGCTGACTCAAATTAGCCCGGCTCTGACGTGTTCGTCATACATTTTTCATGGACAATGTCTGTGGTGTGTGTTTATATCTGATATAATTATACTAACTTATTTAAATAAACATACGTATACATAGATCTACATATATTTATATATATTTGTATAGGTTTATATATGTATTGGGGGTGATCCATAAATGACGTCACGTTTTTTTCACGATTTTTACCCCCCCCCCCCCTCCCCTCCTTCACACATCGTCACAAAAAGCCAGACCCCCACCCCTAAAATGACGTCACACCTCAGCCTACAACACCTTTAAAAAATGCAGTTGAATTTTTCTTGAAACATCGATATTTTTACAAAAATGAACTCTGTCTATATAGAGTATTTTAATCAATTCCTATTGCAATTTATTGAAACAGTTTTCTAAAACCCGATATAACGTCTAAAATTAGTTTTCTAACATGTTTTTTTCTAATGCAAAAGTGTGACGTCGCACCATCTGAACCCCCCCCCCCTCCCCCTCATCACACACCGTCACAAAATTTTTGATCCCCCCTCCCCCCTACGAGGGTGACGTCATTTATTGACGACCCCTTGGCATATAGGTCTACACACACACACACACACACACACACACACACATATATATATATATATATATATATATATATATATATATATATATATATATATATTATATATATATTTATATATATATTTATATATATATTTATATATATATTTATATATATATATATATATATATATATATATATATATATATATATATATATATATTTATATATACAATTCTATTGTATCAGAAAATGTTTGTAATAGTACATTGTTTGTCGCTCTTCTTAAATCTTGAATGACCTGTGGCTTCAATCAAATAAGAGTGTCGTGATTACGTAATTAATCTTTCATTTGTCGCTCACAAGAGGCGAAACTACCACTGGTTTGCGTCAAATGACAACAACCACCGCTACATAACGTCAAATGACAACAACCGCCACTACATTAGGTCAAACCACATTTGAGTAAACTAAATTGATATGTTTAAAATAAGTAAAACATATTATTGCTTTTTTTTTTTTTTTTTTTTTAGTATAGTCATTTATTTATACAGAAACTGACCACAATAAATATCCTGTACAAATATATATAGTAGTTCATGCCTAAATATTTTGTATACTGTCAGTCTGTGACCACAAAAATAGATCCCAAAATTCGTTTTCATTGTAAAAATTTGTTTATCAGCTGTTTGTGGCCATCGTGAGCATGCTCTGGGTTGACTACTGTTCAACTTTCTCTTCTTTAACACCATCAGCAAAGAAATACACAAAGGGTATTTCATCTGTTTCACCAGCTGGGGCTTCCCATCTGACTAAGGCAATGCTTCCATCAAGATTACTAGAAGATGCTGTGTAAAACGCGTAGTCGAAATTTGCACAAACTATCTTGAATGTGTTTTGAATCTCTTTCCGCCATGCGTCAACATCAAATTTAGCATCATTCTCCTTCTTGTTCTCTTCTATACGTTTGACAAAATCCTTAAAATATGCTTGGAATTCTTTCTTTGACCCAAAAGCAGTAGGCATAAGCCTTTTATCTAACACAACATCAATGCCAGATGTGGAGTTTTCATCTGCACCTTTCTCTTGTTCCTCAGCACTAGCACCAAGTAAAGAATCATCAACCTTGTCTGAACTAGTGACATATTTTCCTTTAATTTTGTACAGTCCATCCTTTAGTTCTATTGGATATGTATCTGTGAAAAGTTCATCTCCAGTAACGATACACTTGTAAACTCTCATTTTGGATGATGGTAATGGTTTTGTTTCAAGACTAAAAAGTCTACTAATGCACGTACTCTTTAAAACATTTTTTTTATTGTAACGTTGTTTAGTAACCATCAAATACACCGAAAACTCTTTGTTATTCACTTTTGAAAATATTTTTTAAATTTATTGAGCTTCATTTGTAGATAAGGTTAGCCTGAAATAAAAATTTTCTACACTGTATTTTTAAAGTCCTTTTATCTTAATGAACGATAACTTAAGACTGTAAGTCTAATTTTATATTTACAAAAATTGACATTAAAAAACTTGTTCATGATGGCTTATTCTTGACCTCAGCTTGTTGTTCATCTTCTCTGTCTACACAACAATTTGTTTCATTTACCTCCCCTTTTTTTTACCTATTTTTGTGCTTTAAGCTTGTACATGTCTACATAATTATTGCTTTTTATCTCCCTTTTAAATTTTATTGTTGCCATATTTTGTTTTCCGTAGTTTAGTAATACCCCTGTCGTGGGAGAGAGATAGAGTCTACACATTTCTATGATATAAACACATTGACGATGTTTTTATTCTGGTACTGTACGTTCGCTTGGTCGTACATGTTACAAGACAGAAGAAAGACCTTTTGTAGTTCGGAGAAACATTTTTACTTAACAGAAAAACAGACATTGTGTCCGACAGAAGAAAAACAGACATTGTGTCCGACAAAAGAATTGTTAGAGAAACAGTCAACAAAATTGCATCTTTTTTTAAAACGAGTGATCATTACCCTCCCCCCTCTCCCTCCATCCCCAATCCCCTCATTAACTTGAAAGTTTCAAATGGAATCTTATTGTTAATCAGAACCGATAGGGAACTGTTAATACATGAATGGTATGAAGCGGATGGGGTGTGACAAGGATCCGTTAGCACCGCCAACAAGCTAGAGGTGACAGGGGACTGTTAACACACAGGCTAGAGGTGAGATAGGGAACTGTTAACACAGACGCTAGAGGTGAGATAGGGAACTGTTAACACACAGGCTAGAGGTGACAGTGAACTGTTAACACACAGGCTAGAGGTGACAGGGAACTGTTAACACACAGGCTAGAGGTGACAGGGAACTGTTAACACATGCTAGAGGTCACAGGGAACTGTTAACACACAGGCTAGAGGTCACAGGGAACTGTTAACACACAGGCTAGAGGTGACAGGGAACTGTTAACACAGACGCTAGAGGTGAGATAGGGAACTGTTAACACACAGGCTAGAGGTGAGATAGGGAACTGTTAACACAGACGCTAGAGGTGAGATAGGGAACTGTTAACACACAGGCTAGAGGTGAGATAGGGAACTGTTAACACAGACGCTAGAGGTGAGATAGGGAACTGTTAACACACAGGCTAGAGGTGAGATAGGGAACTGTTAACACAGACGCTAGAGGTGAGATAGGGAACTGTTAACACACAGGCTAGAGGTGACAGGGAACTGTTAACACACAGGCTATAGGTGAGGTAGGGAACTGTTAACACACAGGCTAGAGGTGAGATAGGGAACTGTTAACACACAGGCTATAGGTGAGGTAGGGAACTGTTAACACACAGGCTAGAGGTGACAGGGAACTGTTAACACACAGGCTAGAGGTGACAGGGAACTGTTAACACACAGGCTAGAGGTGACAGGGAACTGTTAACACACAGGCTAGAGGTGACAGGGAACTGTTAACAGGTTATAGATGACAGGGAACTGTTAACACACAGGCTAGAGATGACAGGGAACTGTTAACAGGTTAGAGATGACAGGGAACTGTTAACACACAGGCTAGAGATGACATGCAACTGTTAACACACAGGCTAGAGGTGACATGCAACTGTTAACACACAGGCTAGAGGTGACAGGGAACTGTTAACAGGTTATAGATGACAGGGAACTGTTAACACACAGGCTAGAGGTGACAGGGAACTGTTAACATCTAGATATAACTGAGGTAAGATCAGGGCACATGCTTGTCCATCGTGTTCTGAGTGCAAAAAGGTTTCCTTACTTTACATACTTGAGCGATTCTAGGCTTGTCAATTGCTATAACTAGGTCAATTTATCAGAGTGATTTTCCTTTTGTTAAGAAGACTTGTTCAATGTAATTTACTGTAATGATTTCTGTAAAAAAATGGGTCTTATCGTGCCACTGGATTTGATATAGAGTTCCGTTTAGCCTTGGGAAGTGTTCAGGAATTGAATAAGGGCATATGCACTTGTTGATTAGTAAAATTAGATTATAGAAATCAATGCACGGCTTTTTAGACGTAGATTACGTCACCACAATACGATAGAGAGATAACCGCTAACGTTAAGGTTAGATCGACTCTACTCCACCTGTCAAAAAAACAACAACACCGATGCACCTCTGCAGTTTCATCAAATCTATATCAAAACACAAACTACGACGTTGGTGGCTTTTTTTACCACTTGAATCAACGGTGGGTTTGTTGTTGTTTTTTGTTTGTTTGTTTTGTTGATTTTCCCCCTTTTTTTTTTTTGTTTTTTTTTTTGCTGCATACGGAAACTATAGTTTAAATGTAAACAAAAATAACTGAAGTTTACAAATCTAATTATGTTTCGTTAATAAACCTTTGTTTTAAAATTGCACTTTAAAATACGCCCACGTTAATTTTTTAATTTTTCAAAAAAAAATATGAATTTAATTTAAAAAAAACTTAAACCAAATTGAATAAAGTGCAGTTGAAATTTCAGCCAAATTTGAAAACAACGCAACGAAATTATATTAAAACTGCAATATCCAAAAAATAATTAGCTAGACGGGAAAAAAATCATGACATCGTCTGCTAAACGAGGGATGAAAACGGGCAGCCATTTCTATCTAGGTGGTGCGGAATTGCTAGCTGATGCAGCAGTAATGGGCTGAGGAGCAAAACCCCGTTAAAGGTAAATTTGAAATGAGAGTTTAAATAGCATGAAATGATGAATTTGAAACAAGAAAAAAATGCTGCAGTTCAGATCAGGGGACGGAGAGGGAAAGGGGGAGTGAGTGTCAAGTCTTATGTGGGTTGATAGATCATTTGGTTCAGAGAGGATGAGATGGGATTTAGGTGGTGATGTGTGGGGTAATGTGTGAGTGGTGTGGGGTGCAGATATGTGTAATGTAGGGGGTAAGCTATGAACAGTGTGTGGGTGAGGTATGGATAGTGGGGATGAGGTGGGGATAGTGTGGATGAGATAGGGATAGGGTGTGGTTGATATTAATTGGATAAAGTGTGCGTGTAAAATGGATATTGTGCAGAGTTTCTTCCAGGCATCTCTTCGGGGGGGGGGGGGGGGCCTCTGCACACCCCCCCCCCCCGAAGAAAGTTTACCGCCCCCCTCCCCCCCCCCTCCCGAACGAAATGAAATCTATATAGAAAATATATACTTTTAACAGTGTCCGCTCCTCCCCCCCCCCCCCCCCGGAGAAAAAAGTCTGGAAGAAACACTGATATTGTGTGGTTGGGATAAGGAAATGAGTGGGTGAGTGTGGATATGGTGTGGATGAGATGTGGATAATGTGTGTGAGATATGGATAGTGTGGATCAGATATGTGTAACACAGAAGTGAGATATAAGATAGTCTGGGTAAGATATCCACAGTATATGAGGTATTGATATTGTGTAAGATACCCACAGTATATGAGGTATTGATATTGTGTAAGATATCCACAGTATATGAGGTATTGATGTTGTGTAAGATATCAACAGTATATGAGGTATTGATATTGTGTAAGATATCCACAGTATATGAGGTATTGATATTGTGAAAGATATCCACAGTATATGAGGTATTGATATTGTGAAAGATATCCACAGTATATGAGGTATTGATATTGTGTAAGATATGATATGAAGGGCGTAGTGAGTTATTCGTCATGTTAGCATGTAAGAAATGTCAAATATTTTGTCTGTTCGAGACTTGGGTTTTGTCTGGAATATTTTAGGGTCGCGGTGTTGTGAGGTAATCTAGACATGGGTGTTCTAAAGTCTATTCAAGACGGGGATGTTCTAAAGGCTATTCAAGACGGGGGTGTTCTAAAGGCTATTCAAGACGGGGGTGTTCTAAAGTCTATTCAAGACGAGGGTGTTCTAAAGTCTGTTCTAGACGGGGGTGTTCTAAAGTCTATTCTAGACGATGTGTTTTGAGTCTTGGATTGCGAGGCAAGACACATAACAGCCAGGCTATTGAAGAATGTGTGTGTGTGTGTGTGTGCGCGTGTATATATGTGTGTGTGTTATTTGAGGTGTCTGAAAATTGGCATGGTTCCTGTTCCGTCAAATTTGTAACTGTAGCTTTTGACGTGGCATATCATTAGTAAATTCGTTAAATTACGGGGGTTAAGAGAGCCCAACATTCTAGACAAAGCCCATTACCCCATGCCCTAAATTTCTAATTATCTCCTGCGTCGTTTGCTCACACAGCACAGCTTTGTGTAAGAGATTCACACGATCCTTGCCCAATTTCAGCGGCCGCTAAGCTATCGTCTGCCTGTCTGTATGTCTATCTGTGCCGGACCAGGACTGATTATGGAAGAGATTCTAGGCGTAAATACATCACAGGCAAAATGCATCGTCTTGCGGGGACTTAAATAACGGCCATAGATCAGACGACAGATAAGCTCTGACTTGCAGGCGGGGAAGTGTTTTTTTCTGGGTGGAATGTGAACAAACATACGATGGTTTTCTAAAGTTAACACTTTAGTGGGGAGTGATAACAATGATAGCATCACGATTTACATTATTGTTTTTATATCTTAAGATGTACCTGGAAACTATTAAGTTAATATGTGGGAATCAATAGTATATGTCATCCCACAACAATGGAAATAAGTTATTCCTGCATAACAATTGAACAAGCTCGACTTCATTATTAGCTGTTGAGTCAAAGTGTTGAAAATATGTTACGTCATTTCCGTATCCGTTTGATTAAAAGTAAGAACAGCTTGTGAGTAGGTCATCTTCTTCTCGTAGTTGCCAGCTAGTATTTTTTAAACCAAATTTGAATATTGTTATTAAAAGAAGAATAAATAGAAAGGCCGCTGCCGATATGGTTAATTTATTTAAAATCGTAAACAATGGTAATGATTGACTGCAAGATGTAGGCTAGCTTAAAGAATAAACCGGGAGTGTTTTCCCCTAAACTTTCTCGAATATTCTAATATAACACTACGGGGGATGGCAACTCGGGTCATAGACAATATTTTTAATCCATTTTTAATTACTTAAACTTTTTTGATAGAATAGAATCTCGTAAAAAAGAATTGCACACCAAGTGAACGCCAAATAAATTGTGCATAATAGTGCGGGATATTATTAGTACTTTATATATATATATATATATATATATATATATATATATATATATATATATATATATATATATATATATATAAAACACCTAAGGTTTATGATAAAGGGCCTATATATGTCAAAAACATTTCAAGGAATTACAGAACTAAACATTTACACAGACTGTAGAATTTGTTGTCTGATATTTTTAAACATATACATATTTTAGTGTGTAGGTTACTTGTACACACCCCCTCAAACGCAAGGAAATCAGTTAAAATATATTTATATGGAAGGTGTATACTAAATCTTGGTGCCTCCTACCCCTTAAGAAAGTTTCAATAGCCCGCCTCTGACACGGAGCAAACTATCCGGTTTTCAGTAAAAAAATTCATTCATAGTCATTTTACATAGCATTGTACGTCACTTGTGTAAGACAACTTGTATTTAGCTAACCATGACTAGTGGTGCGTGTATTGTATCACTTATAGTTTGATTGTATTATAAAGAAGATTTATTATTGGTGAAGTCTTTGTTAGAAAACGTAACCGGTAGAACGACATTGGTTTACGTTATTCCTATGTTTGAATTATCTAAGTATTTACAACCAGGTTTTGGGAGGAGTGGGATTATAAAGTGCTGGAACTCAACAATGCTAACTTGCAATTCTAAAGCGCGGAATCCAGGAATTCAATCTATGGGGCATCACTGAGTCTACTCAGCCCTAAAGAGTACCTTAATTAATTTTGGAAAGGTCAAGAAGAATGGACATTTGGCTTACTACACAATACCTTTACCTAATAGACAGGTGAATTATTTAAGTCTCAGATTCCTAATTTAGACCTAGTTAACGTCAGAGATGGTGGACTTAGTTCATCTTCCATGATGACTGTAGTAAAGTGTGAGCATGAAATAAATTTAAACATCCAACGTTCGAACATGTTTGTAATTAACACCAGGGATCACTATAAACTCAAGCGAATACAAGTTTTTGAATCATGCTTTAATGTAAGAATTTTAAAAGAACCAAAATTAACACAATTTTAACAAAATAATATTTTTATCTTTGTTAGACTGACACCAACCTAGGGACAAGACACCAATGTTCTAGCACAACACCAATCTGCTAACACGACACCAATCTGCTAACAAGACACAAATCTGCTAACCAGACACCAATATGCTAATCAGACAACAATGAAGTCGCATAATATAACATAAGGCAAAGCATTAATCTAACATAACGCAAAGCATAATTTAACATAAGGCAGAGCATAATCTATATATAGCATAAACTAATGGGAACAATTTTAACATTCTGTATTAAAGTACCATTTTACATCAACATACTTGTATCCAAATGTTAATTACAACCAATTGTGACTAAAATGACAGGCTGCACTAAAATAAAATGCATTAAACACCTAATACAGACAGACTTAGGATGTGAGCTGATGTCCTATTCCATTGCGGACGTAATAGGAAATAGTGATAATAAAACAACGAACTAGTCGGGTGTTGTAAAACGTTGATGCAACTTTGGAAGAGAAAGTTTGAATAGTCCCGGGTGTTTTAAAATGTATTCTGGATGCAGTTTCTTCTCCAACAAACAGACGTCTAAAACAGATTTTATCTTGTTGTTACTGATGCCATTAAGCTTAGCAGATGAGAGCAATCTATTAACTGTTTCTTTAGAACATTTTAGTCTCTTTTGTAAATATTCACTTTTTGTTATGCAACCTTCTAAAGCAACAAAATCTGCATTTAATTTCTTGTAAGTTCCATTTTTCTCACATAGCTTTAAAAAGTTATCCACCGATATACATGCAGCCTGCATAAAATCCCATATCTGTTTTAATCTAGGTAGAGAATATTTTAAAAGTTTTCTATACACAATTACATCTTCTGACTTTAGTTTTACTACGTTTAGTAAAAAGTCTAATTTCAATGCAGTTGTTTTGATGTCAAGCAGACGTAGAATAGAGGACAGAAAATTAGCTGTTCTTTTGTCACAATCAAGTCTCATTTGGAATAATTCAGATAGAGAAGTGCATCCTTTTAATGCATCAAGCTCATCACACATGTTCTTGTATCCAATATCAAATTTCTTGATACTCCTGCCCAAAAAATAAAAAACTTTGTCCTGACTTCTGACAGGATTGTCAGTCAACAAGGACCTAGCCTGTAACAGCTCCAACCTCCTGCTGAGTTCCTTGTGTGAAGTGTTATACAGTGGCACTGGATGTTTTGTGATCAGAGACAAAGGTAAATTGTAGGACAACAGTAAGTTTACTTTTTGCTCTAGCAGTGGTATAGGCAAGGACTTTAAACGTGGATGTTGAGTAATAAGTGAATCAACATCCTTTTGATTGCAACGTAATATTTGAGCAATACGTTCAGATTTATTAGCATATCCTTCTAGTGCATCAAGCTCATCACACATGTTCTTGTATCCAATATCAAAACCCTTGCCATCACATCCCAAAGAATAAAAAACTTTGTCCTGACTTCTGACAGGATTGTCAGTCAACAAGGACCTAGCCTGTAACAGCTCCAACCTCCTGCTGAGTTCCTTGTGTGAAGTGTACAGTGGCACTGGATTTTTTGTGATCAGAGACAAAGGTAAATTGTAGGACAACAGCAAGTTTACTTTTTCCTCTAGCAGTGGTAAAGACAGGGTTTCCAAACGTGGGTGTTGAGTAATAAGTGAATCAACATCCTTTTGATTGCAACGAAATATTTGAGCAATACGTTCAGATTTATTAGCACATCCTTCTAATGCATCAAGCTCATCACACATGTTCTTGTATCCAATATCAAATTGCTTGCCATTATATCCCAAACAATAAAAAACTTTGTCCTGACTTCTGACAGGATTGTCAGTCAACAAGGACCTAGCCTGTAACAGCTCTAACCTCCTGCTGAGTTCCTTGTGTGAAGTGTACAGTGGCACTGGATTTTTTGTGATCAGAGACAAAGGTAAATTGTAGGACAACAGCAAGTTTACTTTTTCCTCTAGCAGTGGTAAAGACAGGGTTTCCAAACGTGGGTGTTGAGTAATAAGTGAATCAACATCCTTTTGATTGCAACGAAATATTTGAGCAATACGTTCAGATTTATTAGCACATCCTTCTAATGCATCAAGCTCATCACACATGTTCTTGTATCCAATATCAAATTGCTTGCCATTATATCCCAAACAATAAAAAACTTTGTCCTGACTTCTGACAGGATTGTCAGTCAACAAGGACCTAGCCTGTAACAGCTCTAACCTCCTGCTGAGTTCCTCGTGTGAAGTGTGGAACAATGGCACTGGATTTTTTGTGATCAGAGACAAAGGTAAATTGTAGGACAACAGCAAGTTTACTTTTTCCTCTAGCAGTGGTATAGACATGGTTTCTAATCCTGGATGTTGAGTAATAAGTAAATCAACATCCTTTTGGTTGCAACGAAATATTTGAGCAATACGTTCGGATTTATTGGCACATCCTTCTAATGCATCAAGCTCATCACACATGTTCTTGTATCCAATATCAAATTTCTTGCCATTACATCCCAAAAAATTAAAAACTTTGTCCTGACTTCTGACAGGATTGTCAGTCAACAAGGACCTAGCCTGTAACAGCTCCAGCCTCCTGCTGAGTTCCTTGTGTGAAGTGTGGAACAATGGCCTTACATTTTTTGTGATCAGAGACAAAGGTAAATTGTAGGACAACAGCAAGTTTACTTTTTCCTCTAGCAGTGGTATAGACAAGGACTTTAAACGTGGATGTTTTGCTGTTAGTAATTCAACGTCATCTTGATTGCACTTGAATATTTTACTAAGTAAAAAATTATGTTCTTTTAACAGTTGGGCTATTTGATGTACATCCAAACTTTTTTCTTCATGTTGTGTTCTTGTCGGTGAGGAAAAAAACCTTTTTATTTGTATTGTTCGAGGCAAATGTTTATTATAGGACAACATGGGAGCTGCAAGCTTTGTTAACAGTACTATAGGGCATGTTTTTAAAACTACACTAAAAAATAATGAAGCCATTTCGCTTGGATATTGTTCAAAGTCAGGTAAGTTTAGCTTGTAAATTCCAAAAAAGCCTGCAAATAGAGTTATAAACGATAAATAATCACAGTTTTTGTGTAACAGAACAACCAAACGAGAACTATTACAATTGACCTTACATTTGATTTAATAGTCTTACACTAGTGGTTTTAATAGCGTTTTATTTATATGGATTACTGTTAACATTTAATCTATGTAACAGACGCTATGTATCGCAACATTTCTAAATTTATTAATGCTAGAGAAGATATTGTGAAAACTTATTTTCTTAAAAATAGATGAGAAGTGCTTGCCAAATCAACAGTCAAGTCAATGGTCTATACTATTATTTGTTATTACTAATAAAACAACACTGCAATAATGTCAAATACAAGACCGGCATTCATTGTCTTTAGTCCAGTAAGCGACGAATGTCCAAAAATATAAAATTCACAAAAATGTCTCTTAAAAATTGTAAAATATTTAATGAAGTACAACATGCAATGTTGACGTATTTGTTACTTTAATGATAGACTGGAAAAGCTGGTTCCAAACGTGTGTTGCCAGAAAGCATATTTTTCAACCAAAATTGAATATTTTTTAACTTCTGTGTAACAAGTACAAAATTACTTCCGGTTTCATTAAGGCTAGAAATAGTCAAAGAAATAATTACTAGTAATATAATATTAATTTAGCAAAGACTTTTATTGTTAATTTGGATTAGTAGAGTCAGGGTCTTGTGGGGGCGGGGATGTTATATTATTTTATATAAATACAATACTACGCTTTACACCATAGATCATTATTGTGTATTTTTATCATGGAAAACAATTGTTCTTCTTTCTTCTTCTTCGTTCATAATTTTAGGGTTGGGAGGGATGCCCCTCCAACACAATTAACTGGTTGAGCGCCATTGAGGCCATTGACTCCAAACTCAGCCCGTTCTTCTTTTTATATATCAAATTGTACACAAAAAGATTGTGAGACTACATGCAGTTAGGTTTGGTAAGCGCGGCGTCTTTAGATTAAGATAAAGGCGCTCCTTTTCGTACTTCAACAGGTGACACCATATACGACATTACACCAAGGCAAAATAGTGCAAATTTATCTTATAGATCTACGCTCTGTTTAGTATGCTCAGGTGACACCATATACGACATTACACCAAGGCAAAATAGAGCAAACTTATCTGATAAATCTACGTTCAGTTTAGTATGCTCAGGTGACACCTTATACAACACTACACCAAAGCAAAATAGTGCAAATTTATCTTATAGATCTACGCTCTGTTTAGTATGCTCAGGTGACACCATATACGACATTACACCAAGGCAAAATAGTGCAAACTTATCTGATAAATCTACGTTCAGTTTAGTATGCTCAGGTGACACCATATACGACATTACACCAAAGCAAAATAGTGCAAATTTATCTTATAGATCTACGCTCTGTTTAGTATGCTCAGGTGACACCTTATACAACATTACACCAAAGCAAAATAGTGCAAATTTATCTGAAATCTACGCTCAGTTTAATATGCTCAGGTGACACCTTATACAACACTACACCAAAGCAAAATAGTGCAAATTTATCTTATAGATCTACGCTCTGTTTAGCATGCTCAGGTGACACCTTATACAACATTACACCAAAGCAAAATAGTGCAAATTTATCTTATAGATCTACGCTCTGTTTAGTATGCTCAGGTGACACCATATACAACATTACACCAAAGCAAAATAGTGCAAATGTATCTTATAGATCTACGCTCTGTTTAGTATGCTCAGGGGACACCTTATACAACATTACACCAAAGCAAAATAGTGCAAATTTATCTGAAATCTACGCTCAGTTTAGTATGCTCAGGTGACACCTTATACAACACTACACCAAAGCAAAATAGTGAAAATTTATCTTATAAATCTACGCTCTGTTTAGTATGCTCAGGTGACACCTTATACAACACTACACCAAGGCAAAATAGTGCAAATTTATCTGATAAATCTACGCTCAGTTTAGTATGCTCAGGTGACACCATATATGTCATTACGCCAAAGCAAAATAGTGCAAATTTATCTGATAAATCTACGCTCTGTTTAGTATGCTCAGGTGACACCTTATACAACATTACACCAAAGCAAAATAGTGCAAATTTATCTTATAGATCTACGCTCTGTTTAGTATGCTCAGGTGACACCTTATACAACATTACACCAAAGCAAAATAGTGCAAATTTATCTGAAATCTACGCTCAGTTTAGTATGCTCAGGTGACACCTTATACAACATTACACCAAAGCAAAATAGTGCAAATTTATCTTATAGATCTACGCTCTGTTTAGTATGCTCAGGTGACACCATATACAACATTGCACCAAGGCAAAATAGTGCAAATTTATCTGATAAATCTACGCTCAGTTTAGTATGCTCAGGTGACACCTTATACAACACTACACCAAAGCAAAATAGTGCAAATTTATCTGATAAATCTACGCTCAGTTTAGTATGCTCAGGTGACACCTTATACAACACTACACCAAAGCAAAATAGTGCAAATTTATCTGATAAATCTACGCTCAGTTTAGTATTACTGATAACTGTTACATACATCGAAAACTGACATTGAAATTATCTAGCTGTTACGGGAGGGTGCAATCAATTGAGAAACTTTTTTTTTCAAATTTTGATCTCTTATATTTCTTAGGGCGAGTATCAATTACATATTGCAATCAATTACATATTGATTGGCTTAAGGGAGAGTGTCACAATCGACTAAAACGACAACAGGACGTGTCTATCAAACTCAAGTCAGACACCCAGTTTCAATATACCTCGCGATTGATTTGTTGTGTGGGGAGGGGATCAGAACGTCACACTACTAGGTGTGTGACAAGGTGGGGGTGGGGGAGGGGATCAGAACCTCACACTACTAGGTGTATGACACGTTGGGGGTGGGGGAGGGGATCAGAACGTCACACTGCTTGGTGTGTGACACGTTGGGGGTGGGGGAGGGGATCAGAACGTCACACTGCTTAGTGTGTGACATGGTGGGGGTGGGTATCAGAACATCACACTGCTAGGTCTGTGATAAAGTGTGGGATGGGTCTGCTTGACAAGTTGGGGAAGCGGGAGGGTATCAGAAAGTTTGGCAAAATTACACAAAAGAAAACAAAGACGAAAACTCCTCTTTTTTTTTATCATCAGTCAACATTAGGATTTCATGCTCTCTTTTTTTCACCCTTATCATGCAGATCTACCAACATAAAAGAATGATTAGCATTACAAGATCTGGTCGCTGAAGACGAAACTGAAAGAAAATTTGCATTGAAAAGTGATGCAAACAGTTCTGGCTACCTACAGTTTTGGCTACCTACAATTTTGGCTACCTAAGCTTACATACGTACAGCTGAGGTCACCAACAATCAATGTTCGTGCTACCTACGGATGTGGCTACCTACAGTAGCAACTACCTTTAGTTTTGGCTATCTACAGTATTGGCTACTTACAGTTTAGCTATGTACAGTTAAGGTTATCTACAATTACCGTTATTGCTAAATATAGATGTGGCTACCTAAAATATATGGCTACCTAGAGCTGTGACTACCTTTAGTTGACCTGAACAATTTTGGCTACCTGCAGTTTCGCTATCTACAGTTTCGCTATCTATAGTGGTGGCTACCTATAGTTGAGGCTACCTATAGTTGAGGCTACCTATAGTTGAGGCTCCCTATAGTTGAGGCTTCCTATAGCTGAAGCTACCTGTAGTGGTGGCTACCTATAGTTAAGGCTACTTATAGTTGTGGCTACATAAGTAGACACTATCTGAATATGAAGATGAGTTTAGTGCTATTTTAATGCATGTTTTAAAAATTTCTTTTCATATAAGAAGAGAAATATAACATGAACATAGATCTAGATCTAGGTTTAAATCACAGCATTGATAGCGAGGCAACAGATCAGACTCAAACTTCTTACTCTTAATGTTAACAAAAATTACATTCCGCAATTATATGACTGCACTGTTGTTAAATATTTGATAGATCTACGTACTTTTATAACTCAGTCATGACGAACACAAAAATACGCTGGTAGTTTTGTTGTGAATTAAAACTAAATCGAGATCTTGATTCCAGATCTACTAATAAGAAATACACAGATATTTTAACTAATGATAATGATAAGAGTATAAACCCTACCCTTTCAGTAGCATGAAGGTAGCTGTTCTCGGTCAATGAAAAGTGCTTCTGTAGTGTGGGTAGATTTGCTTAACATATCATCTTTAATTCTCAAGATACACACCCAGCCTGATGTAATGTTTAAAGATTGTTACATGTCTCTATTCCAACACAGCATTAGGTTCATTCTTTGTCCACGGTCGGTCATATGACGTCAAGGGTACTGTGTTTTTGTTAACGTATGAGGATTTGTCATTCTACAAGGTTTGAAAATCTCAAGGTTAATAGAAATACATTACATTGTATTACCTATTCCGTTTTATTATATTTATTCGATTCAACATTGACGGAAGTAGCAGTTAATATAAAACAAAGACAAAAAGTGCTGTGATATCTCTTGAGTGTCGTAGGGGTAGGTGGGTCCGTAATTGTAGGGGTGGGGAGACCGTAGTTTAGGGGAGGGGGGGGTCCGTAATTGTAGGGAAGGGGTCCGTAATTGTAGGGAAGGGGGTCCGTAATTGTAGGGAAGGGGGTCCGTAATTGTAAGGGAGGGGAGACTGTAGTTTTAGAGGAGGGGGGTCCGTAATTGTAAGGGAGGGGAGACTGTAGTTTTAGAGGAGGGGGGGTCCGTAATTGTAGGGAAGGGGGTCCGTAATTGTAGGGAAGGGGGTCCGTAATTGTAGGGAAGGGGGTCCGTAATTGTAGGGAAGGGGGTCCGTAATTGTAAGGGAGGGGAGACTGTTTTTTTAGAGGAGGGGGGTCCGTAATTGTAGGGAAGGGGGTCCGTAATTGTAGGGAAGGGGGTCCGTAATTGTAGGGAAGGGGATCCGTAATTGTAGGGAAGGGGGTCCGTAATTGTAGGGGAGAGGGGGGGGGTCGGTAGTTACGCGTTGAGGAGGAGTGGGTGGGGTTTCAGATAGTGTTACGTCACACTTTTGCCGTTATTTCGCATTTTAGACAACTGTTTTAATAAATTGTAAAAGAAATGAGATTAAAATACTCTACGCTCAGTCAATATTTTAGAAAACAAATCTGTGTTTAAATAAACCGGGAGTGATCTCCCCTAATCTTTCTCGAATATTCTTATATAAAATAACAGGGGATGGGAACTCGGGCTATAGACATGATTTTTAATCCATTTAAAATACTTAAACTTTTAAAAATAGAATAAAATCTCGTAGACAAATTAATTGCACACCAAGTGAACGCCAAATAAAAAAGCGCATAATAGTGCGCAATATTATTATTACTTTTAAAATTTACATTAGTTTTTTGAGAAATCGGAAGTAGCGTAAAGTACTACTTCCAGTCAACGAAAATGACTCAAAATTTAATAGAAGGTAGAGAATTAGATCTTTTACTTACGTATGAAATTTCATTTATCTTTCTGAATTAGTACTCAAGTTATAGGCTTTTGAAAAATTCAAAGTAGAAAAAGTACCACTTCCGGTTGTCGGAAATCGCTCAAAAGTTGATACGGATCTACGATTTTAATATAATACTTATATATGAAATTTCATCAACCTAGCTGTAACGGTACTCAAGTTATCGTGTTTACACACGGACAGACACACAGACACACAGACACACACACACACACAGACATACGGACAAGATTGCAAAATTATGTTTTTCCGTATCAGTGAGGTGTAAAACGTCGAGATTTGTAAAAATCTCGATTTTTTTTTTTGCACTATTACAATACTAAGTATATACGAGAAAGTAAAAATATTAATACAATGACCTACCGCTAATTAATTTGATAATATTATTAGTAAAAAAAATTTATAATTATTGCAATGTGGGTACTTTTGGTATTATTGCCCGATTCAGCCAACTGTTAATTAATTATTTCCCAATTCAACCAACTTTCCTAATTATCGCCCAATTCTAATTATTGTCTAATTCAAATTGTTTCCCAATTCAACTAGTTTTCCTAAATATCGCCCAATTCTAATGGTAGCCCAATCTAATCACCTTTCCTAATGATTGCCCAACCATTGACCTAACTGTCATGACGGCGTTAGGCAGGAGCCAGTCACCACTAATTACCAAACGATCACCGTCTTCAGACGTCGTCATACCTGGTCAGTCAGCTGATACATATTCATGATCACGTGATTGATTGCCTGTCACATCTTTGGCGGGAAACGTCAGCTAAGAATAGCCCGGCGTCTGCGACTCTCGTGTTATCGTGACCTAGATAAAGTATGTCCCCCAGACTTCCGGTTAGTTTAGGGTACTCACTTGTTTACTGTTGGTGGTCGCCATTCACCGGAAGTTGCCTCGGGATTTCTCGGCTTGACCTCAGAACTCCCTCCGGGGACCGAATAATATCTTCACGTGAACAAGAGTTCTTGTTGTTTAACCAAAGTACACTCAAGACTACAACAAAAGATGGATGGGTCGCAAAAGTCTATTTTTATCGACACCACGTGACCGCTCCACTGCCCTAGTTAACACGTCTATAAAAAACAAAACTGCGAACCCTGTGCACCGAGCTGAGAATAGTTTCACGTGTCACGTGATCACACGTGACGTCAACCTGAAATCTTCTGCAAAATTAGTTCATCCTACATTGGAAATCATAAATCATTTCAAAGCCGCTTTCCGATGAAAGAAAATATCAATAACTGACCTCATGTTGGTAACGAGGCTATGATACATGGGTTGTGTTACATAGGGGTTTGTAATCACGTTTAAATTATCAGGCTTTTATGAACCTTTTAGCTTTTCTTCGTTTCTTAACGACGATCTTCTACAAAATTCTCTTCCTTACATGCGGAGTAGAGAGAAGGTAATCAGACCGTGTAAAATTTGTTGACACCACCGTAAGTCGGAAAAAATAGTTTTTATTTTTTTATTTCTATAGATTTGTCTGTGTGCGAGCGCAATTGTATGTGTAAACTTGATAAGGTAAATAACTTTTCATTTAGTTTGACGATTTGTAAAAAAAACGAATTAGGCGCAGTTCTCTCTCAACTTTTCAATTAATTCCGGTAACCGGAAGTGATTTTCTAATGTTCTACTGCTTTTCCGATGAACACGATAAGTTGAGTACTGTTTCAGTTAGGTTTACGAAATTTTTTAGATAAGTAATAGATCCTATACTTATATATCTTTCAACAGTTGAGCGATTCCCGGTAACCGGAACGTGTTTTATATTACCGCTTTATCAGATAGTTGTTCCCCATTGTGTGGTGACGGTCAGTGGTATAGATCAAGTCTAGACCCCGTCATATCACGTGAGAGTGTGGTCAGCGCTGCGTAATCTCACTCGTGACCGTCAAATATTTCCGTTAAAGAAAAATAAAATGTCAAAAAAATATTGCGCATTGCAAAATACGCAAACGGAAATTACCAATTACAAAATTTTTTTCTCGGTGCGCAATTGTTGCTTGTAGACCAATTTTCCGTGCGCAGTTTTGCCACAACTCCCCCTCCCCGCCACACCCAATTGTCTGGCCTCTCCCCCCCGGGACCAACCTATCACGAATAACATATTCTACAGACACGGCGATCCATCACGGCCTACAACACCCAGTCTCCGTCATCTGTCATGCAGCAAATTTTTCTTCCTTCGTATGTCATCTACAACATTTCTACATACGCGTCTTAAAATTTTAATCACCTTGTTAATTTAGCCAATGCCCTATTCATTACGGCAAAATAAAATGTAACGCTCACATTAAAAAATGGTTCAGTAATACAGACATTTACTCAAAACAATTTTACTTTCATTTTTAAATATTTTAAATGCACATTTTCTTTTTGACCTTAACTAATATCCATCCGTATCCATGGAACGGCGTGGCCTGGTGGTACAGCGCTAGACTGAAGTTCGAATCCGGGTTCAAGTCAGTGGAAGTCCCTGAGTGCACCCAGCTCTATTGGGTACCTAACCCACGTTAAGGAAAGTAAATGTGGCTCTGCATTGTTCTGTCCACAGTATCCCTTTATGTGCCGAGGTCAAGAAACATATAAACCCTACTTCATTTGTCCAATGTATCGCTATGTGTAAATATGAATCTTTACTTTAAAATCCGTAGGTATTCTGTAACTAATTGTATATCATGATGTCGCTTCAATGTTTGGCCTCTGGTCAGATTTTTATGTCTGTCGGGTGACACGTGTCAAAAATTACAATTACCTTACTCAACATTATTACATTAGTCGATTGACGAATTATAAGGAATGTTAGCATCAAAGAGTGCACTTAAAATTTTCAGAAATATATATATATACATATATATATATATATATATATATATATATATATATATATATATATATATATATATATATATATATATATATATATATATATATATATATATATATATATATATATATTTCTATCTAAATTATGTATTTTTCTATTTTGTTCCGTTTGATGGAAGCGCTTCTCGAAGGGGTTGACGGGCAATATCCCTTCCCCCGGAAAGATGCCTGAAAGAAACTCTTGTTCCTATGAACACCTCGAGTATTAAATATAACTTTCTCACTCCGCCATCTTGAGCTACTACAACCAAGTCGAAATTTGTTTGATCATGTCCCCAGAGTTTCGGCTGTAATATACGTTATAATCTACACACCTACCATACGACCAACGGCTGTAAGATACGTTATAATCTACACACCTACCATACGACCAACGGCTGTAAGATACGTTATAATCTACACACCTACCATACGACCAACGGCTGTAAGATACGTTATAATCTACACACCTACCATACGACCAACGGCTGTAAGATACGTTATAATCTACACACCTACCATACGACCAACGGCTGTAAGATACGTTATAATCTACACACCTACCATACGACCAACGGCTGTAAGATACGTTATAATCTACACACCTACCATACGACCAACGGCTGTAAGATACGTTATAATCTACACACCTACCATACGACCAACGGCTGTAAGATACGTTATAATCTACACACCTACCATACGACCAACGGCTGTAAGATACGTTATAATCTACACACCTACCATACGACCAACGGCTGTAAGATACGTTATAATCTACACACCTATAGTGTTTCTTACAGACTTTTTTCTCCGGGTGGGCGCTTAATATTTTCGGGGGGGGGGGGGAGGAGGGGCCGACTAAATATTCCAGAGGGGACACTGGTAAAAGTATATATTTTGTATATATATTTCCATTTCGTTCGGGGGACGGTATACTTTCTTCGCCCCCCCCCCCCCACCCCCTGAAGAGATGCCTGGAAGAAACACTGCACACCTACCCCTAAGTTCAGCGGCTGTGAAATACGTATATAATCTACACACTTCCCTTACGTCCATGTCCGTATATTCTGGGTTCCAATCACCCCGAGACAAGCATAACACTTGATCATACACGACATCACCATTACAACCCCGCATCTTGACCAGCGTCCAAGTCCACACAAGAACCTAACGGCCCATTCGCCATAATTTAAGCTACTCTCCGTCCACAATTATTTCTTCCCAATTTCTCCCAATACATTGATCCTCTTTGAGGAATGTCACTCCACCTCTGACCTTTAACCTTAGGGTACGGCTTTTCAGATCGGGAAATCCTGTCACTGAGGACTAAGGGACGTAATTCTCTCATTTGTAAGCTACGCGCTGACCTCAGATCTCGCGAGAATCGCCAGTGCCCATCCGTTGCTCAGCTAATTCCAAGCAGGATTATACAAGAATCACACGCCATCAAAAATATTTCTTCCCCGAGAGGGGGGGGGGGGCGGTGTTGTTTGTCTTCTATTTTAATCTTCGTGGAATATCCGTTTCTAAAATAAGATTTCTCGATCGCCGCCAAAAACAAATAGTTTCAGCATGTTTTTGAGGCATGTCAATTTGGACATCTAAAAAAAAATATTTTTCAGATTGTTTTCGTGACATATTTTAATGGGATACTTTCAACATTTTAAAAACATCATTGGAGAAGAAAATGCCAGCTGATGATTTTTGTATTTTGATCCTCCCCCGTCAAATGTCAGGGTCACTCGTTTTTTCAGCAGTTGGTGCCGCATGTTCTACTGGAGTTGACTTTCTCTGCGGCTCTGCTCAACTGGGTCGTGTTCTGTATGTCTTGGTCTAAAAACTTTCACGACTCAATTTTATCAGAAAAAAACTAAAACATAAAGAACCCTTTGAACATTAGGTCCATGGGGCAGACGAAGTAGAGTTCGCCTGTTTAAGTAACCTCGGCATATGAAGCGATAGAGTGATTTACACTATGCCCAGCAGCTTTTACTTTCCCTCCCTAACATAAGTAAGGTACCCGTTATAGCTGGGTGGCCTCAGGGACGACGTGTAAGTATGTATTATAAGACGGTCGTATTGTTAAATTTATTGTTAGAAAAATGACTTTTTATCCATCAGTTTTTATAATCTAGAATTTTTTTTTAAAAACGTTGACTGGTTAAACCTTGTTATTCTGTGTGTTGGTTTGCGTGTACATATATTTGTACACGTGCGTATGTGTTTGTGCGTGCGTGCGTGTGCATGCGTGCGTGTGCATGCGTGCATGTGCGTGTTTCTGAGTGTGTGTGTGTGTGCGTGCGTGCGTGTCTGTGTGCGTAAAACCCATCACCTCAGGCATTTTTTCCACAAAATGCAGAATGATGAAGTTCTCATCAAATCCTCCGACACCCACCGGAAGTTGATTTGTTTTTCTGCGGCTTACGACTTCCGGTATCTGCATGATGTCATCTCTCACTGTGACGTCAAGATTTACACTGTCATGGCTCATTTCCCGTCATACGTTCACATAATTCATCTTACCTTACGAAAACTAAGAAATATTTACTCAAGGAATTGATGAAATTATTAATGTATAGTCTATGAGTTCTGAAAATTCTAACCCGTAAATCTCACAGTTTATTTGGTACTACTAAAAAAAAGTCAATATCCAACGTAAGTCCGAATTGACTAGTTGGTCAAATTATCCAAACCATGTACTTGTGGTAAAGGCGGTTAAATGGCCGCAACTCCTAGCTTCCAAAAAGCCGTTCTTTTTTTTTTTTACGTTAGTACTTCATATTTTTACAAGGATTATTTTGGTAACGCCACCCCACCACTTTTAAAATACTACAACTGTCATAAATGGTCAACTTACTGAGAAAAAATACGAAAATAAACGCTAATTTTACATTGCTAACAATAAATAAGTTATTAATTTTCAGAAAAGAAAAATTTAATTGTTTCATCGACTTAACTGTTAAAAACAAGAATTTTATTGTTTCATTAACTTATCTTACAGAAAAAAAAAAGAAAAGTAAAAAATTTTGCTGTGAGTAAAATGTCAAAAAGAAGAATGTGATTGTTTCATTAACTTTAAGAAAAAAAAAAAGAAAAGTACAACTTTTGTAAGTAAAATGTTAGAAATGGGAAATTGTCTTGTTCATCGTTTTGGGAATTCCCGTGAAATGGAGATATTATTTAATCCATTACCAGTAATGGACGCCTCAAATCCCTGGTGAATACCTGACTCTTCCTGACCTAGATTTGACATCGTTTGACCTAAATGTCAATGTGGTATTACGTCGCAAAAGAGTTTTTAATACACAAGAAGCTCCAAGCGAAATATGTTAATTTTGTTGGGGTCATCAGGTCATTAGGGGTTCGACCCGGCTTCCTGTGACTGTTTATCTGGGTCAAGTATTAATGGTATTAGTTATGAAATGTAGGTAGGCGGAAACTATATTTAGGGATCAGGGGTGAACGTCCGCCATATGTCAGTCAACGTAAGGTCTGGGTCTTGATCTGTAATCAGCAGAGTGGTTATGTCATCATTCACTGTAACCTGGGTAATTACATCGCTTACAGACATTCACATAGATGAACAAATACATGCATATACACAGATATACACTGGCACAGACATCAATATAAATACAGAGATAAACATATACACATACACAGAGATAAACAAACATATACATAGATACATAGACCCAGACCCAGCGGTATTTTATTATTTATTTTTTCCAATAAAAACGTCCTAATGGAAGAAATGCCGATAAGCACCATGGCTGACAGAGACTAAATGCCGAAAGGTAGAGCGTTTATCTACCTGCCTGGAAGTCTGGAGTTCGGTAGCTGGGTAAGATTCGCCACGAAAAACTGCGCAACGGAAAACTGCGCACAAAAATGTGCGCAAGGGTATTTTTTTCTTCTTCTCAAATCTAGCATTTATACACATTAACAAAGAATTACTACATGTACATTTTAGCATAATAAAACATATTTCCACTAAATATGACAAAAATAAAGTGTATTAATATTATTAGTTTGTATGTGCGCATTTTATTGTTTGCGCATTTTTCCGATTGCGCATATTTCTGGGAACCCTCTGTAAGATGTGCCCAATGTCACCCAGCTCAGAAGAGGTACCTGGGCCAAAATAGGGAAGTTTAAACCCCCCCCCCCCCCCCCCCCCCGAAAAAATTCTACCGCCCCCCCCCCCCCCTTCCCCCCGAACGAAATGAAATTTATATGATTTATATAGAAAATATATACTTTTAAAAGTGTCCGCCCCCCCCCCCCCTGAAGAAAGTCTACCGCCCCCCCCCCCCCCCCGAAAATTTCAAGTGCCCCCCCCCCCCCCCCCGGAGAAAAAAGTCTGGAAGAAACACTGAACGGGTCAACTCTACTTCATCTATTTATTCAAACCGTCATCTGAAAGAGAGGATGAATGTGATTTGCTTTCCATGTTTTAACAAAAGTGACAGATGTTTTTTTCTTTCTAATTCTTACCCTTAAGGTCAAGGAAACGTAGTCTATAAAAACTGTCATAGTTTATCCTTGTTGGGGCGCTCGCTAAGTGTGGGAGAGAGTTATTGAAATAACATATTTATTAGAGTGATCTCCCCTGACCCACGTGACGGGAGCGTAATGCACCATGTGGAGGCGGGTGAGGTCATGTGATCGAACAACATGATGTTCTGACGTGGGAGGGGCATGTTAATGTCAAGGACGTCATCGGTTCAAAAAAATTTGGGACGACAGTAAGTGAGTAAGTGAGTAAGTGAGTAAGTGAGGGAGTGATCCAACAAAAAAATTTGGGACGACAGTAAGTGAGTAAGTGAGGGAGTGATCCAACAAAAAAATATGGGACGACAGTAAGTGAGTAAGTGAGGGAGTGATCCAACAAAAAAATTTGGGACGACAGTAAGTGAGTAAGTGAGGGTGTGATCCAACAAAAAAATATGGGACGACAGTAAGTGAGTAAGTGAGGGAGTGATCCAACAAAAAAATATGGGACGACAGTAAGTGAGTAAGTGAGGGAGTGATCCAACAAAAAAATTTGGGACGACAGTAAGTGAGTAAGTGAGGGTGTGATCCAATGAAAACAAGTTAAAAATAGAGTTAATGGAATGGGTTGAACTTAGTGCTGGGTCATGACGGTGTGTCAACAATGGCAGTAGGGTGGGTGAACTACATCATGATAGATTGGGTGAACTACATCATGACAGATTGGGTAAACTACATTGATTGGGTGAACTACATCATGACAGATTGGGTGAACTACATTGATTGGGTGAACTACATCATGATAGATTGGGTGAACTACATCATGACAGATTGGGTGAACTACATTGATTGGGTGAACTACATCATGATAGATTGGGTGAACTGCATTGATTGGGTGAACTACATCATGATAGATTGGGTGAACTACATCATGACAGATTGGGTGTACTACATTGATTGGGTGAACTACATCATGACAGATTGGGTGAACTACATCATGACAGATTGGGTGAACTACAAAATGAGTTGGAAAAATAAATTGAAATCTTGAGGGGGGTGCAAATCGAAAGTTTGTCCCCGGGCGCCGGGAAGGATCGCTACGCCTCTGCTGTAACATATAACAACTCTCCCAACGTAACTTTTGTTACAATGTGCAGTGGCAAGTCAGGATATTCTCGGTCATTGACTCGTGGATTCAAAGTCTGGCTAAAAATTCCTTTATTTTGTTTTAATGTAATGAAATCCCGCGGGGTATTTCAACGGACAAACTCATGTATCTTCATTAGAAAAATGGCTGAACTCTCCTTGCGCTGAATGGCTGCTATAATCACATGACATGGCTGCTATAATCACATGACATGGCTGCTATAATCACGTGACATGGCTGCTACGATTTATAAGACTTACATGTATTTACCACCCACCAGAGAGCATGATACGAGTTAACTCCACCTTAAATTGGAACAAAATAATTTCAAGTAAAAACTGTCAAACGAATCAATTTGTCGTTGGTTTGTTTACTTTTTTGTGTTCTACAACTAATTGTTGGTAGACGTGATGATGGTTTTACAATCTGCCAACCGTGCGGAATAGCTGGATACTTCTTCACCGTCTTCGTCTGGTGTTTGTGTTTGTTATTTGGTGAAGAGGCAAACATGATTTTTATCGACAGGATGAGAATAGTGTATAAACAAGCTGTTGTCTAATCAGGTTGTTGGGGAAAAAAAGAACTTAATCATCGATTTACAATCTTCAGAAAAGCCTGATCAATTATTAAATAGAGAACGAAGAAAAGAACGCACTAATTAACTGTGTGTAGTTTAATTATTAATCTATTTTTAAATTAAGTGCCCTTGCAGGTTTAAATACTTTTTTTTCTGCGCGAACTAGTATTGTTATGTACCCACACCTTGCGGGTTACCTACCCACACCACAGCGGGTTACCTACCCACACCCATCACGTGACTTAACGACACCAGGTAACCCACCCCGACCACGCCGCTGTCAGAGCTAAAGAACCGTGGGTGGTTCTATTAAAGTCATGACGTCACGGGCAAGCAAACAGAGAGACGATGTTGAGAAATCGTGACTTGGTTCCGACACTGAGAGTTATTTCCCTTAGATTAAAGGGAAACAATGCAAGCACAAAAGTTTAATTTTCTTCCGAGCAGCGTGTTCGTTTGTTAAATACTCGACACGTGCGAAGTGAACTTGTGGGTGAGTAGATGTCTGTGACATCGAGGGATTCTGAAAACATGACGTCATGAGTTTTTTTTCTCTCATTACTCTAAACTGGGTTTAACCAGAGACGGGTTTGGAAGATTTGGGAAAACCCAATGTGCTAAAGATAGCTGGTGACGTAGTTTCAAGAAAGCCATACAATAATGTAGCTTCGAGAAAAAACAAACGTTAATTAATTAACTCCGCAGACGTCTTAGTGTCTTTAAACAGCCGTTCAAATAGGCATCTCGAGACTAAGAGTAGGACTAGAATAGGTTTTACATTCGTGTCATTGTGTAGGCAATGTCAGTTTAGCAAGCCCAAGAATTGGCCAACAAAGATGGTCATTTTTGGACAGAGCGCAAATACAGCTAGTACTGGAAGTAGTTAGGATGTTGCTGTAGCCCTGTTAGACATGGGTATGTTCTCTAACACATTTGAAATTTGTCTCCATGGGACTGTCTCCATGGGACTGTCTCAATACGCCTGTCTCCATGGGACTGTCTCCATGGGACTGTCTCAATGGGTCTGTCTGGACTGTCTCCATGGGACTGTCTCAATACGCCTGTCTCCATGGGACTGTCTCCATGGGACTGTCTCAATGGGTCTGTCTCCATTGGACTGTCTCCATGGGACTGTCTCAATACGCCTGTCTCCATGGGACTGTCTCCATGGGACTGTCTCAATGGGTCTGTCTCCCTTGGACTGTCTCCATGGGACTGTCTCAATACGCCTGTCTCCATGGGACTGTCTCCATGGGACTGTCTCAATGGGTCTGTCTCCTTTGGACTGTCTCCATGGGACTGTCTCAATACGCCTGTCTCTATGGGACTGTCTCCATGGGACTGTCTCAATGGGTCTGTCTCCTTTGGACTGTCTCCATGGGACTGTCTCAATACGCCTGTCTCCATGGGACTGTCTCCATGAGACTGTCTCAATACGCCTGTCTCCATGGGACTGTCTCCATGGGACTGTCTCAATACGCCTGTCTCCATGGGACTGTCTCCATGGGACTGTCTCAATACGCCTGTCTCCATGGGACTGTCTCCATGGGACTGTCTCAATACGCCTGTCTCCATGGGACTGTCTCCATGAGACTGTCTCAATGGGTCTGTCTTAATGGGTCTCAATTGGTCTGTCTCCATTCGTCTGTCTCAATGGGTCTCTCCCCATGGATCTGCTTGACCATCTCAACACCCTACCCCCCCCCCACCCCACCCACACAAACCAGACTAAAATTGTGTAAACAAATTCCACAAGGATGCTAGTAAAAACTACATACTTCTTAGCCCCGACAACAGTTATTTATAATTAATGACGTCATTTTGTTCGCGGTGAAACTGATGCAAAAAGTTAACAAAACCGGACCAGGCTAATTATTCTCTTGAAATCTGTGAGCAGAGTAAAAGAATGTACTCACTCTATGACGTCATGCATGTTTCATACGCTAAATCAGATTGTGATTGTTATGATATTTGCTTTTAAAAGTTTACCAGTCTGTGTCACACAAAGGCACAAGTTTCAATTCTTTTAGCACTTCGTCTGTGTGGCACAAGTTCCACACTTTCAAATGTTCTAGCACTTCGTCTGTGTGGCACAAGTTCCACACTTTCAAATGTTCTAGCACTTCGTCTGTGTGGCACAAGTTCCACACTTTCAAATGTTCTAGCACTTCGTCTGTGTGGCACAAGTTCCACACTTTCAAATGTTCTAGCACTTTGCCTGTGGCACATGAAGGCACAAGTTCCACGCTGAGAGAGTTGTGTGTGGGTGTTGTTGGAGTTGTTCAGGTTGTGAAGTGCCTTTGTGAAGTGACACGGCAAATTAGGTACGTCTGAAAACCGAAATTTTAGGGGGGAGGGGGGAGTAGGGGCAAAAATCTGTGTACTATTGTCAAAATATATAAAAAAAATTGTTTGGTCTCTGTTTTTGCTGAGTGGTAGAATTTTGAAGTTTTAAAAACTTTTTTCATCACTAATTCCAAAACTGAATGATTTGTTATCGATTTTGGTGGTCCAATTATTGCGGTTGTTCTCAGGTTTGGGTCTCTACTGATTTTTTTAACATTGGGCAACAAGACGTACTGCACGGGGGTGGGGATTTTGTGGTAGAGTGGGGTGGGGGGGGGGGGGGGGGTCATACGACTTCTGTACCAAGGGTGGGGACTGTGGGGGAGGGCGGGGTGGGGGGGGGGTCATACGACTTACTGTACCAGTGGTGGGGATGGTGGGGTAGAGTGGGGCGGGGCGGTCATAAGGGAGAGCCTTTGATTGGCAGACATTGCCGTGTGGTTAAATATTTGATTGTAATCTGAGTGTCTGGGAGGCGGGAGGCGTGACGTCATATCCTTTATTCACAAGTGCGCCAAGGCCAACGTTTCTGGATGAAACGTTTCAATGACGGCCAAATGTCACCAATGTCACAGACGAATCAAGGATGACGTAGTGCTGTCAAGGCTGTTTGATAAATTGTGTGGTTGTGTGATTGTGTGACAAATCAAGGATGATGTCGTATTATCACTTCTGTTTGATAAATTGTGTGATGGTGTGATTGTGTGACAAATCAAGGATGATGTAGTATTATCACTTCTGTTTGATAAATTGTGTGATGGTGTGATTGTGTGACAAATCAAGGATGATGTAGTATTATCACTTCTGTTTGATAAATTGTGTGATGGTGTGATTGTGTGACAAATCAAGGATGATGTAGTATTATCACTTCTGTTTGATAATTTATGTGAGCTGGCAGAGATATGTGCGGGTAAATCAAAATGGGACCTGCTCTACGGGTCACTGAGGTGCAGGTTGGGGGGGGGGGTCAATAGACCTTCTCCACTATAGGTCACTGTGGTGGAGCAGATCAGCTGAAACATGCCACTACAGGTCCAGTGAGTTGTGGAGGTCAATAGACCTTCGCCACACAGGTGTCTGGGGATAGGGCAAGTGAGTCAAATATCCACATCAACTATAGCGACCATCCACACTGACCATCCACATCAACTACCAACATTTTGAACAATCATACCAAACAGCTAGACAACAATCTCAAGAAAAAACAAACTTTCACAGCTAATCTTTAAAAACGGCTTGTGTTAAAATGACATAGGTGGGCGTCTCATCAGAATTCTAATTAACTCTAATTAAGCCGCGGTCCTATCTTGGTATATTGTCTTCAACTTTAAAAAGAAATTTCTGGAAAAATGTCCTTGAAAAGAAATCACAAACATTTAATTATTTAAGTTGGCTTATTAAATTACAAATCAATTGTTGTTTTTATTGAAACGTGCTACATTGCAATCGTCTAAGCTCGAGTTTTTAATCTTGAAGACGTCAGTGAAAGTTTGTATAACAGAAATAATTAAACTTGAGGACTAAATGACAATGTAAGATTATCCCAGTTCTCAGATTTTTTAAAAAATGTATTCATTCAATTACAGCACAAATAAGTGTTAGTTGGAGTTTTAAGTTCAGTTTTTTGTTTTATGTAGGAGTTGGGCTTAATTCGGATAATTCAGTAAGTCTCCGTTTTCGTATGTAGGAGTTTATTTGTTATTTGACCAGTAGTGTGACCAGTGCTTGGTACAGAGTTTGGTCAGTAGTTTGACCAGGTTATTCATTCCAGGGCACGTCTCCAGGTCTTTCTTGGTCGGCCTCTTTTCCTTTTACCCTGTGGATTCCAGGTGAGGGCATGTCTTGTTATGCTGAATTCAGGTTTCCTAAGTGAGTAGCCAACACATCTCAATTTTTTTCTGGAGGATTTCTTCTACCGCTAGCATCTGTCTTGCCCTCTGCCGTATTGCTCATTCCATAACACACATTAGGGAAGTAATACGCACATTCTTACATATAATTTGGAAATATTATTTCACTTACAGATGGTATTCATGCGTAGGCTGTTACAAACAAAATAGAAAGATTACTTATGTTATAAGGGGGTAAACCTGGGGACAGTTGGAGAGACTAGCCTGGATACACCTGGGGATAGTTGGAGAGACTAGTCTGGATACACCTGGGGACAGTTAGAGAGACTAGCCTGGATACACCTGGGGACAGTTGGAGAGACTAGCCTGGATACACCTGGGGACAGTTGAAGAGACTAGCCCAGGACAGCGATGTCTGAAAAGCTCTTGTCAGCGGCCTATGTCCAATAACATACATTCCGTATACATATCTTCTTCTTATGTCTGAATACTCCACCCCCCCCCCCCTTTCCATTATATGTAGGAGTGTATGCATAACTGTAATAACCCACCCCTCATACACACACATACACACACATACACACACAGACATGTAGAGAACAACGTATTTTACTCCCAATGAAATTTGACACTTATCCCTTCTTCTACCCCTAACCCCAGTTAACCTAAAGTTACACACACCCCTTCTTCCGCCTTTAGCACCTGTTAAACTGGTTACCCCCCTCCCCCCCCCCCCGTCCTTCGTCCACCCATTATCCCAGTTAAACTGAAGTTAACCCCCCCCCCCTTCCTTTCCTCCGCCCCTAACTCCAGTTAAACTGAAGTTACCCCCCCCTCCGAAATTGACGTCACCAGGAGAACAGGAAACAGCTCATTGGTGAGCGTGGATGACAAGGGCACGTGCCGACAAGAGCACGTGACATGCCCTTGGAGGGGGGAGGGGAAACTTGTCAAACAAGGTGAAGATTTTGTTACCTCCCTTCGTGTCCGCTAGCTGGTCACGGGAGACAAATCTGCAGATCGTCGTCCTCTCCTAGTTCTTTCCCTTGGTAAGGAATTGCTTCCCTTATTTATTGATTGCAAACTCTAAAATGTTCATTTTCAGATAATAAATAGATAATAAAACATCGAAATAGAAGGAAGATGATATATAAAGTGAAAATAATAAAAGAAGAGACGGATAGAGAAACGATAATAAAATGATGTATAAACAGAAAGTAATAAAAGAAAAGATAGATAAATAAAGAAACAATAATAAAAATATAAATAAACAGAAGTTATTGAAAGATAAGGCAAATAAATAAACGACAGTAACAAAAAGATAAATAATAAGAAACTAATAAAAGAGAAGATTAAACGTGTAGATAGAAAGAAATGAATGAGAAGCGTCGATTTCATTAACTTGAAAACCAGACATAAAAGATTGCAGTTCTTTTATGGCGAGATTAATTTTGTAGTCAGGATAGTTATTAATTAGAAATCAATTAAGGGAATTAATGAAGCGGGTATGCTAATATTATTTAAATTTGTTTTTAACTTATTAGAGCTAAAAGCGATGGAAATTAATAATTATATTTAAATGTATTCTGCCATAGCAATTTTGCAAACAAAATAAAATATTGACAGTGCATATTTTTATTTTGTATGACTCTAATTTAAATCTTAATCAATATCATGTCTAGACTCACCTATAATGTGAATAATTTGACAACTACATCTCTTAAAACATAAACTAAATAAACTAAATAAATTTATAACATAAACAAAACAATTTACACAAAACCAACTACATCTCTAAATCTTAAGCTTAAACAAAACAACTTGTGTTTTTAAAACATAAACTCACGTACATTGTTAGATCATAAAGAAAACTAAGTAAACAAAGGTTTCAATGTTGTCACAACATTGTTAATTAAATATTTGGGATGACACAGCTAAAACATGTACCAAGCATAATTTGGGAGAAGTAAATCCAAATGAAAGATACTTTATATATATATATATATATATATATATATATATATATATATATATATATATATATATATATATATATATATATATATATATATATATATATATATATATATATATATATATATATATATATATATATATATCAGGGGCGGAACTACCATACCGCCAGACCCCGCAATGCGGGGGGGGGGGGCCAGGACGTTTAGGGACCCAGTTCCGACCAAAAAACAATGAATTTTTTTTTTCAAAAATTATGTTTTTCATGCATCTTGAAAGTGGTTTTGTAAAAAAAAAAACAGGTCTACTATAGCAGAGATTGTCGCGTAGAAAAATATTTTAAAATCTACAAGAGCTATAGTTTGAAAGGTAGGTAAACAATCACACTACTTCCATGACTTACTGCCCTTCTTTAAAATAGGGATGCCCACGAAGCTCATTTAAATAGTTTTGTACTATGTATATTAAAAAGCAATTGATTCTCTGAATTGTTACTTAAATAAGAGGTACTATACAATAGTATAGCTATAAAAATCAATATTTTCAAAATTGATATTAAAAAAGCCAAAAATGAAAAAAATAAACATAACGCGAGAAACCATTTACGGATCAAGCTAACGTCTTTATATATTTTTGACCAACAAGTTTTTAAAATTTTAATTACACAAGATGAGTTTGGACTAAATTTTTTCTGGTTTGTTCTCTCAGAATGGTTATATATTGCAATGTAGTAGACTAAATTACTCAGTTAAGATATAGATTATATATATATATATATATATATATATATATATATATATATATATATATATATATATATATGGTTATATATTGCAATGTAGTAGACTAAATTACTCAGTTAAGATATAGATTATATATATATATATATATATATATATATATATATATATATATATATATATATATATATATATATATATATATATATATATATATATATATATATATATATATATATATATGTATATATATATATGGGGCCCTAGTTTTTTCTTTGCGGGGGAGCCTTTGATTTCTAGTTCCGCCACTGATATATATATATATATATATATATATATATATATATATATATATATATATATATATATATATATATATATATTAGGATTCATTTTAAATTCACGTTTCAACTCTTTACAATTGACTGTAAAGAAAGAAGGTTACAAAGTCAATTTATACTAATTATGCCAAAATCAGTCTATAATTTTTTGAGTTTGTTATGCAGGCTACAAAGGCCAACATACTACATACACCATATAGCAACCCAGCGCCCACCGTTTAGAGGGAAATATTCTAGACGCGGCTATCCTAAGGCCACGTCAATTTGAAGAAATCAATTCTCATCTCAGCACTGTTTCATGAAACTTTTTGGTTAGGCCCTCGGTGACGCCATTTTGTTTGATTTCATCAGACCCTCCCTGTCGTCCCCTGGATGGTACAAAAATAATACACCCCCGGGCGGTAGGAAGAAACGCCGAGTCAGCTAAATATAGCCAGGGTCACCGGCTCTGTTTAAATTTCGACCGTTTTTAGGAGAAAATGAAAATTCCCGAACTTAACCGTTATATGGAAGGAAAGTTTTTTTTTTCGACTATGCTTGTTTATTTAGAAAAAAGGTAAAAAAATTATGCAACTGGGTCCACGCTAGTTTATGGTGAACTGATGGTGTATTGTTCATTAAATTTAATTAAAGAGACCAAGAGAAGACGCCCGCGGTGGGGGGGGGGGACGCTACACAAATGTGAAAGATTTTAATCGCAAACTTTTTAACAAGGTTCCATAGCTGTGGGGACGGGGACGGTAACAGAATGAAGGTGAGTATTTGAAGCACGTGCGTCTTAAACGACACTCGCCCGAGGGTAGGACTGTCGTCCCAGCACTGAGCTCCCAGACGTCCGCACTGTTTCGGCATCCCTCTTCGTATCACCAGCAACCCCGCGAGCGAATTGTTTCCCTTGAATGAGAACTCTCTGTGTGGTTAGGTGATTGAATCAGTACCTCCCACAACACACACGTTTATTGTGTAAACCCGGCGGTAAAGGTGCTGCCGCTTTTTGCGCTAATGGAACGTAAATCTACATCTCAAGGCTAAGGAAAACTGCTGAAATAATTCAACGACTTTTTTTTTTCTGATGTAGAGCATAACGTTAAATTGTGTGGGGTGTGTTAAATGAGTTTAAAACACATTTTTAGTGCAGTAAAGGCAGGAAATATGTTTCACATATGAACGTAGAGATTATTTGATTAGGCTGGAGTAAGTATTAAAGTGTGTAGCGGTAAAGTTTGACAGGAATACACGGGGTTTTGTGGATACACATGCGTGGTGCTCACGTTTCTCTACTAGGTGTCTAATTGAGCCAGTGGCGTAGCCAAAATCGTCTCAAGGGGGGGGGGGGGGGGGGGGGGTTCCAATTTTTACCCGGGGACAAACTTTCGTTTTGCACCCCCCCCCCCCTCAAACTTTCAAGTTGCACCCCCCCCCCTCATTCTTTTTATATATACCGTGGGGTCTATGGGGGGTTATGACCCCCCTAACCCCCCCCCCCCCTGCCTACGCCACTGAATTGATCAGATTCTAATTGAATCATCGAGTTAGGCACAGGACGCTATCCGTACAAGACAATGTAAGGTTCAACAACTCTATACATCATTCCAGACAATGAACACACACAGAATCACATACGAATGGAAAAATCCAAGTCAAATTATCATTACATTAAAAGGAGGAAAATACATACACATAAAATATTCTATGCAAAAGAAAAGCAGTATAAAGTAAATATTCAATACGAAATCTATTGTATTATATCCATTTAACATTGGATATTTAAGGTTTGGCAGGTGTAGTCTCTTCAGGAGAGTGGTTGATATCGTGTACATAAATGTACATGTTCCTGTGTACAGATATACACTGGTACTGATACATGTACACATTCAGGTTGACGCATGAGCACACTTGCAGAGATTCGACTGACACTAACACTACGTAAATACTGACACAATCAGTTTAGGATTTAAACGTTGCATCTTATTTAAACATCTTATAGTTTCACCCTATCTTCATCAGTTATTCTCATAATGTCGCTATATCTTCATCAGATATTCGCATAGTGTTGCTATATCTTCATCAGATATTGTCATAGAGTCAATTTATATGTCACAGATATCTCCATAATGTCACCATATCTTCGGCAGATAGTTTCGCCATATTGTGTACAACTATCTCGGCAGCAGATACATAAACAAAAAAAGCTAATTTTGAAGACATCAGACACAAAACTATTTTGTTGGATCGTTATTTTATTTTTATTAAACAATCATTTTCAGTAGACATCCAACCTTCTTAATTATTTTTTTTCACCAATTTTTTAATTACATTTTTTTTTCTCACACAGACAACCCTTTAAAGCATTTAAATAAGACACCACTGTAGCCCAACATAAACAAAATCCAGCCAGTGAAATAAAATCCTCATTCAGAAAATTGAATTTCTTAATTTGTTTTAATAAAATCATTATTGTTTGCTTACTTTGTAATCTAGTGATGAAATATTGTTTGGCTGTCATTGATTTTTTTTTCTACTTTGGTAATGTCGCGCTTAATTTATTTTTACTGGTAATTTTTTTTTTTACTTTAAAATCTCCTATGTTTATCTTTCCTATATCCTTGTCAAAATCTTTTCTAAATTAAATCGATTTTTAATTAAATTTCCTCTAATTATAGATTTTCAATAACCTAATTCCTAAGAGTGTGCTTCTATAGATTCCTAAGAGTGTGGTTTTATAATCTCTAAAAACAAGAGATTAAAAAATATGATATTTGTCATTTTTTTTTTTTTCATATTTCTAAAAGTAGTATTTTACATTTCCGGCTCTCTTTTGACGGATTTCCGAGGAGTTGAAATATCATCAGCGTTTTTTAATGGCCTTCTAAAACTGTCAAAGCAGAGTTCATATTAAACGTGTTCGTTGTTTTATTCAGGTTAATCTTTCTAAATGAACCCATAATAATAAACATATCACCAAGGTTGTTTTGGGCGATATAAATAGACTCGTTATATGCAAACTGGATCACCCATATCCATTTTTAAAATCACATTTCTATATACATCTTTGTTGCTTCCCAATCTAAAATTTTCGCCAACATTTAACTTTTACATCCCTAATGTAATGTTTTCACCGGCATAAAAAGTTTAGCTTCTCTCCTAAACTGACATGGATACTTTATATTTTTCCATTTTTCATTTAGATTATTTTTTGAGCCAAATATTGATAATTGTAAATTAAAAATAGATTTTGAAAAAAAAGTATTTTTCATCAAATAAATAATTCTAATTATAAAAGTAAAAATGAAAGATTGAAGTACTAAAATAAAGAAATGCAGCCTGTATTAGAGATTCGTCTCCCCCCCACCCCCCCATCCCCGCCCCCTCCAACCTAGAGCTATCACAACAATAACACGCGTTTAGATCAATCAACATTTCTAGCGCGGATTAAAAAAAATTTCGGTTATCTTCAAACTAGAACTTTTTTTTTAACAGATCAAAGAAACGAAACGTGTACAGCGGTGGCGATAAATTGATTTTGTGAAGAGCGGAAACGTAGTTCATGTTTCTTGGCGGGATTTGCGCTGTTTGCGCTGTGTTTCTAGTTTACGAGGGCCGATGTTCCAAATAAACAGCGATGATGCAAAACGCTCCGATTTAAAAAAAAAAATAAAAAAAAAACATCATAGATTATGATACGAGATACGATTATCCTTAAAGATATAACATCTCTGAATGAGATGTTTATGTTTTTAATTTAAATATACACACTCATGTGGATATTTTGAGGTCTATTTTTTTTTAAACAAGGGAAAATAATCAACATTTATGTGTTGCCATACAGATGCATCTAGGGGGAATCCAGACAATGGCGTTAATAAACAGACAATTCGCGAGTTATACGGCGAGGGGTGGGGGAATGGGGGGGGGGGGGGATTAAGCCCGGATGATTAAAAACATGGCGGAGATTAAACAGTCTAGACAAGGTGGTCAATAGAATCGGTGGTCTACAAGAGGTTTACCAAAGGTTTACTAGAGGTTTACAAGAGGTTTACTAGAGGTTTACCACACATTTACCAGTGCTTTACCAGCCGCTTACCACTGGCAGTTTACCCACGGCTTACCACAAGATGTTACCCCAACGTATGCTAGTTTACCAGAAGTACAGAATGGTAGCTAGGCTGTAAGATGGTCGATGTATGCTGTATGCTGTACGCTGTATGCTGTATGCTGTATGCTGTGTTTGTGGGGTGGGGGGGGGAGTAGCATCACTGGTAACTTACAAAAATAGCTTGAATGTTGTTGTAGTCAAACACTGACCCACAAGTCCTCTGCACTATTCATCAACTCCTTGTGCTGATCGCCTCACCAACAGCAGATTTGATAACGAATGTCCACCGCTTGTCATCTGATCTTTCCATTTCTTGAACTGAGCTTCCCCAGGGATATAATTATAACCTAGTCGTCAGCGCAATAAAACATTTACATAACAATGGGAATTTTAAGTATTTAAAAAAAACATCTTTGAACAAATCGATTTTGTTGACGGCGGTACTAACAATAAAACGATGCTGTGGCCCAACCTTCCGGTGTCACACATTGTCTTGACCCGTGTGTCCACTAGCTGACTGCCGGTGTAGCGAAATGTTTTCACCCATATTAGTTTAACTCGGGTTACATGGTGAAAATGGCAAGCCTGTCTCTCACAGCGACCTGACCTTATTTGTTTGTTAGGTGTCAGGTACATGGCCTGGGTTAGATGGCCAGGGTCATGTAACATGGCCTGGGTTAGATGGCCAGAAATATTCAACATGGCTTGTGTTAGATGGCCAGGGTCATGTAACATGGCCTGGGTTAGATGGCCAGAAATATTCAACATGGCCTATGTTATGTGGCCAGGATTATTTTAACATGGCCTATGTTATGTGGCCATGATGGCGGTTTGTCCATATTCCCTTAACAGCAGGGTCGCAGAGAAAAGATCCCCATGTAACACGACCCAGATCAAGTTTGCCCAACCTTTCCTTATATTAGTTCCTAATGGTAAATTGCGTTTAGTGCCATAATACAAGTCACGTCTCACTGTGTTTCTTAGTCGCCACCCACAGGTAAGGCACCCACGGGAGTTCAGGTGAACCACCCACGGGGAGCTCAGGTAAGGCACCCACGGAAGCTCCAGATATGGGCGTGTCTACATAAGCTTGTCATCCGCTTCGTTACATTGTGACGAGCTCACCGCCATTTTCATGTCGGGAAAGTTTCAACTCTCAACTTGCTGTCTTTGCTGTATGTTGCATGGTTCATCATCATCATCATCACTCCTTTATGGCCCCTGGGGAGCAAAGGGCTGCAACCACACATCTCCAGCATGGTTACATACAGCTTTTGTTGGCGGGCCAAATCTTACGATCTGAAGTTTGTAATTAAATTTGTGTATGCGGTACTAATTATACGATCTGAAGTTCTTAATTTAATTTGTGTAGGCGCCCTAACTACACGGTGTGGAGTGTGAAATGTAATCTGTGTTGGTGGTCCTAATTACATAAATTTGAAGCACGAAATGTAATCTGTTTGTTTAAGGTTTAAATTTTCTTTTTGTTGCTAAAATAATTTAATTACTTCTACGCAGTTTTGTTGTTTCAGCTGCACTTTAAATTACGTCACAGCTCGTTAATTAGGACGCGGAATTAGTTTTACAAATTTTGAGTCAATATTGAATATTTTAAAAATTCTTAAAATGTGTTGTTTCAATATTTAATATTTTAAGAATTTTTAAAAAATGTGTTTGCTTTTTAATATTTAATTTAGTATTTTATAAAATGTGTGCTTGCGTTTTGAAAACAAAAATAGAAGCATTGCGACTTTTTGTTTCAACCGCAAGTAGGGAATGTACCAAACGCTGTTGGGTAATACATGTACCCAAATTACTGGTACAATAGCTGTACCGAGCTGTTACAACTTTGTGGGGAATAGCATACGATAGATCACCAATCAGTGGTAGATTATGTAGCTAGAAGAATATGGTAGATCACCAATCAGTGATACATCAGTGGTTCTTATCCTGGGTGCGATCCAACCCCAGGGTTCGGTCAGTTAATCTCAGGGGTTCGGTCAGTTAATCTCAGGGGTTCGGTGGAGGTCACCACATACACCCGACTCATTAGATTTGCGATCGGATTTTGTCAGTGCCGACGATAGAAACTGGCGGTCGCGGCCGATGACAGTTCAATACGACAGAGCAACGTAGTAATAGAGTGCGTCAGAAAATCGTATGTTAACTGTTTTTTTCTTTGAACACAGTGATGTTAATGCACAGTTCGTTTTGTGCACATGTTAAATATATAGGCCTATCTATGTTTTAATTAATTGTTTTTAATTATTTTTCTTATTAAGTGGGGTTCGGTGAATGCGCAAATGAAGCTGGTGTGTTTCGGTACTTCTAAAAAGGTTTAGAACCAGTGTGATAGATTATTATGCTCCAGAAACAAGTGTCCAGTTTCTGCGAGAAAATGTTCCTAGTATCTGTCCAACCAGTTTAAGGTTTCAAGAAATGAATGTTTACTAGTACGACTATGTGTCTACTCAAGAAAACTTGATATTACTATAAAGTCGGACACCCCCCCCCCCAGTCGTTATTTGTGTAACCAAAACGCCTTCTTTCTGACATCCTGATGTATTGCTCAAGACAAATTAGGTCATGTTTGTTATTTCAACACCTCACCTACCTGCTGAGCGTGACCTACATTCTCTCAGACCACGTCACGTGGTATCGCTGCCTGTACCGCACTCAGACGGTACCATAAGGGGGGGGGGGACAAACTTCCGGCAAGATGGCCGCCGACCATAGTCTCCGTCACGTGACCAATTAAGTTAATCATATGTATGGTAATTACATGGGCAGGGATGTAATGAGGACTGTCTAGATGTAATGAGGACCATCTAGGTGTATTTATTTGTTCTTGCCTTGAAGGAAAACAGACTTGTAATTACCATTACGATAATAATAATCAAAAGTGTACTCATTACAATTAAAAAAAAATTAAATTAGGGTTTTTCCACTACGAACTTCCTGATAGCCAAATTATTCCATCTAAATTCTAGGCCTAAAGAGAGAAGACAAAGAACTGCTTGATTATGCTGCTAGTGCAAGTAAACTAAGGTCAAGTCGTTGTGTAAGAGTCCGAGACGGCGGAATTTATACATCATTGTTTAGCAATTTTTTTTTATATTTACTTTCTTAGTGGGGGGGGGTGGTGGGTGGGGGAGGAATTCAAGGTCGCAGATTTTATATAGACAATATTTCGGTCCATTCATTTTGGTGTAATATCGTGCGGCTTTAAAGGCGTGTGGTTGACAAAGTGTGTGGTTGAAAAGTCGTGTGGTTGACAAAGTGTGTGGTTGAAAAGGCGTGTGGTTGACAAAGTGTGTGGCTATAAAGGCGTGTGGTTGACAAAGTGTGTGGTTGAAAAGGCGTGTGGTTGACAAAGTGTGTGGCTATAAAGGCGTGTGGTTGACAAAGTGTGTGGTTGAAAATGAGTGTGGTTGACAAAGTGTGTGGTTGAAAATACGTGTATCTAACAAAGTGTGTGGTTGACAAAGTGTGTGGTTGAAAAGGTGTGTGGCTGACAAAGCGTGTGGTTAAAAATGCGTGTGGTTGACAAAGTGTGTGGTTGAAAACACGTGTGGCTGAAGGAAAAGTCGTGTGGTTAAAATACAAGTCGTATGGCTTAGAAGTCGTTTGGTAACATGTCTAAATGTCTAAAAGAAAAACTCTGTCATATCAGCGAGATTTTATTCAGTTTTAGCCTTAAGAATATTTGACTTTAATTAATCTGAAAAACCCTTGATCCTAATTAATCTGAAGAATTTGATTCTAATTTACCTGAAGGATGTTTGATTTTAATCAACCTGATTAATTCGTAATCATTTATCTGCAACTGGTACTTTTATAACATCTAGAATATTAATTCGAGAAGTTAACATAAGTTTTTATTAAAGAATATCAATTTTTTAAACTTCATAACGATGCAATTGGTATTAAAATTTAGTACAACCAAACTGACTACCTTATTTGACTACCACTAACCAGCTATAAGTTATCAACGTTAAGATCGAACATCGTTCAATCGTTACCGTTCTTTGTGAAGTGCTAAGCTGAACTCTTGAAAATCTTTTGACGACTTGTTATAAAAATCTCTCATAGGGATATCACTCTGTCCATAAAGTAGGACAAGCATAAACTTGTTCGAAATAATACAGTGTGTTTTACATGATTGCACGAATTGGCATAAATCAATCATACTAAAACAGATATCCCAGTAATTGAAGACTGCAAATCCGAAAACAAAATTAACGTAAATAAATATATTATTTAAACAAACCACTCATAAAAGCATAAATGTGTTATTTCTAACAAGCAAACATCCTTGGTAATGGCATTCATGTTTTAATTAATCGGGATTTCCCCCCCCCTCCCCACAATATAACTGGCAGTGTCATTTAGTCGTTACAACCGAGGTCATAGGTCGCCATCAATACTTGTACTTACCAACTTTATTTTACAAGCCACTGCTTCTGTGATGAACTGTGTCCTTGACAGTTCAGCTCCCGGGGGCCGGGTCTAGGTCACCGCGCCCTGGTGTGGCTTGAACCCACGGGACGACCCACGGGTCTCCGCCTCATTACCTCCCCGCCCGCGTTACTTCAGCCCAGCTGCTCACGGTACTTCTCCGTTAGGGCGGCCGTTTATGGGTACCTGCAGGTCTTCGTTAGGGCGGCCGTTTATGGGTACCTGCAGGTCTTCGTTAGGGCGGCCGTTTATGGGTACCTGCAGGTCCTCGTTAGGGCGGCCGTTTATGGGTACCTGTAGGTCCTCGTTAGAAATATGGACGTTCTAACCCACTCTAGTACCGTTAGGGCGGCCGTTTATGGGTACCTGTAGGTCCTCGTTAGAGATATGGACGTTCTACCCCATCGCCCCCCACCATAGTGCCGTTAGGGCGGCCGTTTATGGGTACCTGCAGGTCCTCAGAAATATGGACGTTCTACCCCACCCTACACCATCCTCCCCCACCCTAGTACCGTTAGAACGGCCGTTTATGGGTACCTGCAGATCTTCGTTAGAAATATGGACGCTCTAACCCACCCTCCCCCACCCTACGGCCAGAAGCTCCTTATTAAAAAAAATATGGACGCCCTACCCCACCCTCCCTTACCCTAGTGTGTGAAGCTCCTAGTTAAAAAAATGTAGATACCATGCCCCACCCTACCTCGGTGCCTTGTTAAAAAAAAGATATACCACAGTGCCCTACACTGCCCTTTCATGGTGCCCCAGGTGCCAAGCTCGCCTTTAAAACCGTTGACACCAAGCCCTGACCTGCCCTAGTTATGATCTTACCCTAACGCTACTCTAACACACCCTGGCCTACAACATTAGTGCTCATAGTACAGATACGTTTAGAGCATCTAGAAATCGTAGTAAATACATCATGTCCTCTTTAACAGAACAGCACTGTCTTTAACAGAACAGCACTGTCTTTAACGGAACAGCACTGTTCTAATTCTGTATAAAGTTAAATGTCAGATACCCTTACAGAAACGACTGAATTTTTATCATCTTGCACAAGTGGGTTTTTTTTTATTATTGCTAATTAGACGAATTACATAATCGTATTACTTCCGGAAAGTCAGAAATAGAATATTCCCCTCAACGATTTGATTTTTCCTAACTAATTTATTAATTTTGTTTTTTTAAAGGGAAACCGGAAGTGAGAATTGTCAGTAGGACAATATGTAGGTAGTGTGGCCAACCCGAGTTTCTGTCTAGATGGCCAACCCGAGTTATTTCTGTCTAGATGGCCAACCCTAGTTATTTCTGTAAAGATGACCAACCCGAGTTATTTCTGTATAGATGGCCAATCCGAGTTATTTCTGTCTAGATGGCCAACCCGAGTTATTTCTGTCTAGATGGCCAACCCGAGTTATTTCTGTATAGATGGCCAATCCGAGTTATTTCTGTCTAGATGGCCAACCCGAGTTATTTCTGTCTAGATGGCAAACCCGAGTTATTTCTGTATAGATGGCCAACCCGAGTTATTTCTGTCTAGATGGCCAACCCGAGTTATTTCTGTCTAGATGGCCAACCCGAGTTATTTCTGTATAGATGGCCAACCCAAGTTATTTCTGTATAGATGGCCAACCCGAGTTATTTCTTTGATGGGCAAGGTTCATCGTTTAACCAGGTACAACACAGACAAACGACAATATTTACTGCTAGTCATGTGACTTGTATCGGTGCGGCAGTCATGGTTTGATGATCACAGCAGAACGAACGGGGAGGTAAAGAACATAAACATACTCAGAACCCACATGGTAAACTGCGCGAACTCTCAAGAAGACCCCCATTTTGTCTTAGATTTAAAAAGTAGCCGTTGAAATATAAACTTATTTCTTTATGCCAGTGGCGTAGCGAGGTCGGGTGTCACCCGGTGCGGCACTTAACGGTGTCACCCCCCAGAGGCGTAGCGACCCTTCCCGGGGACAAATTTTCGATTTGCACCCCCCTCAAACTTTCGATTTGCACCCCCCCCCCCCCCTTCAAGTTTTCGATTTGCACCCCCCCTCAAACTTTCGATTTGCACCCCCCCCCCTCAAGTTTTTCTCTATATATTTTGCTATTTTTTGCCTTGGTGTCACCCCCCTCAATGGTGTCACCCGGTGCGGTCCGCACCCCCCGCCCCCCCCCCTTTCGCTACGCCCCTGCTTTATGCGGCTGATTTTTTTTTTTTTAAATGTGTTAAGATTTGTCGATAAACCATGGCGTCCTTCATTAGATATAGGTCAAGGACGTTAATGTTTATTTCTGCCCCACCCGTCTTACACTGACTTCTGCTCCCCTCAGATATCGTCTGCAGGTTCTTACCTCACCCGCGCACGTGTGTTTGTGTTATTTTTCCAGCGCAGTCAAGTGTGAAATGTCGGTTAGATTTTTTTTTTCTAACTACTTCGACATCCGGGTGGTCTAAATTCGCGCTAACACGTCACACACACGTCGATTTTTGCCGTTTTTTCGCGCGCAGCTGGTGAACTGAAACAGACGTCTACAGGCCGGAAGTCGTGTCTATCTTTGGGATAACTGAAGTCTGTTTGTACGCCTCAGTGTACGCTCTCAATGGTGTTTGAGAATGCGTCTAAAACAACACAAACTCAAACCCGTCAAATTTTTACGGCTTGTTTTGTTGTAGGTTCGTGTTGGGTGCAGGACTGAATGTTTCATGGTGCGGTCTCAGTGCTTCAAATATCTGATGTCATTCTCTCACGGTAACAAGTAAAAGCTACCCAACGAACAGGAAAACAAAACCTGCCCAATAAAACATGAAAACAAAAACCTACCCAATAAAACATGAAAACAAAAACCTACCCAATAAAACAAGAAAGCAAAACCTACCCAACAAAAAGGAAAACACAATTTACACAATAAACAAAATTTCCCACAGTCACATATCCAAACCTAGATCCGGACCCAAGAACTTCAGATTGGCAGCCCAACGTTCTACAATTCGACCACGCCGTATATAATGCAAACTAAACCATGAAATAATTTATTCACCTACCGTTGTTCAGACATACGTAACCTGTAATGGAACAAGCAGTGAAGCAGGTGTGTTAAAAAACCAGCACAGGTGATGACGTCATTGGCAGGCATGTATATCCTGATGTCAGTTAAAATAAAATGGCTGGGATTGAGATCAGTTTTAACCACTGAATTTGTTTCTGGAAACATTTCTTTTAAATAGTTTTGTTTTTTATAACTGAATGATTGCACAACAGAGCAGAGGTTTATGTGGTGCGAAACTAACATACATATTTGGCACACAAAAAAACGTATTTGGTACAAAATGACGTGTTTGGTACAAAATGAAGTGTTTGCTATAAAATACCGTATTAGGTACAAAATACCGTATGATATACAATTATTTACCACAATGTGTTTGGTACAGAAGAACTGTAGATTGTGGAGCGCGGACAACGTTCACATTTCTGACCAACTCCGATATTTTTAAACCTCAAAACTTCTCCGCCCATTGACCTTGACCTTCAGGACTTCATCAGACGTCCAGTACCACCGCGTCAGACGTCCAGCACCACCGCGTCAGACGTCCAGCACCACCGCGTCAGACGGCCAGCACCACCGCGTCAGACGTCCAGCACCACCGCGTCAGACGTCCAGCACCACCTCGTCAGACGGCCAGCACCACCGCGTCAGACGGCCAGCACCACCGCGTCAGACGGCCAGCACCACCGCGTCAGACGGCCAGCACCACCGCGTCAGACGGCCAGCACCACCGCGTCAGACGGCCAGCACCACCGCGTCAGACGGCCAGCACCACCGCGTCAGACGGCCAGCACCACCGCGTCAGACGGCCAGCACCACCGCGTCAGACGTCCAGCACCACCGCGTCAGACGGCCAGCACCACCGCGTCCAGTCAGCTAAAAATGAACACCAGGTCAGCGTGACGGCCAATCGTCAGGTCACCCATCGATCGTCGGTGATCGATATGACCCAATTTTTGAGGCGAACTATCTCAGCACCAACTCACAAATGTGACCCACTTTACCAGACCCTCACCCCCCTCCCCCCACTTGACCACACATCCACTTTCAAACAGACCAGACCCCATCACCCCCACCCTCCCCAATTTAATAAAACAGAAAATGTTTGCCTACACTATATCGAACAATAACCAAAATAAAAACCGATAACCCCGGCTTTTTATTCTACACGAGTTGTCTTGTCGCGTTGTCATGGCAAACTAGAGAGGATTCATTTGAAGATTAGAGAAAACTCTGATACCCTGTGAGGGTGCGAAGGGATCTTTGTTTGAGGTTCTTCTTGTTGCACCAGTTGTGAGGGTGGGGATTTTTAAGATGCGAAACGAATGAATCCAATAACACACAGTTCAAGTTCAACTATAATTGTTCTTTATTAAAATGATATATATGTTCAAGTTTCTACCTAACTGATCTACACTGTACTATTTACTTCTACTACTGACTGTTCATACCACATGCTACCTACTACTACGCACTCCCATGACCAATCCTAACACTAACTGTTCTCTACATTCTACAACCTAACACCTTCTACCTTCGCTAGCTAATCATCATCTCCTAACTATCTACATTCTCGGCCGTCTCTGACCGCTACCTAACAACTCCTGGCCTATCGCTCTACTGCCCCACGCCTCAGTGGTCAGCTGACCGTCCCACGTGACCGGTCAGTCCTGTGCGCCCATTGGCCTCTCTAACCAACCAACTAGGCCTATAGTGGCTATAGTCTGTTTCTGCTAACCTATATCTGCTAAACATGTCTGACGTAATCTTGCGTCATCACATACCCCAACTCTAAAAAAATTGAGAAGAAAAATAATTCCGTTTTTATGTTGTTAGGGTTTTTTTTTTTTGTTTTTTTTTTTAGGACGAATAAAAATGTGATTCCCGGTATGCGATATGTGTTTATGAAAGGTTTCGCCTAAAGTTCAAGGTTTGTAAGCGAATAACACGATAGATAGCTCTGGCACTAGAACTACAAACCATTCTGTTCTGGGAATCTTCTGGTTGAAAATGTCATCTTGACCTAACCAATTAGCATCAAATTTCTGTCAGATGTCTCCAACAAAATTAGATGTGCTGGGTGTGTGGGTCGATGTATTGGGGTGTGTGGGTCGATGTGTTGGGGTGTGTGGGTAGATGTGTTGGGGTGTGTGGGTAGATGTGCTAGGGTGTTTGGGTCAATGTATTGGGGTGTGTGGGTCTCTGTGCTGGGTGTGTGGGTCGATGTATTGGGGTGTGTGGGTCAATGTGTTGGGGTGTGTGGGTCGATGTGTTGGGGTGTGTGGGTCGATGTGTTGGGGTGTGTGGGTCGATGTGTTGGGGTGTGTGGGTCGATGTGTTGGGGTGTGTGGGTCGATGTTGGGGTGTGTGGGTCGATGTTCTGGGGTGTGTGGGTCGATGTGTTGGGGTGTGTGGGTCGATGTGTTGGGGTGTGTGGGTCGATGTTGGGGTGTGTGGGTCGATGTGTTGGGGTGTGTGGGTCGATGTGTTGGGGTGTGTGGGTCGATGTGTTGGGGTGTGTGGGTCGATGTTCTGGGGTGTGTGGGTCGATGTGTTGGGGTGTGTGGGTCGATGTGTTGGGGTGTGTGGGTCGATGTGTTGGGGTGTGTGGGTCGATGTTCTGGGGTGTGTGGGTCGATGTGTTGGGGTGTGTGGGTCGATGTGTTGGGGTGTGTGGGTCGATGTTGGGGTGTGTGGGTCGATGTGTTGGGGTGTGTGGGTCGATGTTGGGGTGTGTGGGTCGATGTGTTGGGGTGTGTGGGTCGATGTGTTGGGGTGTGTGGGTCGATGTGTTGGGGTGTGTGGGTCGATGTTGGGGTGTGTGGGTCGATGTTCTGGGGTGTGTGGGTCGATGTGTTGGGGTGTGTGGGTCGATGTGTTGGGGTGTGTGGGTCGATGTGTTGGGGTGTGTGGGTCGATGTTGGGGTGTGTGGGTCGATGTGTTGGGGTGTGTGGGTCGATGTGTTGGGGTGTGTGGGTCGATGTGTTGGGGTGTGTGGGTCGATGTTGGGGTGTGTGGGTCGATGTGTTGGGGTGTGTGGGTCGATGTGTTGGGGTGTGTGGGTCGATGTTCTGGGGTGTGTGGGTCGATGTGTTGGGGTGTGTGGGTCGATGTGTTGGGGTGTGTGGGTCGATGTGTTGGGGTGTGTGGGTCGATGTTCTGGGGTGTGTGGGTCGATGTGTTGGGGTGTGTGGGTCGATGTGTTGGGGTGTGTGGGTCGATGTTCTGGGGTGTGTGGGTCGATGTGTTGGGGTGTGTGGGTCGATGTGTTGGGGTGTGTGGGTCGATGTTGGGGTGTGTGGGTCGATGTGTTGGGGTGTGTGGGTCGATGTTGGGGTGTGTGGGTCGATGTGTTGGGGTGTGTGGGTCGATGTGTTGGGGTGTGTGGGTCGATGTGTTGGGGTGTGTGGGTCGATGTTGGGGTGTGTGGGTCGATGTTCTGGGGTGTGTGGGTCGATGTGTTGGGGTGTGTGGGTCGATGTGTTGGGGTGTGTGGGTCGATGTGTTGGGGTGTGTGGGTCGATGTTGGGGTGTGTGGGTCGATGTGTTGGGGTGTGTGGGTCGATGTGTTGGGGTGTGTGGGTCGATGTGTTGGGGTGTGTGGGTCGATGTTGGGGTGTGTGGGTCGATGTGTTGGGGTGTGTGGGTCGATGTGTTGGGGTGTGTGGGTCGATGTTCTGGGGTGTGTGGGTCGATGTGTTGGGGTGTGTGGGTCGATGTGTTGGGGTGTGTGGGTCGATGTGTTGGGGTGTGTGGGTCGATGTTCTGGGGTGTGTGGGTCGATGTGTTGGGGTGTGTGGGTCGATGTGTTGGGGTGTGTGGGTCGATGTGTTGGGGTGTGTGGGTCGATGTTGGGGTGTGTGGGTCGATGTGTTGGGGTGTGTGGGTCGATGTGTTGGGGTGTGTGGGTCGATGTGTTGGGGTGTGTGGGTCGATGTTCTGGGGTGTGTGGGTCGATGTGTTGGGGTGTGTGGGTCGATGTGTTGGGGTGTGTGGGTCGATGTGTTGGGGTGTGTGGGTCGATGTTCTGGGGTGTGTGGGTCGATGTGTTGGGGTGTGTGGGTCGATGTGTTGGGGTGTGTGGGTCGATGTGTTGGGGTGTGTGGGTCGATGTTCTGGGGTGTGTGGGTCGATGTGTTGGGGTGTGTGGGTCGATGTGTTGGGGTGTGTGGGTCGATGTGTTGGGGTGTGTGGGTCGATGTGTTGGGGTGTGTGGGTCGATGTGTTGGGGTGTGTGGGTCGATGTTCTGGGGTGTGTGGGTCGATGTGTTGGGGTGTGTGGGTCGATGTGTTGGGGTGTGTGGGTCGATGTTCTGGGGTGTGTGGGTCGATGTGTTGGGGTGTGTGGGTCGATGTGTTGGGGTGTGTGGGTCGATGTTGGGGTGTGTGGGTCGATGTGTTGGGGTGTGTGGGTCGATGTTGGGGTGTGTGGGTCGATGTGTTGGGGTGTGTGGGTCGATGTGTTGGGGTGTGTGGGTCGATGTGTTTGGGTGTGTGGGTCGATGTTGGGGTGTGTGGGTCGATGTGTTGGGGTGTGTGGGTCGATGTTGGGGTGTGTGGGTCGATGTGTTGGGGTGTGTGGGTCGATGTGTTGGGGTGTGTGGGTCGATGTGTTGGGGTGTGTGGGTCGATGTTGGGGTGTGTGGGTCGATGTGTTGGGGTGTGTGGGTCGATGTTGGGGTGTGTGGGTCGATGTGTTGGGGTGTGTGGGTCGATGTTGGGGTGTGTGGGTCGATGTGTTGGGGTGTGTGGGTCGATGTGTTGGGGTGTGTGGGTCGATGTGTTGGGGTGTGTGGGTCGATGTTGGGGTGTGTGGGTCGATGTGTTGGGGTGTGTGGGTCAATGTGTTGGGGTGTGTGGGTCGATGTGTTGGGGTGTGTGGGTCGATGTTCTGGGGTGTGTGGGTCGATGTGTTGGGGTGTGTGGGTCGATGTGTTGGGGTGTGTGGGTCGATGTTGGGGTGTGTGGGTCGATGTGTTGGGGTGTGTGGGTCGATGTTGGGGTGTGTGGGTCGATGTGTTGGGGTGTGTGGGTCGATGTGTTGGGGTGTGTGGGTCGATGTGTTGGGGTGTGTGGGTCGATGTTGGGGTGTGTGGGTCGATGTGTTGGGGTGTGTGGGTCGATGTGTTGGGGTGTGTGGGTCGATGTTGGGGTGTGTGGGTCGATGTGTTGGGGTGTGTGGGTCGATGTGTTGGGGTGTGTGGGTCGATGTTCTGGGGTGTGTGGGTCGATGTGTTGGGGTGTGTGGGTCGATGTGTTGGGGTCATCCTTATGTGAGTTGATGTGTATAGTGATCGGGTAGTCAGTATGCTAGTGTGGGTTTCAGTATCTCAAGAATTTTTTTACATTCTTTAATGTTTAAATTTGTACATCACACATTTCATTACCTACAACAACTGGAAATTTCTTTTATTGCGTTGATGCTCACACTATAGTGGGAGCTATTGCTAGTACTAATGCGTATACGTGCATGTGTGTATATGTTAATCTATGCGTGGTTGTTTGTGTTGGTAGTACTATATGTACGGTCCCTACATACATCCATATATCTTTCTATACGTACGGTCCCTACATACATCAATATATCTTTCTATACGTACGGTCCCTACATACATCCATATATCTTTCTATACGTACGGTCCCTACATACATCAATATATCTTTCTATACGTACGGTCCCTACATACATCAATATATCTTTCTATACGTACGGTCTCTACATACATCATTATATCTTTCTATACGTACGGTCCCTACATACATCAATATATCTTTCTATACGTACGGTCCCTACATACATCAATATATCTTTCTATACGTACGGTCCCTACATACATCAATATATCTTTCTATACGTTCGGTCCCTACATACATCAATATATCTTTCTATACGAACGGTCCCTACATACATCAATATATCTTTCTATACGTACGGTCCCTACATACATCAATATATCTTTCTATACGTACGGTCCCTACATACATCATTATATCTGCCCACACAGCGCTATGAAAATTGGACCAAAATAATTGGGAACCAAAACACCTAGCAATACTGTATAAATTGGACCCAAAAAATGGACTAAAAAAACACAAAACTGTATTGATTGGGCCAAACAGTGTTGAACAGAAACACAACACAAAAAATGTATAAAATGGACCAAAAATTTGGACTAAAAAACACCACACTTAAATGTATAAGTTGGACCAAAAAATTGGACAAAAAAAAACACCACAAATCTGTATAAACTGGACCAAATCGTGCTAACGACCACTTTGAGTATGAGGCGGGAGAAAAGCTGCCAAACAATTAGCGATTCCAATCCCAGGAGTCGTGCGTGACTTTTGACCTCAATTCATTCAACGTCGTTTGCAGTCTCCGTCTGATTTTAGCGTCGTCTGTACCAGCTCTCTCAAATCTGTGCACATCCAAGCACGATTCTAGAACATTCGAGCACGATACCCGAACAGAGGACTAATGATTGCAGTCTAGACAAGAGATTAACATCAGGGAGAATCATCCGGGTCGGGGTGATGAGAGGGGGGGGGGGGGGAGAATGATATCTTGTAAACTATACCTTCGCATTGAACGCCTACCTACGCGTACATATCAGTAAATGGGGTATTCCACAAAGTATGAAACGATTGGTCAGAAATCATTTTTTGTAAGCAGAACCATCCATTCAAGATGCTATGATCAGCCTGGTAAGATGAGTACACAATTAGCTTGATCTAAAACAGCGAATGGACGATCCAGTTATTCAGCAATTACATGCACAGAAAATCTTACATGACCTTACTGTGCCCGTAACCGTAGCAACATCTTTACCCATCACCCACTTTTTTAAACCCAGAATTCCTCTTTTTTATACATTTGAGTCTCTCCCAGAATTCTTTGCGGTAAGAAATTTGGATGTGCCTGTTCCATTTCTTGAGCAGTCTCGTGGTAGGGGTTAAACCTTAGCGATGGGTCAACAATAGCACCGGAAATTTCTTCAATCATTGCGAAAAAAAAAAAGATCAAGATGGCGTCAAATTATTGGTCCAAAAATATTATGACCAGCACTTGTGAGATGGTAGGTAATCGCCGATTGGCTGAATCTGGGTCTAGCTACCGAGTTCACGAGAAAGGCGAGTCAGCGGTGAATAGGTTCTTTACCCGAGAAATGTGGTCAGTCCATTACTGGACTGTCTGGCACAGGTTTTAAGTGCTGGCAATTCGTTGCAATTAATCCAGGATCAATCAGGATCCATGGGTAATTAAGATATATATATATGAATATATATATATATATATATATATATATATATATATATATATATATATATATATATATATATATATATATTATTATTATTATTATTATTATTTTTAAAAATCTAATCTCTTTTATATCTTTAGCCCGGTTTTTGTTTCAAAAGGATGATTAAAAACTAAAATTATAAATACAGACAGTCTATATATGGTGCTGAACGCTTCGCATCAAATTCAAATTATGAAGAACATAAATGGCGGGATTGTCGCCTTTATGGCCTATACAACTCTTTGAAAAATTAAAAACAATTTGAATTGTATGGAATTAAGCCAGATAGTGCGAGATAACCTTCCTTTTGTTATAGTCCTCAAGTGTAACGAAACTTTTAAAAATCGGTTCAGTCGTTTGAATTTCTATAGCAGCCAAAGTTGGTCGTACGTACTACACAATTTTTGCCGTTTCGATTTATAGATATCCCACGTATGTTGGTGCATACGCACTTGTGTATACAAGTCTGGCTATCCTACGCATATGTTAAGCTGTGTCGAAGTCTCCTTGACATTGTTGTCATAAGCTGGAAATTGTGGGCTAGCGATTAATGGGTTAATCTCGTTAAACAGCCCTCGACCAAGCCTCGTCCTCTGGCATCGTGCGGCAGTCCTTGTGCTGCTGGTGGGATGAGGGGAGTGGAATCAATATGGAGGAGTTAGCTGGAGCAGAGTTCCACACACAAGGCTGGTTATAATGAGGTTTATTTATGGGAAACGTTCTCCCTTAATGTTTTACTTACTGGAGCGGTTTACTTGCTTTCATACATTAAGCTTACGTAGTCCAGAGGTCCTTCACCTTTTAAGTAGAAAGTAGGTTAGAAAACAGATCGCGTTTAAGTGGGTAGACTATAAATTATGCTAGGTTACATATATATATATATATATATATATATATATATATATATATATATATATATATATATATATATATATATATATATATATATATATATATATATATATATATATATATATATATATATGCCTATATCTATCTATATATAGAGAGAGATGTGTATGTGTGTAGATGTATATAAATATATGTGTGTATGTGTGTATAGGGCATATATCTTGCTTATACATTATCTTCTGATACATAAAACGAGACCCGCTGAATCAGGACCTGAACTCCTTGATACCTTGGAACTACGGATATAGAACATTCACTTTATTTTGCAGAGACACAAACTGTTAGTAGCACACTGTCCCTATTGACTATACTCTACACCAGGGGTCTCCAAACTACGGCCCGCGGGCCGGATGCGGCCCGCGAGGTCCTCTCATCCGGCCCGCGGAGATCTTTTTGTCCACGGAAAAAACGTTGATAGGTGATGGCTGAGGAACTTTGCCCAGAAAAATCAAAGACATGCCCGGAAGAAACTGGCCCCCGAACTGAAATTTGATAGTCAATGCGGCCCTCGGACTAAAAAGTTTGGAGACCCCTGCTCTACACCACAGAGAACTCGTTCACTTGTTGGTTTTTTTTAAACTGTATTTCTTTCGAACATTCACAAGAAAAATCAAATCTTTAACAGAAAAGTATAATCTAAAAAGAAGAAAAAAACTGATTTTTTTTTAATATATTTTATATCGGATAAAAAAAAAGCCATTTTTTATTCCATGAAATGAAACTATTTCCCAGGCTTCTGTGGAATGGGCTCCTGTTTTTAACAATGGCATCATCTGTTTCCAATTAAATACCAGTTCATGTCCGCAGCGAATACCGAGGGACCCAAGAAACGTTGGAGTCTTGCTAACAAGGACGCCCATTTAAAAACAAAAACCCATCACAGTAGGGTTTCAACTCGTCTTACAAGAAATTTTATGGCCTGGGGAATTTTTTTTTAATTAAAAAAAATTATTTCCGATTTTTCGAATTCCGCTGCAGATATCTGAATACGATTTTTATTGTTGGTTTTAATGTCGTTTGTTTCGCTCTTGGCATGGTCGGTTTTTTGCTTTGAACTGGATTACACCGCAGGGTGGTAATACTAGCAAACTGTTGCAGTGGAATAGTCGGTTTGTCACAGATCTATAATGACTTACATGGTTTGTTACTAATGCATGACGTGCTATGTTACAGATAAACTGTAATGGCTACAATGTTTGTTATAGATAAAAGTGTTTTTGTGTAGTCCGCACATATTTTCAAGGTTGTTATAATCAGTGATAATAAGCTCCCACTGTCCATAAAATAATCCTAAATGGCAAGCGTCTCAAATTATTCTGACAAGTAAGTCTAGCACCTGGTCTGTTCGTGTGGGTTAAAGCCATCTCAAATTATTCCGACAAGTAAGTCTAGCACCTGGTCTGTTCGTGTGGGTTAAAGCCCTCTCAAATTATTCTGACAAGTAAGTCTAGCACCTGGTCTGTTCGTGTGACTTAAAGTCCTCTCAAATTATTCTGACAAGTAAGTCTAGCACCTGGTCTGTTCGTGTGGGTTAAAGCCATCTCAAATTATTCCGACAAGTAAGTCTAGCACCTGGTCTATTCGTGTGGGTTAAAGCCCTCTCAAATTATTCTGACAAGTAAGTCTAGCACCTGGTCTGTTCGTGTGACTTAAAGCCCTCTCAAATTATTCTGACAAGTAAGTCTAGCACCTGGTCTGTTCGTGTGGTTTAAAGCCCTCTCAAATTATTCTGACAAGTAAGTCTAGCACCTGGTCTGTTCGTGTGGTTTAAAGTCCTCTCAAATTATTCTGACAAGTAAGTCTAGCACTTGGTCTGTTCGTGTGGTTTAAAGCCCTTTCAAATTATTCTGACAAGTAAGTCTAGCACCTGGTCTGTTCGTGTGGTTTAAAGCCCTTTCAAATTATTCTGACAAGTAAGTCTAGCACCTGGTCTGTTCGTGTGGGTTAAAGCCCTCTCAAATTATTCTGACAAGTAAGTCTAGCACCTGGTCTGTTCGTGTGGTTTAAAGCCCTCTCAAATTATTCTGACAAGTAAGTCTAGCACCTGGTCTGTTCGTGTGCCTTAAAGCTCTCTCAAATTGTTCTGACAAGTAAGTCTAGCACCTGGTCTGTTCGTGTGGTTTAAAGCCCTCTCAAATTATTCTGACAAGTAAGTCTAGCACCTGGTCTGTTCGTGTGGGTTAAAGCCCTCTCAAATTATTCTGACAAGTAAGTCTAGCACCTGGTCTGTTCGTGTGGGTTAAAGCCCTCTCAAATTATTCTGACAAGTAAGTCTAGCACCGGGTCTGTTCGTGTGGGTTAAAGCCCTCTCAAATTATTCTGACAAGTAAGTCTAGCACCCGGTCTGTTCGTGTGGTTTAAAGCCCTCTCAAATTATTTCGACAAGTAAGTCTAGCACCTGGTCTGTTCGTGTGGTTTAAAGCCATCTCAAATTATTCTGACAAGTAAGTCTAGCACCTGGTCTGTTCGTTTGGCTTAAAGCCCTCTCAAATTATTCTGACAAGTAAGTCTAGCACCTGGTCTGTTCGTGTGGTTTAAAGCCCTCTCAAATTATTCTGACAAGTAAGTCTAGCACCTGGTCTGTTCGTTTGGCTTAAAGCCATCTCAAATTATTCCGACAAGTAAGTCTAGCACCTGGTCTGTTCGTGTGGTTTAAAGCCATCTCAAATTATTCTGACAAGTAAGTCTAGCACCTGGTCTGTTCGTTTGGCTTAAAGCCCTCTCAAATTATTCTGACAAGTAAGTCTAGCACCTGGTCTGTTCGTTTGGCTTAAAGCCCTCTCAAATTATTCTGACAAGTAAGTCTAGCACCTGGTCTGTTCGTGTGGCTTAAAGCCCTCTCAAATTATTCTGACAAGTAAGTCTAGCACCTGGTCTGTTCGTGTGGGTTAAAGCCCACTCAAATTATTCTGACAAGTAAGTCTAGCACCTGGTCTGTTCGTGTGGTTTAAAGCCCTCTCAAATTATTCTGACAAGTAAGTCTAGCACCTGGTCTGTTCGTGTGGGTTAAAGCCCTCTCAAATTATTCTGACAAGTAAGTCTAGCACCTGGTCTGTTCGTTTGGCTTAAAGCCCTCTCAAATTATTCCGACAAGTAAGTCTAGCACCTGGTCTGTTCGTTTGGCTTAAAGCCATCTCAAATTATTCCGACAAGTAAGTCTAGCACCTGGTCTGTTCGTGTGGGTTAAAGCCCACTCAAATTATTCTGACAAGTAAGTCTAGCACCTGGTCTGTTCGTGTGGTTTAAAGCCCTCTCAAATTATTCTGACAAGTAAGTCTAGCACCTGGTCTGTTCGTGTGGGTTAAAGCCCTCTCAAATTATTCTGACAAGTAAGTCTAGCACCTGGTCTGTTCGTGTGGGTTAAAGCCCTCTCAAATTATTCTGACAAGTAAGTCTAGCACCGGGTCTGTTCGTGTGGGTTAAAGCCCTCTCAAATTATTCTGACAAGTAAGTCTAGCACCTGGTCTGTTCGTGTGGTTTAAAGCCCTCTCAAATTATTCCGACAAGTAAGTCTAGCACCTGGTCTGTTCGTGTGGTTTAAAGCCATCTCAAATTATTCTGACAAGTAAGTCTAGCACCTGGTCTGTTCGTTTGGCTTAAAGCCCTCTCAAATTATTCCGACAAGTAAGTCTAGCACCTGGTCTGTTCGTTTGGCTTAAAGCCATCTCAAATTATTCCGACAAGTAAGTCTAGCACCTGGTCTGTTCGTTTGGCTTAAAGCCCTCTCAAATTATTCTGACAAGTAAGTCTAGCACCTGGTCTGTTCGTGTGGGTTAAAGCCCACTCAAATTATTCTGACAAGTAAGTCTAGCACCTGGTCTGTTCGTGTGGTTTAAAGCCCTCTCAAATTATTCTGACAAGTAAGTCTAGCACCTGGTCTGTTCGTTTGGCTTAAAGCCCTCTCAAATTATTCTGACAAGTAAGTCTAGCACCTGGTCTGTTCGTGTGGGTTAAAGCCCTCTCAAATTATTCCGACAAGTAAGTCTAGCACCTGGTCTGTTCGTTTGGCTTAAAGCCCTCTCAAATTATTCCGACAAGTAAGTCTAGCACCTGGTCTGTTCGTTTGGCTTAAAGCCATCTCAAATTATTCCGACAAGTAAGTCTAGCACCTGGTCTGTTCGTGTGGGTTAAAGCCCACTCAAATTATTCTGACAAGTAAGTCTAGCACCTGGTCTGTTCGTGTGGTTTAAAGCCCTCTCAAATTATTCTGACAAGTAAGTCTAGCACCTGGTCTGTTCGTGTGGGTTAAAGCCCTCTCAAATTATTCTGACAAGTAAGTCTAGCACCTGGTCTGTTCGTGTGGGTTAAAGCCCTCTCAAATTATTCTGACAAGTAAGTCTAGCACCGGGTCTGTTCGTGTGGGTTAAAGCCCTCTCAAATTATTCTGACAAGTAAGTCTAGCACCTGGTCTGTTCGTGTGGTTTAAAGCCCTCTCAAATTATTCCGACAAGTAAGTCTAGCACCTGGTCTGTTCGTGTGGTTTAAAGCCATCTCAAATTATTCTGACAAGTAAGTCTAGCACCTGGTCTGTTCGTTTGGCTTAAAGCCCTCTCAAATTATTCCGACAAGTAAGTCTAGCACCTGGTCTGTTCGTTTGGCTTAAAGCCATCTCAAATTATTCCGACAAGTAAGTCTAGCACCTGGTCTGTTCGTTTGGCTTAAAGCCCTCTCAAATTATTCTGACAAGTAAGTCTAGCACCTGGTCTGTTCGTGTGGGTTAAAGCCCACTCAAATTATTCTGACAAGTAAGTCTAGCACCTGGTCTGTTCGTGTGGTTTAAAGCCCTCTCAAATTATTCTGACAAGTAAGTCTAGCACCTGGTCTGTTCGTTTGGCTTAAAGCCCTCTCAAATTATTCTGACAAGTAAGTCTAGCACCTGGTCTGTTCGTGTGGGTTAAAGCCCACTCAAATTATTCTGACAAGTAAGTCTAGCACCTGGTCTGTTCGTTTGGCTTAAAGCCCTCTCAAATTATTCTGACAAGTAAGTCTAGCACCTGGTCTGTTCGTGTGGGTTAAAGCCCTCTCAAATTATTCTGACAAGTAAGTCTAGCACCTGGTCTGTTCGTTTGGCTTAAAGCCCTCTCAAATTATTCTGACAAGTAAGTCTAGCACCTGGTCTGTTCGTGTGGGTTAAAGCCCTCTCAAATTATTCCGACAAGTAAGTCTAGCACCTGGTCTGTTCGTTTGGCTTAAAGCCCTCTCAAATTATTCCGACAAGTAAGTCTAGCACCTGGTCTGTTCGTTTGGCTTAAAGCCATCTCAAATTATTCCGACAAGTAAGTCTAGCACCTGGTCTGTTCGTGTGGGTTAAAGCCCACTCAAATTATTCTGACAAGTAAGTCTAGCACCTGGTCTGTTCGTGTGGTTTAAAGCCCTCTCAAATTATTCTGACAAGTAAGTCTAGCACCTGGTCTGTTCGTGTGGGTTAAAGCCCTCTCAAATTATTCTGACAAGTAAGTCTAGCACCTGGTCTGTTCGTGTGGGTTAAAGCCCTCTCAAATTATTCTGACAAGTAAGTCTAGCACCGGGTCTGTTCGTGTGGGTTAAAGCCCTCTCAAATTATTCTGACAAGTAAGTCTAGCACCTGGTCTGTTCGTGTGGTTTAAAGCCCTCTCAAATTATTCCGACAAGTAAGTCTAGCACCTGGTCTGTTCGTGTGGTTTAAAGCCATCTCAAATTATTCTGACAAGTAAGTCTAGCACCTGGTCTGTTCGTTTGGCTTAAAGCCCTCTCAAATTATTCCGACAAGTAAGTCTAGCACCTGGTCTGTTCGTTTGGCTTAAAGCCATCTCAAATTATTCCGACAAGTAAGTCTAGCACCTGGTCTGTTCGTTTGGCTTAAAGCCCTCTCAAATTATTCTGACAAGTAAGTCTAGCACCTGGTCTGTTCGTGTGGGTTAAAGCCCACTCAAATTATTCTGACAAGTAAGTCTAGCACCTGGTCTGTTCGTGTGGTTTAAAGCCCTCTCAAATTATTCTGACAAGTAAGTCTAGCACCTGGTCTGTTCGTTTGGCTTAAAGCCCTCTCAAATTATTCTGACAAGTAAGTCTAGCACCTGGTCTGTTCGTGTGGGTTAAAGCCCACTCAAATTATTCTGACAAGTAAGTCTAGCACCTGGTCTGTTCGTGTGGTTTAAAGCCCTCTCAAATTATTCTGACAAGTAAGTCTAGCACCTGTCTGTTCGTGTGGGTTAAAGCCCTCTCAAATTATTCTGACAAGTAAGTCTAGCACCTGGTCTGTTCGCGTGGCTTAAAGCATGGCGGAACTGCTTTCACTGACAGGTAAGTTTTTCTAATCAGGCCAGGGTTGAGGTCATTAAACTGTTTCATGAGGTCGGGGTCAAGGTTGTGAGCTAATTCAATTAGAACACTATTGATGATACGACACACTCAAGGATCCCAGTTCAAAGGTCATCAGACTGACAGAATCAACACCCCCAGTTCAAAGGTCATCATATTAACATAGAATCAACGGCCCAGTTCAAAGGTCATCAGATTAACATAGAATCAACGTCCCAGTTCAAAGGTCATCAGATTAACATAGAATCAACGCCCCCAGTTCAAAGGTCATCAGACTAACAGAATCAACGTCCCAGTTCAAAGGTCATCAGACTAACAGAATCAACGTCCCAGTTCAAAGGTCATCAGACTGACAGAATCAACGTCCTAGTTCAAAGGTCATCAGACTAACAGAATCAACGCCCCCAGTTCAAAGGTCATCAGACTGACACAGAATCAATGTCCCAGTTCAAAGGTCATCAGATTGACAGAATCAACGTCCAAGTTCAAAGGTCATCAGATTAACATAGAATCAAGGTTCCAGTTCAAAGGTCATCAGACTAACATAAAATCAACGGCCCAGTTCAAAGATCATCAGACTGACACAGAACGTCCCAGTTCAAAGATCATCAGACTAACATAGAATCAATAAAGCACCTAATACTAGCCAACAACTGTGTCAAGTTAAGTAGCACAAATAAGACAGAACCACACATTCGCTGTATTAAGCTAAATGGCACTAATAAGGCAGAACTAAAAATCGTTTGTCAAGTAAAGTAGTACAAATAAGACAGAACTACACATTTTATGTCAAGTAAAATAGCACAAATAAGACAGAACTACAAATTTTATGTCAAGTAAAGTAGTACAAATAAGACAGAACTACAAATTGTATGTCAAGTAAAGTAGCACGAATAACGCAGAACTACAAATTTTATGTCAAGTAAAGTAGTACAAATAAGACAGAACTACAAATTGTATGTCAAGTAAAGTAGCACGAATAAGGCAGAACTACAAATTTGTTATGCAAAGAAAGTAGTACAAATAAGGCAGAACTACAAATTCGTTGTATTAAGTTAAATGGCACTAATAAGGCAGAACTACAAATTTGCTAATGCGTCTAATTGCATTCCTAAATTTGCTTGTCTTTTTTTTACTTTCCTGCCAATTAGCATAAATATTGACGCCAATTAAGAATCTAATTATTAACATCAATTAACATAATGTAATTAGTGATGCCCACATAAAAATGGTAACCAAATTCAAAGAAACAGGTTTCGTCAACAGTTTTTTTTCAGGTTATTCGAAACCTTTCCAGAATATTTTACACAATAAAATAAAACTTGCGGTAATTCAAGTGCAAACCACTACTCATGGAGGATTAACTGTCTCATTTTCTATTATTACTAGTTGTTTTTTTTTTACTATTTTAATAGTTCTCACTTACAAATTAAACAATCAAATTTAAAAATTTGCAAGTTTTTCTATAACAACAAAACAAAAATAATGTATGTTTCGATATATTATCTTGATAAACATAGCTTACAAATATTGAAAATATCGAAACATAGTAAGAAACGTGTTTTTAATTTAGTTTTAAACTTTTCGTGATTCTTTCTTTCTTTTTTTTTTTTTTTTTTTTTTGGTTTTTTTTTTTCTTTGTGGGGTTTTTTTTTCCATAAGAAAACTAAAATGTGTTTTTCTGCTACATTTTTTTTATTTCTAGAAACAACATCCACAACTGCTACATAATGCCAGGGGCGGAACTACAGTGCCGCCAGACCCCGCAATGTGGGGGGCCCACGCCATTTAGGGGCCCAGAGCCGACCATAATACATTTTTTTATAGTTAAAAAAAAGTAAGTTTTCTTTCATTTTTGACTTGATGGTTGATTTGTAAAAAATTACCGTAGCTGCGGTTGGATTATCTTTATTCTATAGACACCACCCCACGCTCTTGTATACTATTTTTCCCTTTGTTTTTAAACCACTGTGAAAGCCGAGTCATCTTTCTCCTACAATTAATCTTATCAAAGATAAGCAAATGTTCAAACCACTTCCATGACTTATTTCCCTTTTTTTTAAAAATAGTCAAATAGTGGTGATTATAAGCTCCTTTTAATAGATTTGTACTAAATAAATTAAAAAGCAATTACTTCTCTTAATTATTATTTTTTATAAGTAATTACTAAAGAATGATATTGTATAAAAAGGAAATGTATTAAATCAATAATGTTTAAAAAATTAATAATATAATAACAAAAAAAAAACATAAAAATAAACATAACACGAGACACCATTACTTATACTTGAACCGAAAGTTTCAGAGTGGGCTTAAATCAAAAATTAATTAAAGCTGATTTTCACAAAACACTAATGCACTTGCACACATGACATGATGTTGAACTTTTTAAAATTGATGTTTCTCAAATCCCGATCAGGCCAGTATAATGAGTATCCTATGTTCGTATTTTGTGATAGTATAAATTTTTTTTAGCCCCCCCCCCCCCAATATATATATATATATATATATATATATATATATATATATATATATATATATATATATATATATATATATATATATATATATATATATATATATATATATATATATATATATGTAACTAGGGTAGTTACCATACTATGGTTAACAACGTATTACAGTCTGATGCAATAGTGCAGATGTTGGGCTGATAACGATCACAAAGCCAAGGCGATACGACAAAGCCGCTGCGCAGTTCACAGGCTGACGTAACAATGCAGATGGTTTATTAATCGGATTGTAGGACAGAAGCTGCGCAATTAATATTCTGATGCAACGATTAGAATACGATATAGGAAGGCGAGAGCTGAGAACGAGGAGTAGGAGTATCAGTCGGTGTCAGTATCAAGTTGGTTACTGAACGGTGTAGCCGTATTGTGTTAATAGGGACGATAGACATGTGCATTCGGTTATGTGAAGACTAGTGAGGACGGTTGGGGGTCAGTTGACTCATTATATTATTGTGAAGCATTTCTTTTGATTCATGTAATAAAAGGATCAATGGTAAACCTGCATCTTCGAGTATCTATATTGTGGTCGATGTTGTGTACACTGAGTAAATACACTCGTTAACATTTGGCACTACAAGCAAATAGACTCGTTACATTTGGCGTTGTCGAGCAGAAGATGCAACTAGACTCGGTTACATTTGGCGTCGTCGGCAGGATGATTCAACTAGACCAGCCGCTTTAGGCACCCATAGTCAACCTAGTTCATAACTGTGTTTCGTGTGTGTGAATTCGGACATTCAGGAACAGTGAAAATTGAGGAACGAGGAAAATTATTCATACATACACGGTAGGAAAGGTCTTTTTTTTTTCTACTCAAAGAATTAAAATTAGAATGTCTACTCTGGACGAGAAGCAGACCCATATTGTGGTCCTGCCCAGAGAGTCCCACATCAACAAATTTTACGGGGACGGTGATCCAACTTTAACCAACAGGTTCAGTGAAGAGGTCAAAGCGGCCTGGGCCTCGAGATACATGTCACCAGAGGAAAGATTAAGACTGCTGATGGGCAGTATAGGGGAGACGGTTAGGGCAGAGGTCAAATGCCACGATAAAACCATCCAATCAGATCCAGATAAGGTGCTGGATCTAATTATGGAGACCTTTGGGGAGAGACGGTCGGGATCGCAACTGCTATCGGGGTTCGTAGGCTTAAAGCAGAGAATGGCGGAGAGTGTGATGGAGTATTCACACCGAATGAACAGGGCCTTTGATTCGGTAAAGGGCAAAACACCTGACATTGATGTGCGCCTACTGAGGGACCATTTCATCGAGGGGCTAGCAACCCCGATCTTAAGGAGAGAGTTGAAAGAAGAGGTCTACAAAGACCCACAGTTGACCTTCCTTCAGGTCAGGAACTCAGCGATCCGCAGGTCCGAGGATGAGGACCAATCGAACTGTTCGGTAGACAAAGTCTCTGTGCCGGAACAGAAACAATCCCCACCCACAGGGACCGGCACGATGGAAACCATGATGGCTAAACTGTTGGCCCACCTGGATAAGGTTGACCAACGATTGGAGAGGTTAGAAAGCAGGCCAACAGCAGAGAATCAGGACAAAAACGGGACAAAACATAGACAGGTTGGACGGCCGCGACCTGCTAAGCCATCACTCCAGTGGACAGCTGACGGTAGACCAATTTGCCTGTCCTGCTCACAACCCGGACATATGGCACGGTACTGTCAGGGGAAACGATCGTCCTCTGTAAGGCAGGGCCAGGCTACAGAGGGGCGAGGTTATGGCCCAAGAAACAAAATGATGGGAGTCTGTCCCGAAATGATGATTACGATCGGGGACATCGCGGTGAAGGCAATTGTGGATACAGGCTCCCAGGTGACGACAATTACGGAACAATTTTACACCAAATGGATGAAAGGAAAAGACCATAGGTTAAGGTCTGACACATGCATGCGCCTGACGGCAGCTAATGGACTAACCATTCCATACTGTGGTTATTTTCTGGCGGATGTCGTGGTGGCGGGACATAGGTTGAAGCAGGTTGGGGTGTTCGTTACGAAACACAACCTAGAGACAAATGTGTCAAAGATACCTTGCCTGTTGGGCATGAATATTCTTGGCCAGTTGCCAGAATTTCTTACAAATATTGTCGGATCGACCACACCAGGTCGGGGATCCAAGTTGGCCAGGTTTGCCAAGACCAGAGGAAGGATATCAGTCCCGGCAAACACGGTCAAGGCAATCACATTACAAATTGGTGATAGAAGCGTGAATGGTGATGTGATGATAGAACCATGTGGCGCCGCACTGAGGGCAGGCGTCGTGTTACTGCGGACATACACATCAGCGGAAAATGGACTGGTTCAAGGATTAGTGGCAAATGTATTGGATGAGGAAATTTTTATACCACCTAACACTCTGGTAGGAGTACCACAGAACGTCGAGGTACAAAAGTCGGCACAGTGCATCGAACTGATCAATACCAGTAGTAATGAAGTAACAATTAGGTCGGTCAATGTGACGGCCGAGGTGAAGAAAGAGGATGGCCGATCATATACATTCCCGGAAACTGAGGACCCAAAATTAAATGAATTACTGAATAAGTACAGGGATATATTTGCCTCGTACGAGGGTGATTTGGGTTACACGGAAGTAATAAAACACCAGATACCCTTACTACAAGACAAGCCTGTGGCGCAACCTTATCGAAGATTACCACCAAGTCACTACTCTGCGGTGAAAGCACACCTGAACGATCTACTAAAAAAGGGAATTATTACAACCAGCACGAGCCCGTATGCGGCACCGATAGTAGTGGTAAAAAAGAAGTCAGGGGAGATAAGACGGTGTTGTGATTACCGGAAATTGAACAATATCACAAGAAGGGATGCATTCCCCTTGCCTCGTATTGATGAATGTCTTGATGCGTTGGGGGGAGCAAGATTTTTTTCTACCTTGGATTTGGCTAGTGGCTACCACCAAGTGGCCATGCATCCCAACGATCAACATAAGACTGCATTTATTTCTCCACTGGGACTGTACGAGTGGACCCGTATGCCGTTTGGTCTAACTAATGCGCCTGCTACATTCCAGCGAGTAATGCAGAGTGCTATGAGTGACTTTCTATTTCAAATAATGTTGGTGTACGTGGATGATATACTAGTTTACTCAAAAACTTGGGAGGACCATCTAGAAAGATTAGAACAAGTGTTTCTCCGTCTTAGAGAGATAGGAGTAAAGCTGAACCCAGACAAATGTGGCTTTGGTCTGAAATCGGTACGTTTTTTGGGTTATGGGATTTCGTCGGATGGCATCGCCACTGACCCAGATAAAATTGCAGCTGTTAAAGAATGGAAACAGCCAACAACCACAGTAGAGGTCAGAACATTCTTGGGCTTTGCTTCCTACTATAGAAAATTTGTACCTGGTTTTGCAAAAATTGCCGCACCATTGCATGACTTGGTAAACAAAATGACAAAGAAACACAGTAAGGAGAAAAAGAAAGGCAAAACACAACGGATAGGTGAATTATGGACTGAGGAATGCCTGAACTCGTTTAAGCTACTGAAAAAGGCTTTGACCGAGGCGCCGATATTAGGATACGCAGACTTTGACAAACCATTTCGGCTAGAAATTGACGCCAGCTCTAAAGGTCTGGGAGCTGTACTATCACAACAACAAAAGCAAGGTTTCAGGGTTATTGCGTATGCCAGTCGAGCTCTGAAGGAATCAGAGAAGAACATGACAAATTACAGCGCCATGAAACTAGAACTTTTGACATTAAAATGGGCTGTGACTGAAAAATTCAGGGACTATCTATTAGGTGCTAAATGTGTGGTATACACTGACAATAACCCCTTGAGTCACCTAAAGACAGCAAAGTTGGGATCCATCGAACAGCGATGGGCAGCAGAATTGGCACTCTTTGACCTGGAGATAAAATATCGCCCGGGGCGGTCCAATGGCAATGCGGACGCTTTATCAAGGAATCCTTACGAGAGACCGGGCGATGAGGAAGAAACGCTGACAGGAATATGTGAGGTCAGAGCGTCAACAGATATCCCTCACGGGGTGCAAGTGATGCAAAACGGGCAGACTGTGGTGGAGCACACATCCACAGAGCCCCGACATATGGACATCAGTGATTTTAACTGCCTTAATCACAAAGAGATAAGAGATGCCCAGAGAACGGATAGCGGGTTACAGCCGCTATTGAAACACGTCCAGGAACAAAAATTCCCAAGAAGAAGGGAAAGAGAACAGTTTGGTCGAGAAACAAAGAAACTACTGAGTCAGTGGGACCGTCTCAGTATAAAGGATGGTGTTCTCATGCGAAGAATTCATGACCAAATAGATGGGACAATACACCAGGTGGTGGTGCCTGGACAATTACGAGAAGTGCTAAAGTTGGCACATGACAGGGCGGGACACCAGGGTCAGGACAGGACGCACAAAATATTACGACGACGGTGCTACTGGTCCAATATGGAGATGGAGGTCAAACGCCATTGTGAGGCTTGTGTGAGGTGTCAGCATGCGAAAATGCCAGTTGTCAAAATGAGACAGCCATCAGGACACCTACTGGCGACAAAACCACTAGAGATTGTGGCTATGGACTTTACGTCGTTGGAGCAATCATCGGATGGGACGGAACATGTGTTGGTGATGACTGACGTATTCACCAAATGGACTGTCGCGGTGCCCACACGAGATCAGACGGCTAAAACAGTGGCAAAGGTCTTAATAGAACATTGGTTCACCAAATATGGCATACCAATACAATTACACTCTGACCAAGGAAGGGCCTTCGAGTCAGAAGTAATTAACCAACTGTGCAGCCACTACGGGATCAACAAATCTAGAACAACCACATATAATCCTAAAGGAAACGGACAGTGCGAGCGGTTCAACCGCAGCATGCATGATTTGCTGCGTACTCTAGAACCTGAACAGAAAAAACGTTGGCCTGATTTTCTCCCAGAGTTGGTATATCTATACAACTGCACCCCCCATGCCACAACCGGCTTTTCGCCACACATGTTACTGTTCGGACGGGAGGCTCGACTCCCTCTTGACTTGTTCCTAGGAAAAAAGGAAAGTATGACTGGCTCATACACCGCACTGGAATATGTGAATGAACATATGAGACGAATTAGAGAAATGTACAGGGTGGTACAGGAAAGACTAGAACATGAAGCACGGCGAAGGGAACCGCCGGTACAGACAAAGGACCCGCCACTCAAACTGAACGACAGGGTATTACTGCGTAGCCACCCGTTAGGCAGAAACAAAATCCACGACCTCTGGGGACAGGACATATGGCAAGTCGTGGAGATGCCTAAAGTAGCAGGTGGCCCCTTTAAGATAAGACCCATCAATCACACCAAACCGGATCGGTGGGCGAATATTGCTCAATTAAAGAAATATTGTCATAGTCAAGAAGAGCAGTTACACACAAGGAAACCTAAGACAATTAGGGAACCGGAAACTATAACGGAAATTCACATACCCATCCCGGAACCATGTCACCATCAACAGCACAACAGCGATACACAAGTGGAGGATAACGGCAACAAAGAGGATCCCGTTCCTCCCAGAAGCAGAGAGACAGTAGACCATCAGATAAGTGGTCCGCGGAGAAGTGTGAGAAACAGAAAGAATACGAAATTTTTCGTCAGCAACCATCAATTCTTTCATGGTCGCGCTGGTATGAGAACAGACTGTTCAAAAAGTTATAAAAGTGAACTGGTGAAGGCACCAAACGAAAAAAGGTGGATGTGAATTCTAGAACTGCTTTGTGTCTGAGGAATATGATGAAGACACATTTGACATGTGAAATAGTGATAACTGTCAATCTTTTACGAATGTGACGACATTGACAGTGAGTGGAACAATATTTTTTTTTTACGGCGGTGCTTTTGGACATTGAAGGAGTGCACCTGCCAAGCGTTGTTTGTGGTTGAAAACACACAAAAAAAAAGGCGGGGGTGGATGTAACTAGGGTAGTTACCATACTATGGTTAACAACGTATTACAGTCTGATGCAATAGTGCAGATGTTGGGCTGATAACGATCACAAAGCCAAGGCGATACGACAAAGCCGCTGCGCAGTTCACAGGCTGACGTAACAGTGCAGATGGTTTATTAATCGGATTGTAGGACAGAAGCTGCGCAATTAATATTCTGATGCAACGATTAGAATACGATATAGGAAGGCGAGAGCTGAGAACGAGGAGTAGGAGTATCAGTCGGTGTCAGTATCAAGTTGGTTACTGAACGGTGTAGCCGTATTGTGTTAATAGGGACGATAGACATGTGCATTCGGTTATGTGAAGACTAGTGAGGACGGTTGGGGGTCAGTTGACTCATTATATTATTGTGAAGCATTTCTTTTGATTCATGTAATAAAAGGATCAATGGTAAACCTGCATCTTCGAGTATCTATATTGTGGTCGATGTTGTGTAGACTGAGTAAATACACTCGTTAACATTTCGCACTACAAGCAAATAGACTCGTTACATTTGGCGTTGTCGAGCAGAAGATGCAACTAGACTCGGTTACATATATATATATATATATATATATATATATATATATATATATATATATATATATATATATATATATATATATATATATATATAGATATATATATATATATATAGATATATATATATATATATATATATATATATATATATATATATATATATATATATATATATATATATATATATATATATATATATATATATATATATATATATATATATATATAAATTGGGGGGGCTAAAAAAAATTTTGCGGGGTGGCCCTTTTTTTCTAGTTCCGCCACTGCATAATGCTAAATAATAATCATTAAAAAAGTTTTAAAAAACCCACGTTTTCTGATTGAACTAAAAAGTAGAAAATAAATGCTATAGGCCCTACATCACAATAATGCAAGCGATCACTCTACTATAAGCGATGAAAAACGTGGGGCGCCGAAGTAAAAGTTATATTACTATTGATTAGATAATACTATTGACTTTTATTAGGGAGCTTGTAGAGAGTCAACAGTATTAGAAACTGTAAGAAAATCACGGCGCCCCACGTTTTTGCTCGCTTATAGTAGAGTGATCGCTTGCATTATTGTGATGTAGGGCCTATAGCATTTATTTTCTACTTTTTAGTTCAATCAGAAAACGTGGGTTTTTTAAAACTTTTTTAATGATTATTATTTTCTACTTTTTAGTCTTTGTCTGTTTGTTTGCATTAAAATCTTGCTATCGATTTTATCTTTTCACTTTTTTTGGGTAAACGAAGACAACTCGTAAAAAGACAACTCGTAAAAAGACAACTCGTAAAAAGACAACTCGTAAAAAGACAACTCGTAAAAAGACAACTCGTAAAAAGACAACTCGTAAAAAACACGTTGTTTGAATACGTTACTGACTAGAACACATAGATTTGAACCCGTGTCGAGTGGGATAGCAATCGTGTGCCCAACCACTCGACCATATCGTCTCCCCCAAACTGGTCTACCTCCTGTAAGTTTAAACTCGGTTCAAGCTAAATTCTCTGCCCCTAAGCCTGTGGCGACATGTGATCGTTCGCTTCACTGCGCGCGAGGTACGCGTCGCTGGTTTTTTTTCTAATGGCTAGCAGAGGAGAATTATATATATAGATTATATAGCGGTCTAAAATGCTCAATAAAATGTTTCCATTGATCAATTTAGTAATAATAACAATTGAATATTCAATGGTCATCCAAAAGAAAGCTTCCCTGAAAATTTCAGCGCGCTAGCTAACTGGGAAGTGCCAGAAATTTCGATCGCAAGATTTGATTGGAAAGACAAACACACAAACAGAGAAAGCAAGTTAAAGAAAACGTGGGAAAATAGTGTTACAACACGTGACCTCAGCTGATCTGATGGGCATGCCCGTCTCAGTTCGGTTCTGTAACCAGTCGTAACTTCAAAGACGACATCAATGCAAGTCTGAGCCGGATAAGTAAGGGCTGAAGCTTTGGGTAAAACCACAATCAGGCGCGGTCCCACTAATCCTCGGCCAAGATGGATTGGGTGATACGTGGATTGTTGAAAGTATAACGGCGACGGAAATTTACGCCTGATGGAATATTCAATTAATTAAGAGCAAAGTTATTTCCTTTAGAGAAACGATATGCAAATTTTTGTCCAGGTAATAAAAATGTTTTGATGCAGAGCTACAGGTATGAGATTTTAGTTGATTTTTATGCTTTTCAGATCAATTTTTGTTGTGGAGAAGTTGGTTTTTTTCTTTGTCTGGCTCATAGTTTAGTCAAAATTTAGGTCGAAATGGAGGAATGGAGTAATAAAAGTTATAATTTGTAATCAAAAAGAAAAAAAAATTAAATCCATAACAGCATATTTTGATAGTTCCTTCTAAAGAAATGTATATTTTATAGAACTTGTTTATATCTTTTACCTTAGAGCAGTGGGTTCGATCCAACCCCAGGGTTTCGGTGAGTCATTATCATGGGTTAGGTGGAGGTCAAGACACATCCGACTCATATGATTTACAATCGGGTTTTCTCAATGCGGACGATACAACTCTTATGAAGGGTTCGGTGAATGCATGGATGAAACTAATGTGGTTCTGTAACTCAAAAATGCTTCAATACCATTCAGGACAGAAGAAGTAGAGTTCACCTTTTCTGTGACCTCGGCGTTGGACTGTATTGTGGGGTTAGTCGCTGAGCCGGTGTGAAGATGTTGTATGTACTCGAACCTGTAAGCTTGACACCCTCTGCGTGTGCTCTATCACTTGACCATCATTGCTGAAATTACAATGGGCGCCCATGTCTACGTCTGTAAAAGAAAGTCTGTCATTATTTTCATCTCCCACTACACACTTCGTGCCCTCATCACCACCAAGATTTGTTCGCTTTGAAACATCAGCTAAATCACGGACCACCTTCAATCATGCTGAACATCACAGGTCAGTTTGAACTTCATCTGAAGAACTGGGCCATCATTCTGGTCCCTACTCTACGTCAATGGTTCCTTTTGTGCTAACAGCATATAAATAAAAGATAGAATACACTCGGGATCAACTTTAGAAACTGGTTTCAAATACACTTGGTTCTAATTATCTGCACTAATTAATGGAGTTGATACTCCAATTCCACGTGATGTGAACTTGTTGACTTCCGGGTTAAACTGGCACGTTTAATTACTCCCCTTATCAAGTTACTAATTTAATGAAGTATTTTAACAACATGTTCCAAGTACTTCATTACCTATTCTAGTCTTTTTTTAAGCGATTTGTTTTATTTTTAATTTTATCTTTGACGTGGAACTCGTTAAAACCAGGGATAATTATCCTTTACGATGACGGTTGGGAGCTGAAGAACTAAAAGAAATAAAAAAACAAAAATCTTCTATACTTTTAACGGACAAGGAACTGGGATGGTGGTGGGGATGGTGGTGGGGGTGGGGGACGTTAAAAAACGCTGGTAACCAATGCTGCGTCGTCTAGGAAACGGCGGTCAGCCGTTTTACTGTCCATTAACGAATCTATTCCTACCCGGACATAAGCACTGGAACTTAAAAGGAATTTGCTGAGGATTTTTTCTTTCTTGCTGTGGGAGGGGGTGGGGTATTGTAAGGTGGGGCAGGGGCGTGGGAGGGTGTGGGGGTCATGTTGGGTGGGGCAGGGGCGTGGGAGGGCTTTTCACAGAAATAGTACAGGAGCACCTACAATTCTTAATAATTGTTCCATAAATACAATCTAATTAAAATATTTTTAATTCCAAAATATTGGACTAATTTGCTAGACCTGGTTTCAAATCTCATGGTTAGACTTTGTTAAATAAGCATAATTCTACGACACATATTAAAATTAAGAATTAATAAAATACTAAACAACCCCGTTTCCCGTTAGGAAAATGTCTGTTTGCTTAACTACTACGAATCAAACCCTCTACCAGCAATTCTCTACTGATACATGACACCATTTCCTACACCACTTCAACACACACCATGCCACCTCAACTCTTCCTAAATACACTCCCACAATCACCACCCTTCCTAAACACACGCAACCCATCACCATCATTCAAACGCTTCTCTCACAATCCAACCCATTTCACCCCCCCCCCCTACCCCCCTACCCCCACCCCCCCCCCCCCCAACCTTAAGTCTCAACTATGTCAAAACAATAACATCGTTAAAAAAATAATTATCCAGAGCTCCCACTTCTTCAAATCGGTGTTAAATAAAGTTTTTAGCGCAATTTCCATACTGGACAATTGCGATTATTAACTCGTTCTGGATGGATGTGTGTACGCAGCTTTAAGTCGTATCTCCTCCTCAACGAAGCAATATCGAGGACTAGTTCCAAAGCAAATATGTTAAGCAAGTTACGAGGATGATTTTGGGCCAAAAAAAATCCCGGAATTCCTTCCTGGATTTCCCGGAAAAGCCAAAAAACCTCGAAAAAATTCAGTTTCTGGCCCATATCTCGGCAACCAGACCACTTAGCGACTTGAAACATTTACCAATCGATTCCTGCCATAATTTAGAACAATATTGCCGAAGAAAGTTTTCAAAAATATCCTTTTGTTCGGTCACAAATAATTAATTAAGGAAATAGCGCTTAAATTGTCACTAGACTTTTTATTAACTTGTTTTATATTTAAGTATTCCCCTTTGAGTTTTAGAAATTAATATAGATGTATATAAAACGCTGTTTTTCTTCCAGACTTTTTTCTCCGGGGGGGGGGGGGGAAACTTCAAATTTTTTTTTAGGGAAGGGGGGGGGCGGACACTGTTATAAGTATATATTTATTTTATATCTATCTATATACTACTAAAACTCAACTTTGTTTACATGTTTGAATATTTATTTGTTTGCCTGATCGACTATTGTGATATGTTCGACTCTATCTGGAAAGCTGTAAAATAGTATGCAGGTAGAGAATAATTTTTTAATGCAGACAGACTGTTGATCACAAATTTATTTAAAGACGTTAATTAATTTATTGATTTATTCATAGTTAAATTAACCGTATTTTTTTAAAAATGTTAATACTTTGAATAAACTTTGTGGGGATAGTGACGTCCCTTGATGTGTTTACTTTTTGGTTCAATAAAAATGGCGGACTCATCATAGACTTTGTGGCCCATTCAAAAGTTTAACGCGTTACAAAGCTAATTTTCTGCCGGCTATAACTTAAACAATACGTCCGTTTGCTGTATTTATTACGTTCCAACACTTATATCAATTTTCAACTGTCTTTTTCATTTAGTTTTACGATAAATTTCTCTAGATCTAAAGATCAGCTGTCGAAGGGAAGTTATGAATCTAGCCTAGATCTAGCCTAGATCTAGATTAGATCTAGATTCTAGGTCACTACTAGACTCAGTGTAAATTCTAGATCTAGACTTAATGTAAATTCTACATCTAGAATCTATTTCAGGCCTTAATACATCTAGAATCTATTTCAGGCCTTAATTATTTTATATAAATCTTTGTTTGGCTAATTTAAGATTAAATTTAATTTGAAAGTTACTACTACTAGATCTATGCGCGGAGACTCAAAAGTATAGTATAAAAATTCATTTGTGACGTCACGAGTAAATAGCTAAGTTGGTAGCGTAGCCCGCTCTCATGTGGGTGGCACAGGTTCTAGACCAATATGTCAATGATATTTTTTTTTCAATATTTTTTTTTTTAGATGTGAATGATAAAGTTGCCTATCTGAACTTGGCAGGATACAGGGCAGGTGAAGTAGAGTTCATCTGTTTCTTTGTCCTAAGCATATGAAAGGATAGTGTGGTCAGAGACATGCTCGGCTGGAATCGTTTTTTAAACGATAAAAACAAGTTGTCTGAGACTTGGCGGGACACTGGGCAGGTGAAGTAGAGTTGAGTAGGTCACATGTGACGTCAGTATATGAAGGGATAGTCCGAAATCGGTGTTTTCGGTGTTTTTAAAAGATAAAAAACATATTTTTGAATGTGGGGTCTGTTTTTTGTGACGATAAGTGACACTGCAGTAGCGTAGCGAGGAAAGGGGGGCGGGAGGGGAGGCGGGGGGGGGGGGGGGGAAAGGGGAGGCGGGGGGGAAGGGGAGGTGGAGGGGGGAAGGGGGGGGCGGGGGGGGAAGGGCAGGCGGGGGGAGGTGGAGGGGGGAAGGGGGGGCGGGGGGGACATATGTTGGGGCGCCAAAATGGTTTGGAAAAATAAATTGAAAGGTTGAGGGGGGTTCAAATCGAAAGTTTGAGTTGGGGGGGGGGGTGCACATCAAAAGTTTGAGGGGGGGGGGGTTGAAAATCGAAGAGTTTGTCCCCGGGCGCCGAGAAGGGTCGCTATGCCTCTGAGTGACAGACGTGATGTTTTTTGATGGATGACCCCCGAAACCCACAGTTATCCAACGGATGACGGGTATTCTAGTATAAATATATAAATTCCATTTCATTGGGGGGGGCGAAGTCGTCAATATTTTTATTTTTAGTAATGTGCACTTTGGCTTAAGGGTACACAACTCCAAAGTTCAAACCACTCCTGCTTCTCAACCCGTTAATTCTTGAGTTAACTCCCATTGTATTTGTTCAATGAACCACGAAAGACATGGGAATAAGTTTACCTCGGGCGGAAAAAGGGCGGTGTGGGTAATAAAATAAAAGCTTTGATATGTGAAGATTATGGATTAGCAACTAGTCCCGCAAAAAGAGAGAAATTCTATTGGCCAAAGCTGAGCTTGACCTAGCCAGTGTTACCGGCGTTTAATGATCTTTGTGATTTTACCATTTTACGTAAGTGGCTTAGTGTTGATAGGGTTTTATCGGAAGTCCAAATCGCTAAACTATTTAATTTATTGGTGTGGAGATTATATATTAATACTAGCAGTCTCTTATAGTTTATTCGAGGAAAAGTACACGAATGTAATAGCAATTACGTGCTATTTTTACTTTCTCGTATATACGAAGTATAGAGAAAGTCTTGTAATCGTGCAAAAAAATTGAGATTTTTAGAAATCTCGACGTTTTACACCTCACTGATGCGGAAAAACATAATTTTGCAATCTTGTCCGTATGTCTGTGTGTCTGTGTGTGAGTGTGTGTGTCTGTCTGTGTGTAAACATGATAACTTGAGTACCGTTACAGCTAGGTTGATGAAATTTCATATATAAGTATTTTATCAAAATCGTAGATCCGTATCAACTTTTGAGCGATTTCCGATAACCGGAAGTGGTACTTTTTCTACTTTGAATTTTTCAAAAGCCTATAACTTGAGTACTCTTTCAGATAGATAAATGAAATTTCACATGTAAGTAAAAGATCTAATTCTCTACCTTCTGTCAAATTTTGAGTAATTTCCGTTGACCGGGGGTACTAATTTACGCTATTTCCGATTTCTCAAAAAACGCATGTAAATTTATAAAGTACTAATAATATTGCACACTATTATGCACATTTTGTTTTGGCGTTCGCTTGGTGCGCAATTCTTTTTTCTACGAGATTCTATTCTATTTTTAAAAGTTTAAGTAATTAAAAACCATGTCTATATTCCGAGTTATATAAGAATATTCGAGAAAGTTTAGGGGAGATCACTCCCGGTTTATTTTCTTTATCACGGGGTTTATTAGAATATTTTACATTCGAAATAATCATTTACGATATTTTCAAAAATTAGAAATCCTGGACAAGGAAAACTACGATTAATCAATGTTAAGATAAAAAGGTAACATATTCACAGTTAAAAAATTATGTTAATATTATTATTATTATTATGTTAATATTATGATAATTAATAAGCTTGGCTCTAGCAAGGTGTTGTCCGCTTGTTTTATATCAAAAGAATTTACCTACCACCCCAGCCTAAATAAAATATAACCTCATATAACCGTATTTTCTAACCAAACCCGCCTCCACTACCACCCTCAATATTCATATGAACACTGAACTACATAAACTTCTGTTAATGAAACGAGCATTAAATAAATATAACTAGTAGGCCTATTAATGCTTAAAACGTATTTTTAAATGTTATTGTTTTGTTTGAATAATTATAAAGGTTCTGCCTGTCTTCGAGATATGAAACGTGAAGTATGAAATAAGCAGCGGACATTTCAAAACAAATCCAACTAGTAAACAAAAAGAAGCAGCGCTATACAACATAACTCGTGGCCACAGACCCACCCCATAATATACATTATATGAGAAGTGTAAAACCCTACACCGTCCTTTGGGCGAAAATAACATGGTCAGGGTCGAATATATTTCCTTTGAAAAACGAAAACGGAAGCTGTTATTTAAAACTACAATGACTGGAACTCTGGTATAAAAGTTGGTAGATGGCATACTAGTGAAGATCAAAGAACTCCTTGTGACATTTATAGGTCATAAATTTTGGCACGACGTGTTTACTTTTATGAAAACTCGTATCAAAAGACAATAAACTTTTAGATTAAAGAACCTTGGGTCGTTGTAAGCTCCTTTTTTTAATGAAGCCGTAGCGAGGCCCTGAGATTGATTCTATTACCAGCCCGTAGAGCTGGAGCATTCAACCGTGAGACTAGCCACTGTTTTCTACCTAACTGGATTTCAATACTCTTACAATGTCACGTGATTTGCTGGAAATAGCACAGACCGCGGGGAATCGAATATGCACTTTCTGCAAGTGCGAGCAATTTGATTGGAAATCTGTTTACCGTTTCACTGCCGGGTCTTTGGTTAATCTTGCTCTGTGGTGATCGATAATAATCAATCAGGTGCTAATTATTTAATGCTCACGTTTTTTATGACTGATTGGAAATTTACTGTAAGCCGAAAAGTGTCAGTTGTGAAAGATTCTTTGTGTAAGCCAGAAACACATGGAGGGTATTTTGAGACATGTTTGCTTACGGTAGTGAAAAGTTGTGTTTCATGCATGCAGAGTGGGAAAATTATGGTTAGTTGTGTGGCTATGGTTAAGGTTGTTTACAGTTAGAGAGGTGGTTATGATTTGCAGGGTGGTCCTAGTTAGACGTGATAATGTTTAGATAATGGTTATGGCTAGTAACCTTTATTTTATTAATTTTAATCAAAAGGCGCTTTATATTGATTACGATTTTAAAAAGGACATTACGCGATTTCTTCTTTAAAGATGTTTCCGAATATTATGTAGCTGCAAAGTTGTTGTTATGTAGCCTATAGAAATAGGTAGTTGCTGCAGCCAGTGTTTCTTCCAGACTTTTTTCTCCTGGAGGGGGGGGGGGTCAACATTTTCCGGGGTGGGGAGGGCGGACACTGGTTTCTATATCAATGCCATTTCGTTCGGCGGGGGGGGGGGTGGGGGGCGGTAGACTTTTTTTCGGGGGGAGGCGTACAAACCTGCCCCCCCCCCCACCCACCGAAGAGATGCATGGAAGAAACTCTGTCTGAACATTATACACATAGCGCCTACAGTCCGTATTCTGCTTTATATAAATTACATATTACTAATACATACCTATCGCAAATCATTACATTATCATAACATTCTTACACGCTAAAAAACTTGTTTTATAACCTAACAAAACAAAACACAAACTCTAGACTTGTATCCTAAGCCAAAAACCAAATATGTAAATAATTATATTTTGCTAATTTATAATTAAAAGGTTTCCAGTTAGATGAAACGCGTAATTAAAACCATTACAATTTTCAATATCAAAAAGGTTTAATGATGTTTGTCAGTCTCATCAGAGAAACAGACATTGTAATTTAGATATAGGTTATATAAAAATTATTTCCAGTTCTATATTTTCATGATAGACTTCTGTATTTTGCAATGATTAAGTTGGCATGTGATAACGTCATGAAGTCACAATCACATTCATAATGTCACAATCACCGTCATAATGTCACAATCACATTCATGAAGTCACAACCACAGTCATAATGTCACAATCACATTTATGAAGTCACAACCACAGTCCTGAAATCACAACCACAGTCATAAAGTCATCACCACAGTCCTGAAATCACAACCACAGTCATAATGTCACAACCGCAGTCCTGAAGTCACAACCACAGTCATAAAATCACAACCACAGTCTAGAAGTCACAAACACAGTCATAAAGTCACAACCACAGTCCTGAAATGACAACCACAGTCATAAAGTCATCACCACAGTCATAAAGTCATCACCGCAGTCATAAAGTCATCACCACAGTCATGACTGAAGCTGGTCTCCTTACGACGTAACCTTTGACCCGAGACTAATCATTGAGCAAATTTATACCCGCGTTAAAAAACCACAAAACGGAAAGGTCGTGATTCTAATCCGCGACGGATTATGCGGATTAGTGGGGTTACTGGTCGAGTTCTGGGACATCCCACCCCCGGGGGAAAGTCTGAACAAGCATGTCTGTCTCGGGGGGGGGGGGGGCTGACCTGATTTACTTCACTAATTAGTTGATTACAAGACACCAATCTAGACATTGATTAATTTAACTAGTTAGTTGATTATAAGACACCAATTTAGAAACTGATTTACATCACTAATTAGTTGATTTCAAGACACCAATCAAGACACTGATTTACTCAACTAATTAGTTGATTATAAGACCAAAAAAAACTAACCAAGATGCTGTACAATTTACTTGAAACTGAATTATTGCGCTTTACAAGATGAAGCGGAGTTTATCTCTTACCATTACATCTGTTAAGGAAAGAAAAAGTGTGCCCGGCAGCTTGTGGTTTCCCCACTTTTAGTCTGGTACCCAATAGAGCTGAATGACCTCAGTACGTCCTTTGGGTTCGAGCCTGTGACCTTAGGGTTTGAATCGAGTGCTCTACCACATCTTCCTATAACTATGATAAAACAGTGTTTTTTATATTCGTCACTTGAACATTGTACAACATTCTATTTTATAAAAATATTTTTTCAATCTGATAAAAGATTACCAAAATGAGAGAGAGAGAGAGAGAAAAAAGAAATGTTCATACTTCAGATCAATTGAAAATGTGGTCTTTGTAGTAACAATATTTTACACAATGTTTCAGTCGTACGTAAAAAGACTTAAAATTAAACTCTATCTGTTGTGTTTAAGTGTTGTGTTTTATTTAATATCGCGAGGTGCGAGAGTATGGTGTATGTTGGTCCAAACAGGTCAGACTTAGGTTAGGCTTTAGGCATGTTTACCAAAAGCCTATACGAAAGTAATATATATATATATATATATATATATATATATATATATATATATATATATATATATATATATATATATATATATATATATATATATATATATATATATATATATATATATATATATATATATATATAGGCAAATATTGCATGTTTGGGAATATAAAATGAGCTGGCAAAAAACAAATATTGCTTTATTATTTTGTAGCAAGCAATTCCAAGAAAACAGAAGGCCCTAATTTCTCGACCAATTAGCTCATGACACGCCTGGAGAGGACAGGTATAATTACACACCTTTCCAGACCCACCCTGTTATTTGAGAATCGAATGAACCGTTTTTGGAATAGTTCTGCGGGGGAGATTTGAGCGGCTTCAAAATGAACAATTTCCATAAATAGCTAATGACATAGATGGCGCGGTAAGGTTTTAAGATCCCACACCCTAGTGTTACTTTCTACGAATAAGATATTTGAAAAGATTATTGTGTTTTTGTGGGATTAAACCAATTATGTAACAAGATTAATAAAATGTGTTGAGATAAATGGAAGAAAAAGAGATTATTTATAGAAGATGTGAGGTGTTAATGGACAAGGGGGGGGGGATGAGGTCTGGACACAAATTGGCACAATAGAGTTGGGGGGGGGGGGTATTATTTGCTGCATACATTTAATTTTTTTTTTTTACGAGTTCATTTTCTTTAGAAGGAGGGTGTTTTTGGTGAAGGGGGTGGGAGAGGAAGGTTGAGTTTTGTAGGGATGATCCATTTATGACCCCCACATGGAGGGAGAAGAGGGGGTCCTAAAAATTGACCTGTGTAGACGCCTATGGGCTGGGGCTGGGGGTGGGGAGGAGCCGAGTGTACGTCCACATGCTGAATTGAACATCAAAGTGCTAACTTTTTAACTCAAACATTAAACTCTTATCCGGCATGTTGAAACTAAAATTAAAAGAGCTGTAGTGTGTTTAATTTCCCGTATACAGAGTATAGAGGACAGAGGCGTAGCGACAGGGGGGGGCGGGGGGTACATGTGTCTCCGGGCGCCGACACTAGGGGTGCCAATATAAGCTGATTTTAGCTTCTATTTTGAATTATAAATATTTAAAATATACTGGGGGAGGGGGGGGCGCAAAATTGAAAGTTTGTCCTCGGGCGCCGGAAGGGGTCGCTACCCTTCTGATAGAGGAAGTATTGTAATCGTGCACAAAAACACATGAAATTTTGACAGTTTTCATCGTTTTACCACTGAGTAGGCCTACTTTGTCATATACGGAGTATAGGGGACTTATTTTAAAAAAATAAACCCAGCTCAACGTGTAGGTAAATCACTGTTTTCAAACTAGAGTCATCCATATCATTAACGGCGTCACGGTTTTTTATCACGATTTGTACCCCTCCTCCCCTCCTTCCGTAACGGTACACTTCGTCACCAAAAGATAGAGCCCAACACAAAATAAAAATAAAAACTTTTAACCAATTTACTTTTCTGAAATATTTACTGCACTCGGTCAGATTATAGCAGGTTATATTAAGCAATGTTTAGTGCAATTTACAGAAAAGTAAAGAATTATTTTACAAGCGTGAAATAACGGCTAAAATTCTAGCTTTATTGCAAATATGTGTCGTCACGCTTTCTAAAAACCTCTTAATTCTGTAAGTTAATAATATGTACATTGAATTCGTAAATTGGAAGTCAGTTTTGAGAGGTCTAATACATTTTTCAAGAAATCCACGTCGAGGTGAGTGGGGGGGGGGGGTGTCGAAAATGGACGAGTGTTGGCGTGAGAGGGAGGTTTAAACTTCAAAATTTGCGTGAACTTCATAAATGGACGACCCTTTACTACTGTGGACATAAAAAAATAAACCGGGAGTGATCTCCCCTAAACTTTCTCGAATATTTGTATATAACACAACGGGAATGGCAAATCGGGATATAGACTTGATTTTTAATTCAGTTTTTAAAACATTTAAAATAGAATAGAATCTCGTGAAAAAAAATTGCGCACCAAGTGAATGGCAAACAATATGTCATAACAGTGCGGAATATTATTAGTACTTCGTAAATTCACATGCTTTTTTTTTTTTTTTGAGAAATCTGAAATAGCGTAAATTACTACTGCGGTCAGCGGAAATTACTCAAAAATTTACAGAAGGCAGAAATTAGATCTTTTACTTATAGGCCCTATGTGCAACTTCATTTATTTATCTGAAACAATAGATTATAGGCTTTTGAAAAACTAAAATAAGAATATGTTCCACTTCGGATTATCGGAAATCGCTGAAAAGTTGATACAGAACTACAAATTCGATTTAATTCGTATGTATGAAATTTCATCAACCTAGCTGTAACGGTACTCAAGTTCAGAGGCGTAGCGACCCTTCCCGGCGCCCGGGGACATACTTTCAATTTGGCGCCCCCCTCGGGAGCAAATTTTCGATTTGCACCCCCCCTCGAACTTTTCATTTGCACCCCCCCCCCCCTCAAACTTTCGATTTGCACCCCCCCCCCCTCGAACTTTTCATTTGCACCCCCCCCCCCCCCCTCAAACTTTCGATTTGCACCCCCCCCCCCCTCGAACTTTTCATTTGCACCCCCCCTCAAACTTTCAATTTGGCGCCCCCCCTAAGGTCGGCGCCCGGGGACATATGTCCCCCCCCGCCCCCCCCCCCTCGCTACGCCTCTGCTCAAGTTATCGTGTTCACAGACAGACACACACATACACACATAGGCATACGGACAAAATTGCAAAACATTTTTTTTTTCCGACTTAGGAAGGTGTAAACGTCGAGATTTGTGTACACGAGTAAGTAAAAAAGCTCTGTTCTTTCATAAGTACGACTAATATTCAAAGGGAAGTAATAAATAAAACTATTCTTATTTATTTCTATCGCACTTATCCTCTCCTTATTCATCCAACATCGTGTTTGCGGTTTCATAAAACAACGATGATTAATTTTTTTTTTACATTGGCGACCAGAGTTTGTTTCAGGCATTACTTCAATAGGAAAATTTAGTTCACCTGCCCCCCCCCCTCCGGAAAATTTCAAGTGCCCCCCCTATCCCGAAGAAAAAAAATCTGAAAGAAACACTGCTTGCGACATGTAGGCCTACATTACACATTTAAGGGAAATGTATGTCCGGCAAATGTTAAATATCGACCTAGATTTCTATAATATGTAGGCTTATATTATGGGCATATTAATATATATATATATATATATATACATATATATATATATATATACATATATATATATAAATATATATATATATATATATATATATATATATATATATATATATATATATATATATATATATATATATATATATATATGTAATAAGGGAGGGTAAAATTGGCGAAAATAGCCTCTTAGAGTGTCGTCATTGCACGCTCTCTATACATATATGGGTCTATTTTCATTAGAAAATATACAATATTGTTATGAGTGCATTTAGAATTGAACCATAATAATATGTACTAATGTTTATAGTTAAAACCGGAAACAGCCTGTGAATTCCTTTTCCGATTAATGGCCGACCATCTTTTAGTGTAAATAACTGAAGGTAAGGCTCAATCCATTCAATCCTGACAATAATGTAAATAAAATGCACCAAGATTTTGTTTTAAATAAAATATATATTTACTAGACGCGTACCGTTGCTTATATTATTTTGAAAATATGTAAATGAAAGTTTTTTTTGTCATTGTCTGCTCAATCTGTTGTAGCATACTTTTTAACTAATGAAATCTGTTCTACCTTTTACAACACGTTTAGCCCTATAAACCAAGCTGTCTAGACCCTTCTATATTTTGTTATATGCTACTTTATGCACTGATATCTAACCTAGGAGTAGATCGAGACTCCAGTTCTGGCGAGAAATAAGATCTCGGATTTGTTTTGGTCTTTTCTTTTAGTTTCACACAAGCTGATAATCTACATCACAGTTTAGTGAGTTTACACTAGGCCGTTCGATTCACAGCTTCCGGGTTTGTTGTTTTGAAGCCATCTCACGGCTCATGCGCTTACCAAAAATGGCGACCAGTTTCGCTTTCACTAATGGGTAGAGGGATAAAACTAATGATTACGAAGCCATCGTTAATTTTAGAAATCGGAACTATCCGTTTCCATTTAAGTCTATTAATTAAGAATTGTCGGATCTACTTTTGGCCTAATTTCTTTGTTTGTCTCGCAAGCGGCGCCTTAGTGAAAGTAGCTCTATATAATTCTCATCTTTCGAATCAAATAACTCTAAAATACCCCGTGTATAATACACCAAACTATGTGTATATGAAACTTGAAAGTATCAATTTTACACACATTACAATTAACTGGTAATAACTTATGGTCGGAATGAGATGTGGTCCGTTCAAGTAATAATGCCATTTTATTATAATCTTTTTTGGTGAACACGAGGCGCGGGAAAATGTGTGCCGCGCAAGAATCCAATCATTTGGCTAGGTTTATGACTGTTTTTTTATGTCACACCTAAAAATAGAATGTTTACGCTTTCTTCATTGATGATCGTTTTTATTATTTTTTAAACTGAAAGTATGAATTATTAGTTAGATTTTAGGTTTTGTAGCTTGGTATACTTACCCTTTATCAATTTTAAAAGCATAGCATGCTGATTGTGAACAAATAGTCATAAGACACAGAAATAAAAAGTTACATGCGATGTGCCACACCCGGGTCACACCCCCTCAAGAAAACACGTGTTTATTAAGCTGTTTATCTCACTTTACAACAGTAATTAAAATTAATTGTCAAATTTTTATTACTTATTGGGTAATATTAAGCACATGTTTACTAATAGTTAAAAAGAAACATAAGTAAATTCTGTTTTAATGAAGGTCACGGGTCAAGTTTTTTTTCCTTCTTTCAAGTTCAGTGGAGGGTGCCACAGGCTGACCTGACTTTGGAATTTTTTTCAGTAATAATGACTTTGCACAGAAAGTTAAAATATGCTAAATTAGCTTAGTTTACTAGTATTCTAGCTATTATTAATACATTTTTAATTAAAAAAATCATTCTGTAATTCTCATCAAAAAGCCTAGTTTACACACTAATTCCAAAAATTGCAGGTGATTGCAAGAATTCTAGACCTAGTGCTGCTACAAATCTTGAATTGTTATCATAAAAAAAACATTTTGTTCATTCTAGAACTAGAGTTATCCAGATCATGAGACCTTCCTTTTTACGTTTAGCTGCGGCTTCTAACAATACAGCAGATGACAAAATTCTGACTTAAAATATGCATTATGTAGATCTAGCTGCAGCTGAATCCTAGAAAGGCAGCTTCTAGCCGGAAAAAGATAAGCATGCGCAATGGAGTGAAACTACGACGCCTTCAAGGCGATGTTTTCAATGGTACTACGCATGCGTGTGTTTACAACCGCAGAGCCCTAACTCTAGCCATAACCTTAGCTCAGCTATTTATTAAGGTCACTACGCATGCACAGAACTATCTTTTGCCAACCAAGTGGAGATGCTGGGGCGAAAATTCTTTTTCCGAGCAGTCACTTCATTCTAGAAAACTGCAAAATGGTGTTTGTACTTCTGATGAATTACAAACCACTGATGTCACAAATATGTAGACTACATTAGTAAAATGACATCAAATGTCACAATCAGCTGATGTCACTTTTTAGTCTTTAGGCCTACTGTGTTCATGACACTGTTTTTTGCATCTCACATTTTACCAACCAATGAGGGTGCAATCTCTTGATACTGCAGGCCATCTGTGGGGAAGAATGTAATAAAAGGTTTAAAACTAGGCTTCAGATTATTGAGACTGAAAAGTTATTCTTCCAAAAGCAACTATTCTCAGTTCCTTATTCATTGTATGAACTTGCATAGGCCTACATCCTACCTAGGCTTAATTACATGAAACTTATGTCAACTGAGCTATAAAGCACCCAAAAAAAAGTTAATATTTTACGCATAGACTTAGACCCTAAGCCAAGCAGCACTTACCTTAGTTCATGAGCGCTGCTTTTTTACTAATTCATGGTACCTTTTTTTAGCTGGGTAGGCACGTTTAGTATTTGCATTAAATTTAAAGGAAGGAATTCCAGAATAACTTAATGGCATGCTTAACAAATCTCTTAATATTCTGCATTGATAAGTTAACACCTTAGGCCTGAATATTTGTTTTACCGTTGAACATACTAACCTAGAAAATAGGCTATACTATCTCTACTCTGCTTCTAACTAAATTGCTTTCTTCCAGTGAAAATATCAAACAATGCCTGTCGACGCAGTAGAGAAGCCTTTAGAGGAAACCAAACCTGCTGAAGATACTGCATCTTCTGATTCAGATGATGATGACACTCCACCAGAACTGGAAGAACATGATGCAGCTGCCATGCAGCAACAGAGCCAGGTAGGGTCAATTGGTATTTATCTTATTTATTGTTTGCCTTTTTTTTTTTAAGTTGCAAGAAAACTTTCTTTATTCATTTGAAATTAGAAGTCAGTCATCAGAGACTGATTTTGTTGCTCTCATAGTGTAGCTATTACTTATTTATATTTACATTTAATGCAAACCTTATTCACAATATACGTTAATGGTGTCCCAACTTCTATAGGTTGCAGCTGCAGCAGGACTACCAGAGGAGTTGGTATCCAAGGCCAAGCAGAGTCGTAGTGAGAAGAAAGCAAGAAAAGCCATGTCTAAACTTGGTTAGTAGCATGCTAGCAGATCTTGTCAAACTTGCCTACCATCCCGCTTCAGAAAAAATATAAGTGAACATATAGAATCAATGAAAAGGAAACTAATAAATTAAATTAAAGAGCTGGGAAAATGATTATTTCACTGTCACATTTCCGTTTCCTTGTTTAATTACAATTAGAATAGATTATGTTGAAAAATTAGCTGCTGAGATTAGGCATCTTTAAAAACAATTTTGAAGTATTTAGAAATAAATGTTCTTTTTGGCTATTGTAATTGAATGGTAGATTTAAATTATGTGTCAGATTTAAGGTATGAAGAAAAATGCCATAATATTATGACTAATGCTCTCATTTCTTGATCAAGTAACTACTAATTAGGTAGACCCTAATTTCCTCTTAACAATTACATGCGCTTCAGCAATTATAGTTCATATGGCCTTGTACATAGCAAGGCAAGAATCTTCCAAAATCATTTAAGATAGCAACAACTGCTGTTAAATCAATAATGAAGCATTCCAGTTGAGGTTTTATTCATTGGGGGTAGGGGGGGGGGGGGTCTTTCAAAATGTGTAAGCTGACATTAAGCAGTTTTTAGCCTAGATACTAGCTACATAAATTAAAATTGTAGGCCTACATACCCATGTATGTATCTATTCCACTGTGTATAATGTCACAAGATTTTATTTAGATTATTTATTTTCTGTTTAGCAAAGTAGTATCTGCATGTATGTTCCTCTTTTTGTCTTCAAATTCTGCTTATTACCTATCTTTTCTATAAGCTGCTTGTTTTTTTTTTACCATGACAAAAATCCAATTAACATACCTTTGCCCCTAACTTCAGGTCTTAAGCCAGTACCTGGTGTGACGAGGGTAACTATCAGAAAGGCAAAAAATATTTTATTTGTGATAAGTCGGCCAGATGTTTACAAAAGTCCTGCATCTGATACATACATAGTATTTGGTGAGGCTAAGATAGAGGATCTGAACCAACAGGCCCAGGTGGCAGCAGCTAACAAGTTCAAGACATTTGATAACTCTGGTGCACCAGGTGAACAGGCTAGCACGGTATCACAGCCCATCCAAGAGGAGTCTGAGGAGGAGGAAGAAGAGGTAGGTGTTAGCACTTCTCTTTTTATTGAATCATTGTCTACTCCTTTCCCAAGGTGATGAATAACCCTCCACTCTGATCTGACATACAGCATACATCCATCATTGCCCTATCTATGTTCTATCATTACCATATCATTGGTGTGTGAAAGGCATTTCCTCACGCTCAATATAATGTAGTGTTAGTATGCAAACAAACATTTTTAATTGTTGAAATTTAATCTTTTGGTTGGGTTTTGTCAAAGTCTCAGCTTTTTTTTTTTTTTTAAAGTTCTAAGGATATTTATTCAAGTTCAATGTTTAATCTAGTGACCCTTTTTTTTAGCCATTCATTATATTAGTGAATTTTTTGTAATCATTTTCATTACAGTAATTTAAAAGAAAATATAAACGAAAATAATTGTTGTCCCCCTTTGTATTGTGCCTGGCTTAAGTTAAACAGAAGGTACTGATATAAACTTTGTTTCAGATTGATGAGACTGGTGTTGAACAAAAGGATATTGAACTCGTCATGTCTCAGGCCAATGTTTCTAAAGCCAAGGCTGTCAAAGCTCTTAAAAATAATAACAATGATATCGTCAATGCTATTATGGTGAGTATTTGCAGGAAATTAGATACAGGGATTAAAATATTGTTTAGATAGATTAGCTATATGAGATGAGATAAATATAGCCCTTACGGTATTTGCCTGTACATATACCAGTAGAATTACATAATAGTTTTTAAATAGTTCACTCTAACAAATGCAGTGCTTATATGATTAGTGAGCAGTTTAATGATGGCTTTCACTCATTGATGTTACAAAGATTTCTGATGTGTTTTGTTTGATTCTTTCAGGAATTGACGATGTAACTCCCCCCTGTATATGTGTGTGACAGTTGGACCTTTTGTATTTGAGCTGTATTGTTAGAATGATACCTAATTTTAATCAATAAATAAACAAGTTTTTTACACTGATATTATTGAGTGTGTCACTATAGCCTGAATGGAAGTTGCTGATGTACTGGAGATTTCTGTTAAAAATCCATCCATTCTGCTGATTTTAGTTAAAGATTATTTTCAATTACATTTATTTGCAATTTCAAGTTTGGTCTTCACTAAAATCATGTTTTTAATTAAACAGATAGTGCTAAATACAGATTAAATGAAATTCTTGTGTTTAAAGCAGGAACTTTGTGACTTTATTAAAATAACTGTCTTATTTTAAGAATGAAAATTAATAAGTTTTATTACAAAGGGTGCTCCGAAATTATCAGTCCATCATATAAAAGGTATGACTAACCTATACACCATACCCTTAGAATTTGGTACTGTAGACCCAATTGTAGCGCCCATCAAATAGATATTTTGCTCAAATTATGTAACCTTTACTTACTAAATGCCAATTATAAACACCTAATGTATAAGATAGCTGAACTGAAACATAAATTATGGTATGAATTTTAATTCCTCATCACAGGTCATACTGACATTAACTAAAGTTAAAGCGAAATAATTAAATTCACACACAGCATGAGATAAGCAATTATGACTACCTACTACAATCAGGGTTTAACATGAAAAAAGGGCAGTATTTTGTCTTTAGATTATAATCAAGTTAAATAAGTATATAATGACCCTTGATCTAAATAAAATGCTCTTATGCAACAAATATTAACTTATATTTATATACTAACACAATTTTCAAGTTATATAATTATGTAAAGCATACGACTCAAGATCTAAATAGAATTGTCTTAAGCAACAAATATTAATTTACATGTAACACTAACCCACAATTTTCAAGTTATATAATGGAAAGCATACAACGACCCTAGATCTAATCTAAATAGAATTGTCTTATGCAACAAATATTAAGTTGATATACTGACTGTATTATATTATATAGACTAATTTCTAGCCTACCTGAGGGTGGGACAGGAAAAAAAAAAATTCTCCAATTTCAATAATCTTGAATAATGAGTGTTATTAAGCTGTGCAATTAAATCATGTTAATGCCTCACAAGAAAAGGCAGCTTAAGGAAATGTTATAAATTAGCTGCATGGTTAATCAAACAGTATATTTTTATGTATTGGCTTCTGTAACTCTTTTTCAAAGTCCTTATCAGTTGGTTGTCATCTACTTGTTCACATCAAAACCTCCATCAATTGCCTACCACCATTTAACATAAAGTGACGTCATCTGCAACAAGGTCCTATAAAGTTTTACCAAAGTGGTGTGGTTGACTTGTTACCAACCGTTTGTTTTATCTGGATGTATATCTTGCTGTCAATCAACTGCTGTGTTTCTCAGCTCGTTTGCTTGTTTAAAGAACAAGTCTGTCTTCATTGCTGACTCCGAGTTAAAAGCAGCCGTATTTGCTAGATTTTTAAAAGTATCACCATAATAAAATACTTAAAAAAAACTTTTTAAAAAACCACGTTTTTCTTGTGGACTAAAAAGTAGAAAATAACTATTTACATACATTTGATGACAAAAAACGTGGGTACGTTCACCATCAAATTTCCCGACCCATCTGCCCGACCCACGTTTTTTGTCATCAAATGTATGTAAATAGTTATTTTCTACTTTTTAGTCCACAAGAAAAACGTGGTTTTTTAAAAAGTTTTTTTTAAGTATTTTATTTTCTCCTTTTTAGTCCGTTGCTACACATGAAAAACGTGGTTTTTAAAAAAGTTTTTTATATAGTTTATTTTCTACTTTATCTAATGACTTGATTAAGTATGACTTGACTAAGTGTTTATAAATACACGGACTAAAAATCTTGAGCGACCAGGATTCAAACCTGGGTTGTCGCGGCCACAACGCGAAGTACTAACCACTATACGATCACGGCCAGCGCGCTCACATCGATTGGGGCCGAAGTAACTGTGTCAATAGGCCTCCAGTCTTGTCGGTATCTTTAGAAATCATGTCCTCAATTTTATGGTCCTTAGGGCGTAATTAAATTAAGCTAATTACGGTCTCTAATTGCTAGTTTTTATGATTGCATCTGAAATTGTTAGGCGAAAGTAACCTGCATGCCAAACTTCAGATCTCTAGAGCAATCAGAAGTGGGCTAATTTTCGATGTCAATTTTAACAACAAACACACGCGAAGCTGAGTTAATAAAAACGTGTTAAAAATAACGACTATTATATCACCTCAAAAGTTAACAGCATATTGTCTCTGTCTTATACTCAAAGCTTCTATCATTTACAGTAACGAGGTAATATTCATTTGTAGGCTTATACAACCCCCCGTGACAGCAGTGTTTTAGTCTTGAAGATCTTGGAACAGTAATTTTCTTTTGATTGCTTGGGGTATGGGGAGTCTATTAACCCTCTCCTGTCTGTCAAAGTCGACACCCAGCGACGCGGACACGACCACAAAGCTCAGTGTAAAAAGGGTTAACGGCTGGCCGAAAATGGCGTCGTATACATCAGTACTGGTCACATGACCTTGCTGTACGAGATAGTCTCTGAACTGTTTGCTGTGCTGTATTGTCTGCACGTCGTAGAGAGTCAGAAAGCTCTTGGAGAACAAATACTTGGCTGTATCTGGTTTTTTTCTTACCAGAGCGTAGCTGACTGGTGTCACCGCTTCCAGATCACTTGGAATGTAAAAATCTAATGAGGATCCGCTCTCGTTCTCGAAGGTGTAAGGGTAGACACCTTTGCCAAGAATTTTGACTACATTTTTTTGTTGATCAATGGAGTCTTGTATCAGAGTGTACACCGCAGTCCTAGATTCAACCCCTGACAGTACGCCACCATAGGAAAGCAAGAGATCCAGCGCCTCACAATTTACGGAGCCGTATCTTTCATAATGAAATATACTAGAAAGGGCAGTTTTGTCATCGAAATTTAGCGCGTTTACCTCGGCTCCAGCATGTAATAATTCCTTCATCATCTTCACATTGCGACATTTGGAAGCCAGGATTAGTGCTGTGTTTCCACCGGCATCACACGTGTCTAAAAGAGCGCCTTGCTCGATTAAAATCTTCAACATTTCAATGTTTTCTTTTTCTGAGTATGGTGGCAGAAGCAAAAGACAGGTTATATTTTCGTTGTTTGAGATGTTCACATCCGCTCCATATCCTATCAACAGCTGAACCATGCTAATCAGTGCCGCTGTAACGCCTTTTGTATTATAATTACAGCTTTCTGTTTTCCCACATTTTTTTGCTAAAGCATATAACAGCGGCGTGTAACCTTTAATATTTCTGTGATTCACATTGGCACCAGCCTCTAGTAGTTGTCTAGTTCCGTCAATGTCGTCATTTTCTACACAATAAAACAAAGCCGTGTTCCCATCATCGTCAACACCACCCGTATCCGCCCCTGAGGCGAGTAAAGTTTTTAGCACCTCCGTATGTTTATGATATGCAGCATGGCCCAGTGGTGTGAACAACCGAGTACTTTTCTTCCAGGATAATCTAAAGTGACCTTGATAAGTAGCATTGACATCAGCACCACGCTCGATCAAGAAGTTTACGATCTCCTTGTTGCCTCTAGCAATAGCAACCCATAAAAAATATTTGTCCTGGATCTCAATGTTAAACTTTTCTGTTAAGTACCGCAATAAGCTGACGTCACATTCTTCTATACAAATTTGTGCGGCAACTTTGATATTTGTTTTAGTTAACGCATCCAACAAAATTTGCGCACAATCTGTGTGGCCCTTTTTTACTGCCAACTGCAGCGAGCGGCGGTGAATCTTCGAGCCTTTCGCTAGTAAAATCTCCAGAATTTTCGCATGTCCACATTTTGCAGCGATCATTAATGGCTCATCTTCATCATCGTAAGAAGCAGTATCGAGCTCAGCGCCATATTTCAACAATAAAAGCAGAATATTATCGTCCCCAATGAGGCAAGCTAGTTGCACCGGGCTTTCAGAACTACTGTTAGTAAACTTCTGTTTGGAATTTTTTGTATTCCCCTGTGCCTTTAAAAGGTATTCAATAATGCTCAAATCATTTGTTGTTGTTTTTATTCCATCTTCCAGAATAGTTTTCAGGAAGTGCTGAAGCGCCGTTTCAAATTTATCATTTGGCTGAGTAACCATCTGTTTATTCATGGTTAAAATATTTTTAATCAGGGTCAAATTCCGCATTTCAACGGCCTTAAATAACGGCAATTTAATTCCTACTTTATCACTAAACAGACTCAAGTAGTTATCAAGTCCATTATTTTTTAGCGATGTCGATGATGGTGTGTCCATTATTATCGCAATCTTTGAGCGACGCGCCAGATTTGAGCAACAACTGAATTGTGTCAACGTCTCCTGCTTCTATGGCTTTCATGAAAGCCGTTCTGCCGCTGTTGTCCTTGATGTTGACGTTGGAGCCCATGACCAACAAGCGCGCAAGATCGCTGGAGCCTGATGTGTGGATAGCTAGCATTAGAGGCGTGGCACCTTCTGGGTTCCTGACATTGATGTCTGCACCTGCGCCGACCAGTAGCCTGACGATGTGCACGAACCGCCGCTCGGCGCTAAACAAAAGTGACGTGTTGTTTTCCTGGTCCCTCCAGTTGACGTCAGCCCCCGCGGCCAGCAGTGACGTCACGAACAGGACGTGTCCACGAGCAGAAGCGATGCACAAGGCTTGGTCTACGGCTGCCTGAGAACAAACGTCGCCATCTTCTTGTGAATTCAGAACTCTCTCAACATCCTGGAAGGTGCCGGTCCTTACAGCAAGAAGCAGAGAATCATCCCCGGGCCCGCTATGGGGGAGACGTTTGCTTCCTTCTTCTTCCTCGTGTTGAGCAGTCCTCATTTTGTTCGCCTTCTTTGGTTTTTCCTTTTTTCTCTGTTTTCTTTTCTTTTTATTCTCAGACATATTGAAGAGTGTACTGTAAGTTTATCTTACAAAACAATAACAGCGGTATAAATTCGCCTGTGTAGCTACACAAGAAAATTTACTTTCGACTTTCCCTTCTCTTTTTTGAGAATACCGTGTCACAATTTAAGTGCGTTTGCTGTGAGAAAAATAACAATCATAGAATATATATAATATATATAATTTATATATATATATATATATATATATATATATATATATATATATATATATATCGTGCTCATAGTCTAAATTTTTGAGTTAAAAAATTACTATTGAAAGTGTTGGGAAATAATTTTTATTTTTCAAACTGATAGTAATAATTGTCGGCATGTTCATTAAACACAATTTCAAAAAAATAACAAAAATTCTAATTATGTCTGAAAATTATTTATATTTAGTCCTTTAGCACTTACTTCCCTTTGATAAATTAGAAAAACACAATTACTTCCCTTTATAAAACATTGCATTAGTGGAAAAGAATTTACTTTTTATTACTTTGTTTTGGTGTTGAGAAAAAAATAATTACATAATTAGCGGGGATTGATCAAGTGCAAATGTTGTAGGTATTTTACGGATAAGCTTGGAGTATTATAATTGTTCATTTGGTTTGGTTTGGCACCTACGTTCGTTTAAGTGAGTGCAAAAGACTATGAATAAGTTGGGGTACTATAGTCGTTTAATAACCTGAAATAGGCGACTCTGCCCCGGGCTAGACTGTGAGCACTTTGCGTTTATGTTCGCGTTTGTGCTTTCTTTGTGTTTAGGTTGGGTTTGCGTTAGTGGTTGCCTTTTGATTTGGTTGGTTTTGCGTTTGGATTTGGTTTGTTTTCGTTTGCTTTTTCGTTTTTTTTTCTTTGTGTTCGTATTGGTGTTTGTGGTTGGGTTTGTTGTTAGGTTTTTGTTTGCTTTTTGGTTTGTTTTTTCTTTGTGTTTGTATTGGTGTGTGTGGTTGGGTTTGTTGTTAGGTTTTTGTTTTCGTTTGTATTTGTAATTGTGTTAGCGTTATGTTTGCGTTTTGTTGTTTTGGTTTTGGTTGGTTGTGGTTTGGGTGGGCAATGCCGGGTTTATGATGATTACTAAACACACAGGTGATGGTCTTTAACAGAAAGGTTTTTCACAGAAGCCAGAGCAGGGCCTGGCCGGGACGGCTAGTACTCTACTAAAACCCAAAATAATCAATAATATAATCATTACTACACACTAGCAACGAGGTTGCTCCCTCTATAGAAAACCCTAGCTCTCTCAAAACAGTAGAATTAGATATACACTTAAACAAGCTTAAAAATCTGATTGAAAAAGTACATTGAAAACTTACTGAATATCGATTGTTGATGTTAGCTGTAGACGTAAGCTGTGGCTAGAAACTAAACAGTTTGATAGTTCGTGCTGATAGCAACCACTGACGTCATGCTGAGTCACAGACCCAAAATAGGGCACGGGAACGTTCTAGGAAGTGTGAAATTGAAACAGCACGATGATAGAAATACTCTGGAATACATTTGCGATAGTCGTCGATTGACTCGATTTAACGAACAACTCAGACGGTGTTATGTGAGGCGCCGGTTCTTACAGTTTAAGCAGGAAGATAGCTTCGCCATCATCACCACAATCACAACCCTCATTACTCTCACCACACACCACAGTCACCACACACACCACCCTCACCACACTCATCACTCTTGTGATTGTGTTTGCTGTGTGTTGTAAGTTCCTCGACCGCCATTTCTTTCCAAGACTGCTACTAATTAGAAACTTTAAAAAAAATATTTAGTGACTCTTATACTTTAACCAGATTGTACATTTGAAATACCTCCAAAGATCACAATTAACCAAGATGAATGGTGTAGCAGTTGGTTGGTTTGGGACACAGCTGTTGACAGTGTTAGCTAGGTTTTCAAAACTCACCCATTGTACGACACAAACATGGGAACATAGACGTGACAACTAGCGACTGCTGGGGTATTTGCGAGACTTAATGTTGGTTTAGCTAAGAACGGAAAACTTGGTTGGATAATCAGGGACGTAGGGTATACAGTTAAACAGGGCCGTGTATGTTTTACTGAAATATCTGGGTTATTTTGAATCAAGCACCATATAATATATGGGCCGGCATGGCCTAAAGGTAGAGTTCTAGACTACTTACCCGAAATCTTGAGTTCAAATCCAGGTTCAAATCACTTGATTGAAAGTCCCTAAGTCCACCAAAACTGTGACGGTATCTAAATCTCGTTAGAGCAAGTAAAGGCGGCTGGGCAAAGTGGTAACCACATAATCCCTTCGTATGGCGAGGTCAAGAAACGTATGAGCTACTTCATCTGCCCAATCTCTACAGAAGAATCTTAACGATATACATAACTTTATGGGACTTCGTTAGATGATGTAATATACTAAAATAACTGAGGGGATTTCCATTTATGACGTTCCACACCCGTAAGGGAGAGTAAGGGTAGCTGTACTTGCTGACTGTGTGAAGTGGGAGTGGGGGGGGGGGGGCGGGGGTTAGTGATAAGATAGGTTGGGGTATGTGCATTTTTAAATTGAAGGTAACCATTTCTTAACACCAGCCTTTATAACACTTGGAATCTAGGCTATGTAAAAAAAAATCAATGTGCTAAACCTGACATTTCAGTAATGAACAAGTTAATAAAAAGTCTAGTGACAATTTAAGCGCAATTTCCTTATGTTATCCATAACAATTTTTAATTTTTGTAAATATCATCCTATAAATATAAACTCCTACACGATGCTCAGTTTAAATCATCCTAGGCCTACAAGATGCTCAGTTTAAAGGTTCTTAATTAATTTTTTGTGACCGAACGAAAGGATATTTTTGAAAACTTTCTTCGGCAATATTGGTCTAAATTATGACAGGAATCGATTGGTAAATGTTTCAAGTCGCTAAGTGGTCTGGTTGCCGAGATATGGAGCAAAAACTGAATTTGTTCGAAGTTTTTTGGCTTTTCCGGGAAATCCAGGAAGGAATTCCGGGAATTTTTTTGACCCACAATCATCCTCGGAACTTGCTTAACATATTTGCTTTTGGAACTAGACCTCGATATTGCTTCGTTGAGGAGGAGATACGACTTAAAGGCTGCGGACACACATCCATCCATCCATCCATCCATCACCAGAAATGACGAGTTAATAATCGCAATTGTCCAGTATGGAAATTGCGCTAAAAATGTGCATATCCGAAGTATGCATCTGGTAGAACGGGAGTTAACTCTACCAACAACTTGTCAGCCCTGTTAGCAACGAAAAGTTTGTTTCCTACATTTTGGCTAAAATCTAACACGCTGGCTAGAATGTAAGCAGCTTAACTGTTAATCCCACCAGTGGGAGGATTATCGCATTATTTGAAAGAATGCTTTACGCTCGTTAATCTGCGCTGATCGTGGATTAAACTTATAAAGAGAGGTAATTCGTGTTTTGTTGTAGCCCAGATTAGCTGATCTAATTTTATTGAGCGAGGCGATTAGGAACGCGTTGTCCACATTTGACGACACACTCCTTTTGTGGGGGGGGGGGGTCTGTCGAAATTTGGGTTCGATGGGGACAATAGAGACAGCCGATCCCCTTTAATGTATTAATACCTGCTCCCAACATTAACACCTGCTCCCAACATTAACACCTGCTCCCAACAACTGTATTAACACCTGCTCCCAACAACTGTATAGTCAGTCTGCTCCCAACAATTATATTGACACCCTGCTCCTAACAGCTGTATTGACACCCTGCTCCCAACAACTGTACTAACACCTGCTCCCAACAAATTATTGACACTCTGCTCCCAACAACTTTATTGACACCCTGCTCCCAACAACTTTATTGACACCCTGCTCCCAACAACTGTATTGACACCTGCTCCCAACAACTGTATTAACACCTGCTCCCAACAACTATATCGACACCTGCTCCCAACAACTATATCGACACCTGCTCCCAACAACTATATTGACACCTGCTCCCAACAACTATATTGACATCTGCTCCTAACATTAACACCTGCTCCCAACAACTATATTGACACCTGCTCCCAACAACTATATTGACACCTGCTCCCAACAACTATATTGACACCTGATGCTAACATTAACACCTGCTCCCAACAACTATATTGACACCCTGCTCCCAACAACTGTATTAACACCTGCTCCTAACATTAACACCTGCTCCCAACATTAACACCTGCTCCCAACAACTGTGTGGACACCCTCCTCCCACTAAATGACAACTGAATTAAACGACAAAACATGTCACAACCTCCAATCATGCATGTTAAAAAGAACTAAAATGATGTTTTTAAACCTGTCCAACAATCAAGCAAGCGTTACACTGTGTACAGCACCAACCGGGGTGTTCCAAAACGAGAACAAGATTTATAGGTTGCATATTGTAAACAGAACTTTAAAATAATTAACAATTGAACAAGATTCCATGAGCTTAATGCCCACGAAATTTGCTTGAAAACTGGTTCAAAATCTGTATAATCTTTATATAATTTGAAATTATTTTTTTAAACTGTGGCAAGCTATAAAGTTGTTTACATTTTTAAAATCTAAAACCGTCTGGGAACCATCGATTGTACTCACAATTGTATTGAGGATAATCCGTTAAAAATAATTATAGATTTATTTTAACAATTCAAATATTTCAAACAGTCATGAACTTATTACGTAGTCAACTGGAGTGGCCAGGGAAAGTAAAACAATTAAAATCACAACAATTGTTTTACAAAATAAAATAAACATAAGTTTGTATTACCAATCAATGAATATCTTATAGGTAATAGTAAAGGGTTGTAGTGGTCGTCCATAAAAGACATCAATCTCTCCTGGAGGGGGTGGGGTGGGGGTGCAGTATTAAACAATGACACACTTTTGCTAGCCTGAAGGAATGTTAAAAACTGAATTTAAACCTTTATTTATCATTGTGATTAGTTCTTTTATAAATTGAAATAAAATTGATCAATATATAATTTAATGTCCATCGAGCTCAGTACATATTTTTTTAAAAAATAAATCGCTTATTTCAAAACACAATTTCAATTTAATCTGAGGTGGGGGGGGGGGGGGGGGGGGTTAAAGGCTGAAGTGTGACTTCATTTTCACTTGGGGGTGGGGGAGTTGGGAGTGGTGTGATGATGTGGAGGGGTTGATGTAAAAATGATTAATACACGTGACATAGTTTATGGATAACCCCATAGTCATTAGACAAAAATGTCCGACAGGTTCATTATAGTATAAACTTATTATAATAACATTAAAAATGTTGATATTGATTAAACATTAATTAAAGAGTGTTTTTATGGTCACGATTGGCCGTTAACTGCCGTTCAGCAGAAATGTGTCGTCTACTAGATTTCTCCCCATTCAAATACACGGCGGGCAAAATGGACGGGCTTGGTTAGCTTTTGTCTCGATCAAATTATTTTTAAGGTTTTATTTTACCATGCATGATTTTAAAAATATTAATGACATTAGTTTGATAGAAAGCAACTCATAATTTTCCTATAACTTAAAATATATTTTCAGTATGTTTAGAAAAATCTATATATATAAAGCAAAGTGGTCAGGTGCCCGATAGGGCACTTCCCGGCGCCGCAGGCGCGTCAAATTTGGCACGATGGTGCCTTGGGGAGATAGAACACGAGGGCCGGTGACGGTTGGCCGAAAAGTCGACGGAGAGGGGGTCAAAACTGACCTCGACTGACCGGCGCCTTATATGGGCTATATTACGAAAAAAAAATTCCTCCGACGACCCCCCTTGAAATTTTGTGAGGTGGTAGGAGAACGCCTTGGGGTGTCACAAAAAACTCGGCATATCTGGGAAAACTTCGTAAAGGGGTCAAAACTGACCAGTTGTATTTCCCTATATAATCTCTGTATTTTATTGGAAAAACAGAGGGTCATTTCAACGCAGACTTTAGGGTACTTAAACTCAGAATATCTGGCTAATTTTTTGCATACGTTTAGGACAATGGCTTGACCTTTAGGGAAAACTGTCGGTTTGACTCAAAGCCCTCGACGAGGGCTAAAAAGTGACCGCGAGTGAAATTCTCATTATATGAGCTATATTACGAGAAAAAAATTCCTCCGACGACCCCCTTGAAATTTTGTGAGGTGGTAGGAGAATGCCTGGGGGTGTCAGACAAACTTGCCATGTCTGGGAAAAATCGGGAAATGGGTCAAAACTGACCAGTCGTATTTCCCTACATAATCTTTGTATTTTATGGGGAAAACAGAGGGTCATTTCAACGCAGACTTTAGGGTACTTAAACTCAGTATATCTGGCTAATTTTTTTGCATACGTTTAGGACAATGGCTTGACCTTTAGGGAAAACTGTCGGTTTGACTCAAAGCCCTCGACGAGGGCTAAAAAGTGACCGCGAGTGAAATTCTCATTATATGAGCTATATTACGAACAAAAATTTCCTCCGACGACCCCCCTTGAAATTTTGTGAGGTGGTAGCAGAATGCCCGGGGGTGTCAAAAAAAACTTGATATGTCTGGGAAAAATCGGGAAATGGGTCAAAACTGACCAGTCGTATTTCCCTATATAATCTTTGTATTTTATGGCAAAAACAGGGAAATTTTAACACAATTTTTAGGTTACTTAACGTCTGTATATCATGCTAAGTTTTTGCATACACTACTATAGATGACTATGCCGTATGGAAAAACTGTTGTGTCAGACTCAAAGCCCTCGACGAGGGCTAAAAGATGATCGTGAGTGAAATTCTCCTTATATGAGATATAAATATATAAATAGACGAACGATCCCCTTAATATTATATGACGTCGTAGACCAACCCTGGAAGGTAACAAAAAAAATTTTCCCGTCGGAAACAGCCATTATAGTCGTTAAATATGTTCATATACCGTAATTTCTTATATAAGCATAGCAACTGTTTGTAAAAAAAAAGTAAACAAAGATTTATGTCATACGTTCAGTTTTCAAGGGAGGTAACGTTTGTAAAATTATTATTTTTCAAATAATTGTATACTATTTTAAACAGAAACAGAAAATGACGAAGTATAGCATTTGTTTTAGTACAAAAATTAAGTTGTTAATTCAGTTACGTATTTTAATTAAATAAATAAATAAATTTCAAAAGGCAATGTAATATAAACTATGAGATATACTGTTCATGGAACCTGTGTAGTTCTAATTCCATTTTAGATATACAGTGCGTACTTTCCAATATTTGGCTGAGAACGGTATTTAAATGACAATTAAAAACATTTTTTTTCTAAACTTAGCATTACTGTTTAAATTAAATCACTCCACACCCAATCCATCGCTAAATAATTAAGTATTCAAATTCTCAAATGTTATTTAAAAACCTAAGCGAAGCTAGGCAGTATGCCTAGTATTAAATAAAGCACTTCACGTTTTGCTTACTTTTATTATGTTCTGCTCGATATTCTCAGCGATTAGACCAAAAAAATGTACAAACGGCAAGTTAGTATCAAACGCTCATCGTCCATTGTTAAAACTAGACCAGTATCATTGAATAATACGCCAAAATAACGATTTTAAGTATTAATTTCTGAAATGACAATGAAACATTGTTTAAAAAACAAAACTGAATCACAGTATCGTCGTTTTCGGAAGCCATCATTACCATGACGACGGTAAATAAAAGTAGGTCAAGCGACAGGCCACACAACACTCTGCCTCTACTAAACCGAATTAAAATATTAGCAAAAGTACTCTAATATTACTAATAATTATGCCAACCTGTTTGGATATAGCTTTATTAGAAACCGGAAGTCAATATGGACTATTTTATACATCTTCAAAAATAATTTAATTTAGGGTAAAACAAGCTTTTTGAGTACGACAATTTGAACCACTTTCAAGCCCATTTAGAATATTACTTTAGATAATCCATACGTCCATTCATTTTAATAATTAAGGAAAATAATTACTTTGTAATTATCCAGATTAAACCCAATCCACGTAACTGCATTTCGAATTAATAAAAACTTGTAAATTGGTGGGTTTTTACTTTCTCGTATATACGAAGTATAGAGAAAGTCTTGTAATCGTGCAAAAAAAAAAAAAAATCGAGATTTTTACAAATCTCGACGTTTTACACCTCACTGATACGGAAAAACATAATTTTGCAATCTTGTCCGTATGTCTGTGTGTCTGTCTGTCTGTCCGTCTGTCTGTCTGTGTGTCTGTCTGTCTGTCCGTCTGTCTGTCTGTCTGTCTGTCCGTGTGTAAACACGATAACTTGAGTACCGTTACAGCTAGGTTGATGAAATTTCATAAATAAGTATTTTATCAAAATCGTAGATCCGTATCAACTTTTGAGCGATTTCCGATAACCGAAAGTGGTACTTTTCCTACTTTGAATATTTCAAAAGCCTATAACTTGAGTACTATTTCAGATAGATAAATGAAATTTCACATGTAAGTAAAAGATCTAATTCTCTACATTCTGTTAAATTTTGAGTAATTTCCGTTGAGTGGAAGTAGTACTTTACGCTACTTCCGATTTCTCAAAAAACTAATGTAAATTTTAAAAGTACTAATAATATTGCGCACTATTAGGCGCTTTTTTATTTGGCGTTCACTTGGTGTGCAATTAATTTGTCTACGAGATTTTATTCTATTTTTTAAACTTTAAGTATTTAAAATGGATTAAAAATCATGTCTATAGCCCGAGTTCCCATCCCCTGTTATTTTATATAAGAATATTCGAGAAAGTTTAGGGGAGATCACTCCCGGTTTATTATTTTTACAAGCTTTTATTTAACTCACTTCCTCGTCAGTCTGTCGTCAGTCGTCAGTCTAGATAGAAACGCAGGAGTGAAAATTCGGACAGTTCTACTTGACCGACACGATTCACAGTTGGCACGTGGGTCAAGACATGAAGACAATGCAATCTGAAACTAAATTTGACTTAATTGGATGCCTAATTAATTTTTTATGAATTAATTAAAATTTGGACCGAATTAGTAGGCATGTCTATCCAACCACACAACACGCGTCATCACGTTCCATAGCTGCGCCATCAGGTTGAATAGCTGCGCCATCACGTTCAATAGACGCGCAATGGTTTTTAGTCATGTAACACTATTGTAAATAAAACATGTAAAGTACTGAAAAAGAATTCATAAAAAAAAACGTTTTAATAACAAGCTTTTATGTACTAATGCACTAAAAAGTAGAAAATAAATTATAGACTACTATTTAAATAACTATAAAGAAAAGCGTGGGTCTCTTCTCAAATATTAGTAAAGGTATAAAATAGGTACTAAAGTACTAAAGTGACCCAAGCTTTTCTTTATAGTTATTTAAAAAGTAGTGTATAATTTATTTTCTACTTTTTAGTGCATTAGTACATAAAAGCTTGTTATTAGAACGTTTTTTTTATGAATTTTTAATTTTGTAATCCTAGAGTTTTACATGCAGTGATTTGTTTATTTTTTTAGTGACAATCTTAAAGCCTCCAGTCTATCTAATTGTTGGTCTTCCACTAAATATTGGTATCCTGGAAGGACCATAGAAATGTCATTAATTCATTGTCCAAGGTCACCTGACTAATTATCTAACCCAACCCATCCAGGTGGATAGTAGTCCGTTCGGTTGAAATCGTTCATTAGAGGAGAGCCCGGACTAGGATAGCCCTTGAAATAAATCGTGAGACCTTTAGCCAGCCACCCACCCCACCAGCCAAAAGTTCCACCAGAGATTATCACGTGATCGCTCCTAGACAAAATACTCAAGTGATTTTCTGCTGAGTCCGGCTCCAACAGTTTCACGTCTGAGTCGTTGAGATTTTTCCTGCACCATTCCATGTCGTCCGTGGCGACCAGAAACATTGTGTTGTTCGACAGGACATCCCTCATGTAGCTGAACGCTTTCATAAAATATGACCTCTGCGGTACACCATACCCTGCTATTCTGTTGAACTGAGATAAGAAATCGTCTCGACGTACATGAACACCAACAAACACTGTGTCCATGTATTTCTGACGTAAGTTGTTGTAGAAACGGGTTGTCTTCTCGTGGATGTTTGGATGGAACGTAAACTCTCGTCGAATCTCGTCCTGAACGTGAACAAAAAATTTCCACGACTGAAAATAACCTGAGATTGTGACGTTATTTTTAGGCAGGGCCATAAAGGTTTGGTCAAAGACGCCAAAATGACGATGATTGAAATTAATCCAGCTATATGGAAGAAAAAGTAATTGATTTTAAATTAAATAATTTATTTTTGCTTCGAACTTGTACTTAAATCTGCAAATACTCAGCAAGATTAAAATAAAACTCAAATTTGAAGAAAAAAATGTATAGCACAAGTAGCATTTCAATCCACTAAAAAAATTCATAAAAACGTTTTAATAACAAGCTTTTAATTAATAATGCACTAAAAAGTAGAAAATTAATAATAGACAGACATGGTGAAATTATTATCTTATAAAAACACAGCAACCACATAGAAACGAGAAGACCAAACCCTTACCCACTGGTGTTAACCGCGCCGATGTGGGTTAACTCAAACGCCTCAGTTAGCAATCTGCCCTGCTCCAACAAAGGCATCCTGCCCTGTGCCCTGGCGATTCCCAGCAGCGAGGCGTAGATAAACATGCGGTTGCCGAGTCTGCAGCCCTTATCACTGACCTTAGCTAGAACATACAGTGGTTGGACTAGTGGACTGGCACTGACCGCTGGCATTGTGAGTCTGGTCACTACTGAAGTCATGTTTGAAGAATAGATTGGAATTGTTCCGGGGGGCGGAACTATTTGACTTGTGTTTGTTGTAACACGGAAAAAGCTTCTATTCTTAACTGAGTAACTCCACCTGTCACCCGTGGGTTGTCCAAGATACCCTCCATATCTGTAACAGTAGCAGAAAAGTAGCATCGTGATATATATATATATATATATATATATATATATATATATATATATATATATATATATATATATATATATATATATATATATATATATATATATATGTCGTGGGGTGGAAGGCCGTTACCAGCGAGGGGAGCAGGAGGTTTTCTTAGCTCAGTTAACGGCACAGGAAAAGGGTAAAATGTTAAATTTGTAAACACCACATGAAGATCAAGTATTAGATATATTAACGACAGAAAAATATTAGATTTTATAGATAACAATACAGAGAGTTGATGGAGTATTAATTCAATAATATTTAGAATTGAGAGAGAAATATGGTATCATGGAATCAGCGCCGGATTTTGGCTTTACAAGGCTCTAAGCTATTTTTATCAAGGTTTTTTTTTCTATATCCAGATTTTAAAAGTCAATGCCAAATATTGTTTTTTAGAAAAAGTTTGCGTTTAAAAAAATTGTGTCTATAAATGTAGTGGAAAGATAATTCGGCCTCCATTAAGGTTTGACGACGAAATGTCCACCAAGGTTTAAATAAAATACTTTGGGGCCCTAAGCGATAACTGCTTGTTTACTCTACACGTCAATCCAGCACCAGATGTAGCCGAGTTCGCCTCCAGCGCACACAAATGGATGCTTAAGGAATAAATCTTTACAGCGTTGTTTACGGTAAACTTATTGTAATTTTTTTTTTATCAGAGGTAGTTATTAATCTTTAATTTATGTAGTGCTTACGAGCTCAAGGGAAACATCAGTAGAGATTATTTAGAATTTAGACAGTATCGCCAGAAAGAGCATATCTAGTGTGTTGAGGGTTTTTTTTTAAATTTAATTTGTATAAAAAATACAACTACATGACAAGTAAAGAAATCATAAAAATATTCATACCTTAATTCACTATCAAGTACACTCATACCTTAATTCACGAACTATAAAGTACACAAGTGAGGCAGCCAGGACAAGGACACATTTGTTAATTTTGCAGGCCTTCATGACGCTCGTCTGATAGTCTGAAATTAGAAATGTTTATACTTTATTCAAGACTTTTCAGGACTATTTCACTTTTTAAGACAGTCTCCAGACTTCTAGACTTTCTACAGCTTTTCTTCTGACATTCTAAAATTTAACAATTTTCTCAATACTTTCTTTAGCCATTTTCATTTTTCAAAAACCTTCTCAGACTTTATCCAGACTTTAACAGACTTCTTCCTTTTTATCTTCCAAGTTATATTTAAACTACCTATGCAGTCTATTTAAGCAATCGCAAACGGATATTATGGGTACAGTTATAATCACACTTACCTTTAAATTAATGTTTTCAATACACAAAAACAGTGTTATCCTTTAACAGAAAACATCTTGGTCTGTGCTCGGTGTCTGTGTATATGCGGTCTATAGGATGACCACACAAGTACACTTTTAGTTTTAGAGATGTACAGGTAGACCCAGTGTCTTTAATGTTTCACGGAATGTTTAGCCGTAGCACATTAACAGGCGTTTACAGAGATGGTAGTTAGATATAAAGAATATAAAGACAATCCAACCCACAAATGTCTTACAAATACATCGATGAGGCAAGTCGAAATAATAGTGTATATATATATATATATATATATATATATATATATATATATATATATATATATATATATATATTTGAATAGGCCTATATATTCATATATATATATGTAAAAATATATTATATATATATATATATATATATATATATATATATATATATATATATATATATATATATATATATATATATATATATATATATATATATATATATATATACTAGCCGTTCTGGTCAGGCCATGCACTGGCCTCTGTGAAAAACCTGTCTGTAAAGGACCATGACATATGTGTTTAGTAATCAGCATATACCCGGCATTGCCCACCCTAACCTCAACAAACCAAAACCAAAACACACAAAAAAACGCAAACGCAAACACAAACACAAAAAACACAAACGCAAACCCAACCACAAACGCAAACCCAACCCAAACACAAAGAAAACACAAACATAAACGCAAAGTGCTCACAGTCTACCCTGGGGCGCCAAATCGCACCATGCTTGAGCACCGGTGAAACCACCTGTTTCAGCTTAGTAAACGACTATAGTACCCCAACTTATTCATAGTTATTTGCACTCACGTCAACGAACGTAGGCGCCAAAGGAAACACGGGAAAGCCCCGGGCGCCAAATAGCAACCTGTCTGGGCGCCAAAGGACGCCCGGATTTGATTCACTTAAAGACTATAGTAACCTTTTTTTATCGAATTGTTTCTTCGGTGATAAAACTCTATAGTGCTAAATGTTCTGTTAAAATAATATCTCGGGCAAATGAGGCTCGTTAGCTGGGGACAGCCACTCTTCTAGGAGAGACAACTCCAAAATCAAACAACTGTTGCCTTGTAGTTTGTTCTTGGTTGGACAAAGGCTATGTGGGAAAGCAAATCCAAGAAGAAAAACAGGCTGAAATCGGTGTCCATGGCTTCATTGACGCATAATCAGTTAACACGTAAAGCTTAATTTCGTTGGAGGGGATCCCTTAACACTATACAATATTAATTGTCCTAAACGCTATTCAATATTATGCCAACCGGTACTTTATTTGATTAGTAAAAATGTATAATTATTGGATTTTGGGGCAGGCTACTCTTGGTATTTTATAATCTTGAACTGAGGCCTAGAAATAGCCGCCATGTTTTTTTTAAAGGGAATCATGTTCACAATAATTACTTTAGTTCGATAATTTATATCTCTCCCTGGCTGACGAGATTTCAAACTTTAACTGAGAGAGACCGAGACTTGCAAGACCTATAGTTAATCTACCAAAATGACAAGAGGTTTATAATTTATTGTAGATATAAATAAGACAGAAATATACATCACACAATACCTTGATCAGTTCTCTGTATTTACTAATTTTTGATACATAATATAAATATTAAATGCACTTTCTTTAATTAATACGGATCTCATAGCCTCGTAAGAAAATGTGACATACAAACATAGGTAGAAAGAAGAACGCACATGGGCTTCTATATATTATGATAGATTTTTTGTATTGCTGTTTTCAGATTGAGAAGTGAAGAAAGGACTGGACAAGTACAACAGGCTGGCCGTAGCTTTAATGCTTAAAAACAGTTCATGGGGTTTGCACAAATCACTATCAACAGAAAGTTGAAAGTTTGGATACTTTCGTGTTTGAGGTAATGGGACGTGCAAGGCGGCAGACCAGTTCTCTGGGTTTTTTCGCTCCGATCAACAAATAGAGGAAGTTATTTAACGCCTAGATAACAAATATTTCAATCCGGTTTTCTTTCAGATATTTTACTGGGGGGGGGGATGCGCGTTGGAAAGAAACGTCCGTGAAATGATAAGAATGGTCAACGGCCAAATTTAATATAAGTGTTTCCTGTCTTGTAAGGTGGACGCTGGAGGTGCTCAGCAAATGGGTAATGTCTCTACTCTTTTCTCAAGGCGTTTGTTGAAGTATCACAATGAAAGTGATGTGTCTTTATGCACTCATAGGATCAGAGAAAGACAAAATCTCGATTCCTGTTAGCATTAATTTCTAGATAGTTTGTCAACACAGCCCCATAACAATGTTTAATTAAATTATTTTTTTATAAATACTTTTAAAATACAAAATACAGAAGGAACATAAAAGTGATGTTAATGATTTATTCTTTAGAGAGCTGTCTAATTATCTAAGGCTATCCAGCTAGGTGGGTAAAAATCCTTTCTACTTAAGTCGAGAGACAGTCTCGAATTTGGGATGGGGAAACCTTTAAAATAAATTGTGAAACCTTTAGCCAGCCACGCACCCCACCAGCCAAAAGTTCCACCAGAGATTATCACGTGATCGCTCCTAGACAAAATGCTCAAGTGATTTTCTGCTGAGTCCGGCTCTAGCAGTTTCACGTCTGAGTCGTTGAGATTTTTCCTGCACCATTCCATGTCGTCACTGGCGACCAGAAACATCGTGTTGTTCGACAGGACATCCCTCATGAAGCTGAACGCTTTCATGAAATATGACCTCTGCGGTACACCATACCCTGCTACTCTGTTCCCCCGAGATAAGAAATCGTCTCGACGCACATGAACACCAACAAACACCGTGTCAATGTTTCTCCGACGTAAGTTGTTGTAGAAACGGGTTGTCTTCTCGTGGATGCTGGGATGGAACGTAAACTCTCGTCGAATCTCGTCCTGAACGTGAACAAAAAATTTCCACGACTGAAAATAACCTGAGATTGTGACGTTATTTTTAGGCAGGGCCATAAAGGTTGGGTCAAAGACGCCAAACTGACGATGATTGAAATGAATCCAGCTATATGGAAGAAAAATTAATTGATTTTAAATTAAATAATTTATTTTTGCTTCGAACTTGTACTTAAATCTGGTAATACTCAGCAAGATTAAAATAAAACACAAATTTGAGGGAAAAAATGCATAGCACAAGTAGCATTTCAATCCACTAAAAAATTCATAAAAACGTTTTAATAACAAGCTTTTACGTAATAAGGCACTAAAAAGTAGAAAATAAATTATAGACAGACATGGTGAAATGATTATCTTATAAAAACACAGCAACCACATAAAAACGAGAAGACCAAACCCTTACCCACTGTTGTTAACCGCGCCGATGTGGGTTAACTCAAACGCCTTAGTTAGCAATTTGCCCTGCTCCATCAAAGGCATCCTGCCTTGTGCCCTGGCAATGCCCAGCAGCGATGCGTAGATAAACATGCGGTTGCCGAGTCTGCAACTCTGAGCACTGACCTTTGCTAGAACATACAGTGGACTGGCACTGACCGCTGGCATTGTGAAACTAGTCACTACTGAGGTTATGTTTGAAGAATAAATTGGAATTGTTCCGGGGGGGGCGGAACTACTTGACTTGTGTTTGTTGTAACACGGAAAAAGCTTCTATCCTTAACTGAGTAACTCCAGCTGTCACCCGTGGTTAGTCTAAGATACTCTCCATATCTGTAACATTAGCAGAAAAGTAACTTCAATTTTAACTGCACCCTAGGACATCCGCGCTAAAGTTAAGTGTCGAAGGGTGGGAGATTATTAACAACGAGGAAAGAAGGAGTTTGAGCTGAGTTAACGAAAAGGGAGGGAGTGAAATGTTAAATTAATTAACATCACAGGAAGGAAGATTGAATATTAGATTTTTAACAACTGAAGAATGGCGGGGAATACAAGATTAGTTTGGGGTATTAGATCTGCTAACCATTATATTTAGATAAAAATATGCTACGGGCGGATTTATAGTTCGTATGGCCCTAAGCTTTTTTTTTATGCAGGGCCCTTTACACATCCAGATATTAAATGTCAATGCCAAATATATGTTTTTAATAGAAGTTTGCCGAATAAACAATGTGTTTATAACTGTAATGGAAAGATAATTCGGCCTCCATTACAGTTTGGCGACAAAACGTCCACGACAGATTAAAGAAAATACTTTTTGGCAGGGGCGTAGCGAGGGCGGGGCGGGGGGTGCGGACCGCACCTAGTGACACCATTTAGGAGAGTGGTGACACCATGGCGAAAAATTGCAAAATGTACACGAGAAAGTGCAATTTGCCTGTTCCATTAACGATTAATTACAGTAAAAAAATATTTCAAGTGCAAATCGACGATTATTACAAGGAAGTGGGGATGGCAGGCACCATGACGTAAACGTGCTAGCTATAGAGAAAACAATACTACACCCAACTGTATTATTCACAGACACCATTTGGTGACACCCGACCTCGCTAAGCCACTGCTTTTTTAGGACCCTAAGCAATAGTTTGTTTAGTTTATACGTGAATCCATCAATGTGAGTTATATTTATATAGCTTTGTTTTATGCAGTGCTTTCGAGCTCAAGCTAAACCATAAACATGTTGGATTATTTAGACAAAGCGACTAAAATAGCAATTCTAGTGTGTGCAATAGATTGCTATGTTTAATTTGTATTGCGTAACCATTACTGCTAAATAGAAAGAAAGTTATAAATATATCCATACCTTAATTCACGAAATATAAAGTACACAATGGAGGCAGCCGTTACCAGAACATATTTGTTAACTTTACGGACCCTCATGACGCTTGCCTGGTAATTAGAGATTAGAAATTCTTAAACTCCAACAGACTTTTCCCAGACGTTCTACATACTCTCCACTTTCTCCAGACATTCTTCAGACTTTCTGAAGATATTCTACAGACATTCCCAGACTTTCTCAATCATCAGGTAATGATATGATTATCTATAAAGTCTATTCAACAATCGCACAAAATTTTGTGTGTAAAATTACACATCAAACTTACCTTTGAATTATTGTTTCTGTACATAAAAATGCAAGTATGAATCTGGGTAATCCGTTATAAAGATGTATGAAAGCATCATTGCCTGTGCTTGTTGTCTAGATTTGTGACGGCAATAGGAAGACTACAACAGTAAACTTTAAGGTTTAGAGATGCACAGGTAGGCCTAGTTTGTTTAATGTTTCACAGGATGTTGAGCTATCATACACAAACGGACGCTTACAGAGATGGTAGTTAGAGATAAAGAATATAAAGATAATCCAAACCACAAATGGCGAACAAATACATCGATGAGACAAGTCTAATAAAATACTTAAAAAAACTTTTTAAAAAACCACGTTTTTCTTGTGGACTAAAAAGTAGAAAATAAATTTTTCTTTTGTGCTTCCTCGAGCTGTGCAGATTCTTGTGATGACTGACAAAAAACGTGGGTACGTTCACCATCAAATTTTCCGACCCATCTGCCCGACCCACGTTTTTTGTCAGTCATCACAAGTATCTGCACAGCTCGAGGAAGCACAAAATAAAAATTTATTTTCTACTTTTTAGTCCACAAGAAAAACGTGTTTTTTTTTAAAGTTTTTTTTAAAGTATTTTATTTTCTCCTTTTTAGTCCGTTGCTACACATGAAAAACGTGGTTTTTAAAAAAAAAATTTTATATAGTTTATTTTCTACTTTATCTAATGACTTGATTAAGTATGACTTGACTAAGTGTTTATAAATACACGGACCAAAAATCTTGAGCGACCAGGATTCGAAACTGGGTTGTCGCGGCCACAACGCGAAGTACTAACCACTATACGATCACGGCCAGCGCGCTCACATCGATTGGGGCCGAAGTAACTGTGTCAATAGGCCTCCAGTCTTGTCGGTATCTTTAGAAATCATGTCCTCAATTTTATGGTCCTTGGGGCGTAATTAAATTAAGCTAATTACGGTCTCTAATGGCTAGTTTTTATGATTGCATCTGAAATAGTTAGGCGAAAGTAGCCTGCATGCCAAATTTCAGATCTCTAGAGCAATCAGAAGTGGGCTAATTTTTGATGTCAATTTTAACAACAAACAAATCCACAAACGCGAAGCTGAGTTAAGAAAAACGTGTTAAAATTACTATGGTTTGGTGTATAGTGGATGTATAAGAGAAAAAAATCCCTTTGAAATAAAATCATTTCGGGCCCCTGTGTGGAGCGCCAGACTACTAACATGAAAGCCTCGAGTTCGGATCTTTGAGTCCTCCCAGCACTGATGGGAACCTAGCTCACATTAAGGAAAGTAAAGACGACTTGACATAGTGCTGACCACAATATCCCTAAATATGCCGAGGTCACCTAAACAGGTGAACACTATTTCATTTGCCCCATGAAACGTCAGGTTTGAAAAGGGCACTTTACCTTTTATTTGTGTATATATATATATATATATATATATATATATATATATATATATATATATATGTTTGGGGGGGGGGGGTGGGTGTAGTGTGTATAAATATAAAATTTGTGAACACATGTTTAAAAACTTTTGGGTTTAAATAGAAATACTAAGAAATGTGTTTATTTCTTTGTGTTTTAGAATATATACATTTTAATGAAAATAATTTGCGATAATTTTTCTTTTTTTTTTATAGATAGCCGTTGTTTTTCATTAAGCTTTTGTGTATCTGTGTGTGTGAGTGTGTTATGTGTGTGAGGAGGAAATTCCAGCACTGTATGTGGGTATATTTTGTCAGGGCTTTTTTGTCGTCGCTGTTTTGTCAACGCTTTTAGCCAAGAGGTCATTTTTTAAAGCTCAAATCAGAAACTGGACTCCATAACCAACAGTGAACTTTTCCACACGAGGAAGTGTTTAAAAAACAGATTGATCGTCGGTGACTCGGTCTTCACGAAAACATGGTAAAGTACAGCTAGCATTTGACATCATCAGTTTATTTCTAAACCAAATCTAGAGAATAAATTCACATGTTTTGTTGACGTGTCGATTAGATCGCGACCATCTGTTGCATGAGCAACGTTTGATTTTAGCTTACTTAAAGCCCGACTCTCAGAGAAAAGCGTCAAGAGTTTAGAACACAATTTCTAATCTGATAGATGTGACAGCTGAGCTTACAGACAAACGTTGTTTTCTTAAAAATAAATTATTTTTAAAGCAAAAATAAACGCAATATTAAACATTATATAGAACATCTGAGATCGATATAGAAATTGACATCTGAGATCGATATAGAAATTGACATCTGAGATCGATATAGAAATAGAAATTGACATCTGAGATCGATATAGAAATTGACATCTGAGATCGATATAGAAATTGACATCTGAGATCGATATAGAAATTGACATCTGAGATCGATATAGAAATTGACATCTGAGATCGATATAGAAATTGACATCTGAGATCGATATAGAAATTGACATCTGAGATCGATATAGAAATTGACATCTGAGATCGATATAGAAATTGACATCTGAGATCGATATAGAAATTGACATCTGAGATCGATATAGAAATTGACATCTGAGATCGATATAGAAATTGACATCTGAGATCGATATAGAAATTGACATCTGAGATCGATATAGAAATTGACATCTGAGATCGATATAGAAATTGACATCTGAGATCGATATAGAAATTGACATCTGAGATCGATATAGAAATTGACATCTGAGATCGATATAGATATTGACATCTGAGATCGATATAGAAATTGACATCTGAGATCGATATAGAAATTGACATCTGAGATCGATATAGAAATTGACATCTGAGATCGATATAGAAATTGACATCTGAGATCGATATAGAAATTGACATCTGAGATCGATATAGAAATTGACATCTGAGATCGATATAGAAATTGACATCTGAGATCGATATAGAAATTGACATCTGAGATCGATATAGAAATTGACATCTGAGATCGATATAGAAATTGACATCTGAGATCGATATAGAAATTGACATCTGAGATCGATATAGAAATTGACATCTGAGATCGATATAGAAATTGACATCTGAGATCGATATAGAAATTGACATCTGAGATCGATATAGAAATTGACATCTGAGATCGATATAGAAATTGACATCTGAGATCGATATAGAAATTGACATCTGAGATCGATATAGAAATTGACATCTGAGATCGATATAGAAATTGACATCTGAGATCGATATAGAAATTGACATCTGAGATCGATATAGAAATTGACATCTGAGATCGATATAGAAATTGACATCTGAGATCGATATAGAAATTGACATCTGAGATCGATATAGAAATTGACATCTGAGATCGATATAGAAATTGACATCTGAGATCGATATAGAAAATGACATCTGAGATCGATATAGAAATTGACATCTGAGATCGATATAGAAATTGACATCTGAGATCAATATAGAAATTGACATCTGAAATCGATATAGAAATTGACATCTGAGATCGATATAGAAATTGACATCTGAGATCGATATAGAAATTGACATCTGAGATCGATATAGAAATTGACATCTGAGATCGATATAGAAATTGACATCTGAGATCGATATAGAAATTGACATCTGAGATCGATATAGAATTTGACATCTGAGATCGATATAGAAATTGACATCTAAAATACTATATACCTAGGTATCTGAACTGCGCATAGCGTAGCTGAAAACTTTATAGTACCTGGAAATCTGAAATAAATATAGTAGTTAGAGATCAATATAGTAGCTGGATGGCTTAAATCAGGGGTCTCCAAACTACGGCCCGCGGGCCGGATGCGGCCCGCGATGTGCTCTCATCCGGCCCGCGGAGATCTTTTTGTGCACGGAAAAAACGTGTGTTGGTGATGGCTGAGGAACTTTGCCCAGAAAAATCAAAGACAAGCCTGGAAGAAACTGGCCCCCGAACTGAAATTTGATTGTTAATGCGGCCCTAGGACTGAAAAGTTTGGAGACCCCTGGCTTAAATTAATGTAATAGTAGGAAATCTTATATATAATATTAACGGCCAGGTAGTGTGTCAGTGTGTCAGTCAGTACGTCCATCCATCATTCCGTCATCGCTATAAATTTTGGAACCATAAAAATAAACACCACATGTCGTGATTTTATTTGAATAGCATTGTCTTATTTTAAGAATTGGAATAGGGTTTATTTATGCAACGACTAACATTTTTTGATACACGGCAAAGTTTTTAATCTTTTGCACACGTCAACAAAAGAACATGAATAAAATATTAAATACACGCACTTTGCTAACACGTATTAAACGGATCAATGTTAAAAATAGTTTTTGCTTATATTCCTAAAAATAGATTCATTTTAATACCAGTGTTGAGTAAAACCAATCATTTTAATTGTTTAATAATTATGCCAGGGGAGGTAATTCAAAAAGAAAATCAACTCACACTACACGTTGCTATTTAAGTTAAAAAAATAATTCCTACTGCATTAATTATTGTATGTTAAGGCTCAAAATTAAAATAGTTTAATGTAAAAATTGTTCATGTTATTTCCTGATTAGTCGGCACAGGGTTTTATAGTTTGCTTTTTATTTCTATGATCTCTCAAAATCACTATTTTCTGTTTTGTTTTTCGGTGTTATATAAATAGATGGTTAAATTAGAGAATGTGGGAAAGGCCCTCACTGCACCCAGGAGAACGTGTTGTTCGGCTGTGCGTGAGAGTATTTTTATACACGGCCGTTGGTTTCATAAAGACATTCGATAAAGTGCTTATCATTGAGTTTGCGTTGAAGTTTTCGTTCGAGTTTGCAATCGTTTGTGTTTGTGTTTTCTTTTGTGTTTGTATTTGTGCTTGCGTTTTCGTGTTGTGATTGCATTTGGGTTTGTGTTTGCTTTGTGTTTACATTTGTGTTTGGATTTTTTCTGTTCCCAAGTTGGTACATTTCAAATAAACCGGGAGTAATCTACCCTAAACTTTCTCGAATATTCTTATATAACACTACGGGGGATGGCACCTCGGGATATAGACATGATTTTTAATTCATTTTAATTACTTAAACTTTTTAAAGTAGCATAAAATCATTTAGAAAAAAGAATTGCGCACCAAGTGAACGCAAAACAATCTATGTATAATAGTGTGGAATATTATTAATTCTTTATGAATTCACATTCGTATTTTTGAGAAATCGATAATAGCGTAAATTACTAAATCCGTTTAACGGAAATTACTAAAAATTTGACAGACGTCAGAGAATTTGATCTTTTACTTATATTTGAAATTTCATTTATCTATCTGACACAGTACTCAAGTTATATGGTTTTGGAAAATGAAAGTAGAATAAATTCCACTTCGTTTACCTGAAGTCGCTGAATAGTTGATACAGAACAACACATTTGATATAATACTTAAATACGAAATGTGATCAACCTAGCTGTAACGGTACTCAAGTAATCGTGTTCACAGACACACATATATACACACAGACATACGGACAAGATTGCAACTATGTTTTTTCCGACTCAGGGAAGTGTGAAACGTCGAGATTTGCAAAAAAAAATGTTTTTTGACACGATTACAATACTTTCTCTTTACCTCGTATACAAGAAAGTAAAAAGATAGGCCTACACCGTGGCGAAGCACGGGTATGCTGCTTTTATCAATATATTACTTGACATCTGAAATCATTATAGTAGCTAGACAAAAGAAATCAATATATTGCTGGTTAAAAAGCAAGATTAGAGGGACATATCAGCTAGAATCGATTGACACAAAGTAAAAAGAATATTTTATTGTTTTTGATACTATTGAAAACTCATTAAAACTACATGTAATGAGCCTCAATAGATTCACGTTCGCAGAAATATATTATAAATGGCTTGTTCTGCAAGATTCCGACATTCAAGCAAACGTGACAAATGATTAACTTATAAACAAGAATAATTAGTTACTATCTGTGAATGTAGATATGATAACTGAAGTACCGTGTAATGTAGGTTGATGAAATTTCATATATAACATCTTATAGTCGGATTACTATCAATTTTTCAGTGACATCCGATATCCGGAATTTGTACTTTACGATATTTCCGGTATCTATGTTACCGGTAACACAAAAGACAAAGTTTCTGGTATTTAGACAAAACTTCTTAGCGTTGGTTTGAGATATTATTAACTTGATTCTTTAAGAATTTGGTGGAAATTTAAAAAAAAAAACGAAAAAAACCCGTTAGATTTTTACACTTTTATATCACTTTAGTTGCGTAATTGTTTGTTCTGCGTGATTCTATTGTATTTAAATGTGATTTAACTGAGTGGGAAAATGGGATTTTGCTCCATTTCCAACTTCTCAAATACCGTCAGAATTTCTGAAATTTATATCATACCCTTATAAAGTATGTTCTAAAAAAATGTTCACCTCTTTGTATTTTATAACCCGATTGCACTGGAAATCCCACCCCATCCCTTATTGTTATATACAAATATACGAGAAAGGTTAGGGGGGATTACTCCTGCTTGATTTAAATCATACACATTGGAGCATATGGCACGACTTAAAATGTGCTCATTTGAATAAGCCGATTTGGAATTTACCGTCAACCAAGAACTTTAACTGTAAAATACTTTAATCCTGATCGAGAAAATCTCTTTTCTGGTTTCTATCCAAATCAGATGGTCTAATGCGCTTAAGACGTAGAGTTAAAACTTGGTGGCGATCGTACATTTTATGATACGCAGATCATATGGTGTAGAGAGTGGATGGCTATTTCTGGCATGGTGAGTAGTATTACTTTGTGACAGTTTCTACTGAAACAAACAGTGTTTTAAAACAATTAATATTAAATTGTAAAATAATGGAACAAATTTTAAAAGCTTTTATAATATTACATGTTATATAGTAAACGGATATTTTAAAATAACGAATATGACAGAGTAAGATGTGTTAAATAAAAACAGTTTTATAAAAATAGATAGCCGTTATGGGCTAGGCTTTGCTCCGTCCATTTATTGCCATGTCTAAATTTAAATTACTGAAATTGGTGTTTTTTTATTCAAAAATTTAAATAGCAATACATAAATCTATGCTCAAAAGAGCGACACGTACACTTTTACTGGATTCTAAAATTTAACTCACACATCAACTGCCATTCTCCGATAACACGGCTTGTTACATACACATAACAAGTATAAGACTCAAATACAGAAACAAAAACATAAAACTCTTGTTACTTTATTTTTCTCTCCTGGTGAACAACAACATCGTATGATTCAAATAAAATATCCAAAAATAAAACTTCTATATTTACTAGAAAAATGAAAGCCACCAGTACCCATTAAATGTAAAAAAAAAATATTAAAGAATCGCCAATTACATTAAAACTAAACCTAAAGTCTCAAGGATTTCTCAAATAAACATATAACTAAAATTCAACCTTCAGCAAATATCAGAAACAGGCTATTTTGCTCATCACACAAAAACTTTATTTCAAATCATTCTTTTATTTTCAAAAAAGAAAAAACGCTAGTCATTATCTCTCAAAGCTTAAAATATAAAAATAATATTGATATTCATATCTAAAATAGCGTTAATATATACAAACCAATAATAAGAATAATCACTCCAAAATTTGACAAAAACCCTATTAGACATTTTAAAATTTGTACAGAAATTAATATTGTTTCTTTAAAAAAACAATGTTTTTGAAAACTGGGAGTTAATGAAAAATCGTAAGGTCTTGACGTTTGTTTTAATATTTGCACATTACTTTATGATTACTTGAAATGTTTCTACCATCGTTATTGTGTTTAAAAGTAAATATTTATGAATATATTTATCCAAATTTAAGCTGAAACTAAAAGAAACTGCTGAGTCTTCAGGCTCAGGAAACTGTTAAGAAATATATATCGATTAGACAAATATTTTAACTGAAAATTTTTCACAAATGGGTATTCAGTCGGGGGAGGATATTGCCTGTTGAAAATTCCAACATTCGAAAATAAAGACAAACTTTGTATGTGTATATATATATATATATATATATATATATATATATATATATATATATATATATATATATATATATATATATATATATATATATATATATATATATATATATATACTTTCTTTTTCTATAGAAAATTGAACCTACAAACGACCGGTAACATCAAGCAGTGACTGGTCGTTTGGCTGTCTGAGCCACCATGAAGTATATTTTCTTTTTCGTCGCAGTGAACCTAGTGGTCAGCTTCCTTGTGTATATCACCATAGTGTCCAAGTGAGCTGAGACCCTTGTTTTCGAACTTTTGTTCTCTAATAATACTTTACGTCTAAGAAATAAATCTAAATAAGTTGTCTTATTCAATTTCGTGATAAATTATTCATAATTTTCTTTAAAAAAATTAATTTAAACTCCATTTTTGCACGCTGTTTTCCACAAGTAAATATTGATATGAATTATTGCTTACTGTTTAAGAAAGCAAGTAGCGCAGTGAAAGACCCTCGACGCATGAGCGTCTTTACCTAAATAACTATCCTTAGGGCAGAGGCCTTACGAAGATAGATAAGAGTATTAGGCAGAAAAGAGAGTTTGATACCATCTTGCTGTTGAGAGTTTGATACCATCTTGCTGTTGAGAGTTTGATACCATCTTTTTTTTAGCTTCTGGGCAAGCAGCACTACACTAAGCGCTTTCAACATTTTTGAGCAGAAGTCAATTGATAGCGAACTGTCTGTCAGGAATTTGACAATCAGTCATAACGAGCTGACTGACAACATGACAGTTCAAGCCTTGAGCACCACCCATCCCTCCACGTCTGTTGTGACAATGTTGCCCACGTCTGGCGTCCATACAGAAGGTGAACCACTGTACGTGGTCGCTTTAGAGGAAACGCTTGTAGGCCGACTCGGCAACCAAATGTTTATCTACGCCGCAATGCTGGGCATTGCCAGGACACAGAACAGAATTCCGTTGATCGTGGATGGCACCTTGTTGGAAAAGGCCTTTCAGTTAAACCACATAGGCAGGGTTAACACTACTGGGTAAGGAATCATTTCTCATGTGACTTTGGTTATATAACCACCTTTATATAATGATGTAATATTGATCAAATACTACCCTGTTATCTATAACTTTGAAAATAAGCATCACGACTATCCATCATTAAAAGACATGTATAAAATATGAAATCCTAAAAATAACGTCACGCTTTTTTTACCATTTTTAAATCCCTCCCCCCCCCCATCCTAACATTGTCACAAAACTCCACCCCTCCATAAAAATAATAATGAGCATTCCCCCCCTCCCTTTCAGTGTGTTGTCCTTTATTGCCGCCCATCTTGTTCCTTTGTAGACGCGCCTTTTGTTCCACTGTCGACCAACTCTTTATCAGCTGTAGATCTCACTTCTCCCCCCTAAATCCACTGTTGACACCCCCCCCCCCCTCACCACATACACATTCCATTGTGGGCCCCTCTTTTGTTCAACGCAGTGTAACAGTCTCGCCATAAGCTTCTTTCATCTGCTACAAGGATCACATCAGTTAACTTTCAACAACTTCGGTTCTCTGTTAGATTAAAAAGCTAATACTGTAGTGACAGAATAAACACAGCATTTTATAACGCATTTTCCTAAATATGTTCCTCCTTTTCAGCTGGAAAACGATGGTCCACTCAAAGCACGGTACATTTGACCCAACTTTCATGAACCTGCCTAAAATCAATGTCATTTTATACGGCTGCTTTCAGTCGTGGAAATTTTTTGTGCACGTTGAAGACGAGATTCGACGAGAGTTTACGTTCCATCCAAACATCCACGAGAAGACAACACGTTTCTACGGCAGCTTACGTCAGAATAACACGGACACAGTCTTTGTTGGTGTTCATGTCAGGAGATCCGACTTTTTAAGTGCGGTGAATGTAAACTCAGGGTATGGTGTACCGCAGATGTCATATTTCATAAATGCGATTAACTACATTAGGAGAGTAGTGTCGAACAACACAATGTTTCTGGTCGCCAGTGACGACATGGAATGGTGTAAGGGAAATTTTAACGACTCAGACGTGAAACTGTTAGAGCCGGACTCAGCAGAAAATCACTTGAGTATTTTGTCTAGGAGCGATCACGTGATAATCTCTGGAGGAACTTATGGCTGGTGGGCAGCTTGGCTCACTAAAGGTCTCAAGATTTATTTCAACGGTTTTCCTAGTCCAGGCTCAAAGCTAATTAAAAACTTAAAGAAAGCTGATTATTACCCAAAGGGTTGGATTGCTTTAGATAATTAATTAATGTTAATTAAAATTGCATGCAAGTGATATCCGCTGGAAACACTGGATGACGGCTGTTCTTTATGCTTTAAACTATTCCCACAACTTCATCCCACGTCACATTACTTATTACATACTTTCCTGGTTAGGGCTTGGTATGGCTATGGCTATGGCTATGGCTATGGCTATGGCTATGGCTATGGCTATGGCTATGGCTATGGCTATGGCTATGGCTATGGCTATGGCTATGGCTATGGCTATGGCTATGGCTATGGCTATGGCTATGGCTATGGCTATGGCTATGGCTATGGCTATGGCTATGGCTATGGCTATGGCTATGGCTATGGCTATGGCTATGGCTATGCCTATGCCTATGGCTATGGCTATGGCTATGGCTATGGCTATGCCTATGCCTATGCCTATGGCTATGGCTATGGCTATGGCTATGGCTATGGCTATGGCTATGGCTATGGCTAGGGCTAGGGCTAGGGCTAGGGCTAAGGCTAGGGATAGGGCTAGGGATAGGACTAGGACTAGGACGTTTATGCTCAGGAAATATTCTGGATGCAAAATAAAGTGATTTGACATTTGCCTTGTGTCCTTGCTTGACAGAATTCCAAGGCTAATTTCGAAATCCAATATCTATATATATAATTCTCTTCTTGAGACGTTAGAAAACACCAAGCTGTAAGCGCGCTCCCTAACACCCCCATCCCTTCATGGTCTGGTGAGCTGTGGTTCACGCTAAGTGTTTACAATCGTAGAGCCGGGTTTAGTGATGGCTATTAGGGGCAGATAATTTAGTTTGAAACGATTTTAAACTTAAGGGAGGTAACTAAGAGGATGCTGTTTTCACGGGGGGGGTGTAGGTGTTGGGGAAAGGGGTGAGTGGGTTATCGTCATCAACGAGCTAATGATAGTGTTTTAAAGCAAATATATTAAGTGGCAGCATTGGCACTGTCGAATTCACAAATTATGAATTATTGAAAAATAGAAAATAAAACAACTAAATAGCGGCGTATGATACGCCGCGGGTCGGGTCGTATTGTATATTCTGTTAGTCCTTTCTCACTTTGCTGTAAAATGTACAACTGTACAACAGGTATTTTTTTTATAAGTACCATAATGTCTATTGATAACGATTGTTAAACCAAAAAATCCCGTGTTTCGACCACCGTCAGATGAGCCCCCTCCCCTTCACTTCCCCCAAAGCAGGGGACTGCAACTACTCTAGCAGAGCAACCGTTGATCAGAAGTGGAACCCCATTGGGGATGGGTTAATGTCCTTGACCCACAATTCATATCACACACCTAAAATTCACATTCCCTCTCCTTCTTATCTGCAATGTGTAAGAAGTAGTAACGTTAAAGTTACCTCATTCATAGATAAACCGTCTTTTGAAGGAAAATCCACACAATACTACCACCTACACCCTGCCCAGACACCCTCTGCAAACATCATACTCCAAAATAGCTTCTAAATCTTGACAACTACAAGACATCACCAATAGCATCTGCATTACAATCTTATACTAGCATTATTAGAAAATTGTTTTAAGAAGTAAAATAATTAATTTATTACAATTAATTAATAAGTATGATTATTGGTAAAAATTTATTTCAGTATTTTCCAGAATTGATCGTAAATGACGTCAGTTAGTCCTAAAAAATTGAGTTATTTAATGCTCGCAGTCGTGATTAGTCTTAAACGTTTTATTAAATATTTTAAAAATCGGATGGGATGTTATTAAAATAAATGTGATTATGAAAACTGTAATGTGAGGCTTTTGTCGGGCTTTACTAAAGATTTTTTTTTTATTTAATGTTTTTGATATCTATGGTAACTAAACTATTTTTTTAAAAAAAAAGCCAAAGACTATTTTCATTTTATCACAGAATATGTACATAAACATTGCAGAAATAGGTCGAATAGTTTGTAAAAAACAATCTAATTTTTTTTAAATGGTATAGTTAAGTTTTGAATTCAGTTTACTACTAAGTGGGGTTTTCAGAAGATAAGTCACGGAGTTCCTGTCCAGCAAAGGAATATTTTGTTTACGAAAGTGAAAATTTTAGTTTATAATTTAGGCTTTGATTAAATCAAATTGAAATGAGGCCATGGGTGCAAAAAAATGTTGTTTTTTTTAAGTTTTCTGTAACCGCAGCTTTTATAGCATTGATTCTAAAAACAATAACTTTCTGAATTTTTCTTGCTTTAGCTTTTGTTGGCTTAATCGAATTTTTAAAAATATTTAAACTGGTTTCCTTTTTTTTTTTGTCCCATGCTTAGCAGTTCGATTGGTTTATTGTATTCTTCCTTGTGTAAACCGACTAGCAGCATCGCCAGACAGCACTATAATAAAATTAGCTGTAGGAAAAGCTGAAGCTGCCACAATGTGGTAGATCCAACTTGGAGAATTCGCCTAAATCCGAGTACGATAGAGAAGTGTGGTTGCGTCCCTATGCTCTACAAGCGGTCCACAGGAATGATGAGGATGATTGTGTTCTTATTTATTTTTTTGCTATTTGTAAATGACAGTTAAATTGTACAATTTCTGCTTTAATATCATTAAAATCATGTACTGTGATATAAAAATATATGTTATCATAAAACGTTATAGCTTATGTATCATTTTTGTACAAAATTCATGCATTTTTACTTTCTCGTATATACGAAGTAGCCTATAGAGAAAGTATTGTAATCGTGCAAAAAAAAAATCCAGATTTTAACAAATCTCGACGTTTTACACCTCACTGATACAGAAAAACATAATTTTGCAATCTTGTCCGTATGTCTGTGTGTCTGTGTGTGTGTGTGTGTAAACACGATAACTTCAGTACCGTTATAGCTAGGTTGATGAAATGTTATATATAAGTATTTTATCAAAATCGTAGATTCGTATCAACTATTGAGCGATTTCCGATAACCGGAAGTGGTACTTTTTCTACTTTGAATTTTTCAAAAGCCTATAACTTGAGTACTATTTCAGATAGATAAATAAAATTTCACAAGTAAGTAAAAGATCTAATTCTCTACCTTCTGCCAAATTTTAAGTAATTTTCGTTGACTGGAAGTGCTAATTTACGCTATTTCCGATTTCTCAAAAAACGCATGTAAATTTATAAAGTACTAATAATATTCCGCACCAGTGTTCCCTCTAACCTGTGCGGTTGCGCGGCCGCACAGCAGTTTTAAGCTGCCACGCAGTGATTTTATAAAATACTTATATCCTTTTGATAAAATACTAATATATGAAATTTCATCAAGCTAGCTGTAACGGTACTCAAGTTATCGTGTTCTCAGACACACATACACACACATACACACAGACATACGGACTAGATTGCAAAACTATGTTTTTTTTTTCTGACGCAGGGAGGTGTAAAACGTCGAGATATGGAAAAATCTCGATTTATTTTTTGCACAATTACAATACTTTATACTTTGTACACGAGAAAGTAAAACTGAGTGTAATAACGTTATTATTAGTGGTGGGTCGGGCGGACGGGTCAATCCCCGTCCAGACCCGCATGAATGATTACGAAGCGATACATTTTATTTCTCAGTCACAGCTGAATGCGTGCTTAGCCATGCGCAGCAAATCACACATTCAGCGGGTAGCGTTACATGACCCATGTCACACGGAGCTAAATATAGACCAGTGTGTCGCCCTAGTTGCACATTATCCAGACACTAATCCAGTCAGCATTACAGCACACTCATACGGCAAACACTGCAGCAAAATAATCCAGTCGACTGGTGGATAGCCGGATTATGGGAGGTTCTGTATGGGCTTCTGCCATGCAAAATAACAGAAAATATAGTGCAGTACTTTTATTTAGTACAGAAAACATCAGTATGCAGAAATATGCTGAAAGATGTATATATACATACATATATATATATATATATATATATATATATATATATATATATATATATATATATATATATATATATATATATATATATATATATATATATATGACTTCACTGTAGGTTACATACAACCCCGCCCTCTGTAGGCTATATACGACCCCCCTAACGTAGGCTACATATGACCCCTACCCACCCTGTAGTTATATATGATCCACCCCACCGTCAGTTGACCGTCCCTGAGTCCACCCAACTCTGATGGGTACCTAACTCACGTTAGGGAAAGTAAAGGGCGGCTGGGCATAGTGCTGACCACACAATCTCTTCATATGCCGAACTCTACTTCACTTGTCCTATGGACTGTCAGGTTTCAAACGGGAACTTTACTTTTACCCCCCCCCCCCCCCACCGTAGGCTACATACGACCCCCTAGTGTAAGCGCCCTCTTTCATAGGTAACCTGAGACGGTAGCTTAAGATTGAAGTGCCGAGTCAATGAGAAATATAACAAGAAATGCGGCCGGCCGTCTACCGGGTGTCGCACAAAAGGGGAACTTAGACACGTTTTATTTTTTAGTTTGTCTTGTGTCTGCATACATGCAGATCTTGAAACATTTTTACTTGGATTTTCGTCTCGTATTTAAAATATATATAAAGATAGCATACACAGATTTTATACACATAGTTACTACTCAGAGTTTTTATAACAGTTTTTTTACAAACAAATATAAACTACATGTGTGCCAATACCACATTGATTTTTCTGATGAAAGGATAAGAGAATAAAAAGGTACGTTTAGCTAGTGAAAATGTAGCATTTATTCTGTGTTAGTAATAGACAATGTTCACATTAAAAAATTATAAAGGTTTCTTTAGCCCAGTATGATACAGATGTACGAGCCGTGTATAGTAGCCCATAAGTGTATAACACATTGAAGACTTTTTAAAACATTAGTTTGTGGGTCAGGTGCATTGAACGCTTTAGTTACATCTTAATCTATAGACCAATGCTGAGAAAACCTACTTTCTTTTTCAATTAAAAACAAAGAGATTTGTTGCGAAAGTCATAAAAGCTTGCTTAAATATAATTTTTAAAAAAAACGAGAACCAACCTTTATATATATATATATATATATATATATATATATATATATATATATATATATATATATATATATATATATATATATATATATATGTATATATATATATATGTATATATATATATATATATATATATATATATATATATATATATATATATGTATATATATATATATGTATATATATATATATATATATATATATATATATATATATATATATATATATATATATGTGTGTGTATGTGTATGTTTGTGTATGTGAGAGAGTAAAGTCATGTCTTGTATAAACCTATTTCTATAACACCATTTCTTTACATGTCGAAAATGGGAAAGCTTTACTCAAAGTACTAAAAAAGATTTCCAATATGGGAGATGGGGGAGAGGGGCTGCTAAACACACCACACAGATCAGCGCAAGCCATTTATAAAAGACACGGTCTTGCACTGATGTGCACACCATGTCTGAACAAAACAGAGCACACCATTAGCGTGCAGCAAGTGTCACGGTGTGTTTAGGGTCAGGATCCTTGAAGTGTTGAACATTGACTTACAGGGAATGTTATGGAAATCTGCACCCGTTTGACAAGTTTCTGGAGTCGTTTCCCTTTATATTTGTCAGTGCTAGGTCGCTAGGTTAGGTGTAGCTAACACAAATGTAATTAATAGACGAACGTCTAAATAAGGGTGAAACCTTTGAGTTATTTAACAAATATCTGGTTTTTATAAGCATGAAAAGAAGATAATCAAATATTTAGAGAAAGAAAGAAATGCCGTCGATTACGAAATGTAGTGCTAGGGTATGTTTAGAAATAAGATGTCTTACTCACATACAAACAGATCTAGGGAAAAACAGTTTGAGGTTCCAGAGGAACATATGTTCCTGTAATACGTATGGCCTACATAAATAAATTACAAGTTTTTACATTAACAGTTTGCTTTTAAACATTAATTTCAGTGTGGCTCCTAAATATGTATTTGTTACAGTCGTTTCAGTCAGGCTCCTAACAATTTAAACGTTTCTCTGTCAACATCTTTTTCTTTTTGTGCCCAAGACCAATGGGGCCGCCACAGAAAGCTCATTTCACTGTTGCCGGTCTCTGGCAGTTTTCTCGACAGTCCCCCAAGTTAGTTGTGCTTTTATCAGATCATTTTCGCCTGTGCGCCTTCATGTTTCCCTTGACCTTTGATGTTTTTTTTTCCAGAGGACCCTAAAAATGTGTAACTCAAAGTGGCTCCTAATAATGTGTAACTTTCAATGTAACTCCTAAAAATGTATTCGTTTCAGTGCGGCTTCTATAAATGTATTCGTTTCAGTGCGGCTCCTATAAATGTATTCGTTCCAGTGCGGCTCTTATAAATGTGTAACTTACAGTGTGGCTCCCATAGTATTCCAGTTTCAGCGTTTCAGCGTGGCTCCTTAATAATGCAAACCACAACAAACACAAAGCAATTAAAAACATAAAAACACAAAGTCCTCTTTACAAATCGGGAGTGATCTCCCCTAAACTTTCTCCTATTATCGAACATTCTTATATAGTAAACGGGGGCGGGGGGATACGAGAAGGTGAAAATGACTTGTACAGCAATCCCCGCTCGACCTGTGTGTTCAACACTGACATGCACCGACAATGTCATTAAAAAAAATTAAAAACACGCTTTAACACTGAAATGGCGATTCGCTCCTAGTTTGTTTATGTGTTCTTTTGTAGGCGCTTCGGTGACTTGCTAGCAATGGATCAACACTGGACTAATTATATGTAGCATTTTAAAATCTGAAACATCAGGATGGCGAGCTGTGTAAGTATAGATGTGTTTGTTAGATAGAAACAACAAACCAACGTATACTAATACAAGAAAACTAACGAACTGAAAAATGATACAGAGCGTTAAATACTAAAAGTAAACAAACTAATAACGTACTTGAACTAAAGTGGCTTCAGGTGCACAGGCGAACAAAATCAGTACACTAAACTATTCTTACTTATACTTACTGTATCTGCAAACATCAAATATGCCAATCTATTTTATCTGCCATCTTAAGACACGCCCGTCTAATGTATTTGCTAACATTGGACACGCCCATCTACTGTATCTGCTAACATTAGACACGCCCATAAACTGTATCTTAAATTAGACACGCCAATCTACTGTAACTGCCTACATTAGAAACGCCCATCTACATGCACGCCCATCAACTGTTTCTGCAACATTAGACACGCCCATCTTCTGTAACTGCCAACATTAGACACGCCCATCTACTGCAACTGCCAACATTAGACACGCCCATCTTCTGTAACTGCCAACATTAGACACGCCTCTCTACAGTATCGTTCAGTCTGTGCCAACACAAGGTTTATATATTGTGTTTTTTATCAGTAGACTGTTGTTTATCCTTAGCTGATGGCAGAGAGACTGACTTTCAACAATTGCTGTTGCCGATGGTGATGCCAAGAACATGAACTCGGTGTATTTCAAAGTTACTGTGGGAATAATACTTCTCTCCCTTGTCTTCATAGCCGCGGTTTTTAAGTAAGAAAACATTCTTTGTTTAAGCAAGTAATACTAAAGTACCCTTTCAAACATGACGGTCAACGATGCAGGTGAAATAGAGTACACCTGTTTCAGTTACCTCAGCACATGAAGGGATAGTGTGGTCAGTACTAGGCCCAGCCGCCTGAGTCTAGTAACAATCTTAAATTCGAACTCGAGACTTTCGGGTTAGCAGTCTTATGCTCAAAAAACGCTTTGACTTTGACAGACGCTAGCCTATGGCGAATAGAACATGCGAGCTAATGCTGATCGTTCACAAAGAAGACGTCAAAATTAACCTTGACTGACCAGAGCCTATTATGAGCTATAAATATATATAAAAACTTCCCACGTTAAACCCCCTGATGATTCCTTAGGTAGTAGAACCACCCACTGGGGTCAGAAACAAAACAATTTCACCTTCGAGAAAACTTCAGATGTCTTTAGAAGTGACCAGTCTGAATTACGAATTTTGTGAAATACGGGGCATATTGTCAAAACAATTGTTATGATACATGTTTGTGCGTGTGTATAATTGCATGTTTTTGTATTTGTATAAAGGAGGGCGTTGTCTGTGGTCGAGTGTGTATGCGTGTTTTTATGCATGTGTGCCTTTGTGTGCATGTGTCGGTTTGTTCGATTAATCCAAATTTAACATCCTACCATTGTTTTAACTACTTAAAACTTCACTATTTACAGCTTCTGGCAATACCCGATGGTTTTGATGACGTATATCTCTGCTCCAGACTGGAGAGGTCGGGAATCCCCCAACACCATTCAAGTAAACTACATGAATGTCACCACCGAACCAGACGGCGATATACTAGTTTCATGCCCATCTTGCACAAGTCTCAGGACAATTCAGTCTTTCAACACAACTTATCGGTTGACGTCATCAGTGACGCAACTCTCGACGTCATTACCGACCCAGTTCACGACGTCATCAGTGACTCGTCTCTCGACGTCATCATTGGCCCAGGTCACGACCTCTGCAGTGACCCAACCCACGTCTGCTAGCAGTACGACGCCAGCGGTCAGTGCTGCACTTAGCGACCTGCCCCTGTACGTAGTTGTGAAGGCGGGGGGTCTGAGAGGTCGACTCGGCAACCACATGTTCATCTATGCAGCTCTGCTGGGTATCGCAAGGATTCAGAACAGGACTCCGGTACTGGAGGAAGGGAAGTCGCTGGCCAAAGTTTTTAGGATCAACCACATAGAGAGGATCAACACGACTGGGTATGTCAGATTTAACTAGCCTTTTCTTTTAAATTTAACGACTAATAATTTTGTTTTTCAAAGGTTTGATTTGTATGCGAAATGTAGCTATTTTTTAAAATATTTATCGGCTAATTATTTTCCTAACCTATTTATACTACCAATGTCCGATAATAGAATCTTCTTTTTTGAAAAGGGTATTAGGTTACTGGTAGTTGACTAAAATACACACATTTGCTTGCTAGAGTCACCGCTTAGCTTATCCCTAGCCCTAATCCTAACCCAAAATTTCAAACCATAAAACTAATCGAGATTACAATACTACTTACAACCTAGCACATCTATTTTTGGAGGAGTCTATTATCAGACATCAGTATCTTTGATCATCACAGAATACACCTGTATCAATACCCGTGGGTCACTAGAGAAGATGGCATTAGAGTTGCAGCTCACTTGTCAAATGGATCCGTTTAATACTGATTTAGTTTAATGGCTATTTTCTCATACATTTGAAACAAAAAATCCAATTCTCATTTTTAATTTTTCAATATTTTTTATTATTTAATAATTTAAATCTTTTGCTTTCAGCTGGAAAAACGTAAACCATCAAAGGTTTGGCGTCTTTGACAAAACGTTCATGAACCTACCCAATGATAACGTGACAATCACAGGGTTTTTTCAGTCGTGGAAATTTTTTGTTCACGTTCAGGACGAGATTCGACGAGAGTTTACGTTCCATCCAAACATCCACGAGAAGACAACCCGTTTCTACAACAACTTACGTCAGAACAACACGGACTTGACGTTCATTGGTGTTCATGTGAGACGATCCGACTTTTTAGCTTCAGGGCATATCAAAGCGGGGTATGGTGTACCGCAGAGGTCATATTTCATGAAAGCGTTCAGCTACATGAGAGATATCCTGTCGAACAACACAATGTTTCTGGTCGCCACGGACGACATGGAATGGTGCAGGAAAAATCTCAACGACTCAGACGTGAAACTGTTAGAGCCGGACTCAGCAGAAAATCACATGAGTATTTTGTCTAGGAGCGATCACGTGATAATCTCTGGTGGAACTTTTGGCTGGTGGGCGGCGTGGTTGGCTAAAGGTTTCACGATTTACTTTAAAGGTTTCCCCATCCCAAATTCGAGACTGTCTCACGACTTAAATAGAAAGGATTTTTACCCACCTAGCTGGATAGCCTTAGATAACTAGACTCAGCTCTCTAAAAAATAAATCATTAGCATAATTTTCATGTTCCTTCTGTGTTGTATATTGTAAAAGTATTTATTAAAAAAATAATTTAATTAAACATTGTTATGGGGCTGTGTTGACAAACTTTCTAGAAATAATGCTAACAGGAAGCGAAATTTTGTCATTCTCTGATCCTATGAGTGCATAAAGACACATCACTTTGTTGTGATACTTCAACAAACGCCTTGAGAAAAGAGTAGAGACATTACCCATTTGCTGAGCACACCCAGCGTCCATCTTACAAGACAGGAAACATTGACATTAAATTTGGACGTTGACCATTCTTATCATTTCACAAAAATGTCATTCCAACGCGCAATCACCCAACCCCACCCCCAGTGAAATGTCTGAAAGAAACCCGGATTGAAATACTTGTCATCTTGGCGTTAAATAACTTTCTGTATTTGTTGATGCCAATCGGAGTGAGAAAATCCAGAGAACTTGTCTGCCGCCATGCACGTTCTATTACCCCAAACATGAAAGTCTCCAAGCTTTCAACTTTCTGTTGATAGTGCTTACATTTGTGCAAACCCCATGAACTGTTTTTTAAAGTATTAAAGCTACGGTCAGCCCGTTGTACTTGTCCAGTCCTTTCTTTACTTTTTAATCTGACAACAGCGTTACAAAAAATCTATCTTAATATACAAAAAGTCCATGCGAGTTCTTCTCTGTTTCTTACGAGGCTATGAGATCCGTATTAATTAAAGATAGTGTATTTAATATTTATATTATGTATCGAATAAAATTATCAAATAAAGATAACCTGATAACCTTATTTGTATCCACAATAAATTATAAGCCTCTTGTCATTTTGGTAGACTCACTATAGGGCTTGTAAGTCTCGGTCTCTCTCAGTTAAAATTTGGCTTTTATTTATTTATTTTGGCTTAACTACTTTCTTTGTGGATTTTAATCTAGTGCCATCTGGTGATGTTGCTAGTCGATTTACACAAGGAAGAATACAAAAAAATTCATAAAAAAAACGTTTTAATAACAAGCTTTTATGTACTAATGCACTAAAAAGTAGAAAATAAATTATACACTACTATTTAAATTACTATAAAGAAAAGCGTGGGTCACTTTAGTACTTTAGTACCTATTTTATACCTTTACGAGAAGAGACCCACGCTTTTCTTTATAGTGATTTAAATAGTAGTGTATAATTTATTTTCTACTTTTTAGTGCATCTATCTATATCTATATACTACTAAAAGTCAACTTTGTTTACATGTTTGAATATTTATTTGTTTGCCTGATCGAAAATTGTGATATGTTCGACTCTATCTGGAAAGCTGTAAAATGGTATGCAGGTAGAGAATAATTTTTTAATGCAGACAGACTGTTGATCACAAATTTATTTAAAGACGTTAATTAATTTATTGATTTATTCCTACGCAGAATAACCCATTTTTTTTTAAAATGTTAGAACCTTGACTAAACTTTGTGGGAATAGTGACGTCACAGGTTTTTGTTTACTCTTTAGTACAATAAAATGGCGGCGTCTATTGAAGAAAATTGTGTTCCCATTCAAAAGTTTAACGCGTTCTAAATCTAATTTTCTGTCGGTCATAACTTTAACAATACGTCCGTTTGCTGTATTTATTACGTTCCAACACTTATATCAATTTTCAACTGTCTTTTTCATTTAGTTTTACGATAAATTTCTCTAGATCTAAAGATCAGCTATCGAAGGAAATTTATGAATCTAGCCTAGATCTAGATCTAGCCTAGATGTAGGTCACTAGATTCAATGTAAATTCTACATCTAGAATCTATTTCAGGCCTTAATTATTTTATATAAATCTTTGTTTGGCTTATTTAAGATAAAATTTAATTTGACAGTTAGTACTACTAGACTTATTTTTAGATCTAGATCTAGAATCTATACGCGTAAATCAAGTTGCATAAGGAGACACATAGTATAGTATAAAAATTCACTTGTGACGTCACGAGTAAATAGCTAAAATGGTAGCGTAGTCAGCTCTCATGCAGGAGGCACGGGTTCTAGACCAATATGTCAATGAAATTTTTTTTTTCAATTTTTTTTTTTAGATGTGAATGATAACGTTGCCTATCTGAACTTGGCAAGATACAGGGCAGGTGAAGTAGAGTTCATCTGTTTCTTTGTCCTAAGCATATGAAAGGATAGTGTGGTCAGATACATGCTCGGCTGGAATTGTTTTTTAAACGATAAAAACATGTTGTCTGAGACTTGGCAGGACACTGGGCAGGTGAAGTAGAGTTGAGTAGGTCACCTGTGACGTCAGTTTATGAAGGGATAGTCCGAAATCGGTGTTTTCGGTGTTTTTAAAAGATAAAAAACATATATTTGAATGTGGGGTCTGTTTTTTGTGACGATAAGTGACACTGCAGTAGCGTACCGAGGAGGGGGGGGGGACGGTAGGGGAGGGGAGGCGGGGGGTGGGGAGGGGAGGCGGGGGGTGGGGAGGGGAGGCGGGGGGGGGGGAAGGGGGGGTGGGGAGGTGGAGGGGGGAAGGGGGGGGACATATGTTGGGGCGCCAAAATGGTTTGGAAAAATAAATTGATAGGTTGAGGGGGGTTCAAATCGAAAGTTTGAGTGGGGGGGGGGTGCACATCAAAAGTTTGAGGGGGGGGGGGTTCAAATCGAAAACTTTGTCCCCGGGCGCCGGGAAGGGTCGCTATGCCTCTGAGTGACAGACGTGATGTTTTTTGATGGATGACCCCCGAAACCCACAGTTATCCAACGGATGACGGGTATTCTAGTATACTACTAAAAGTCAAGTTTGTTTACATGTTTGAATATTTATTTGTTTGCCTGATCGAAAATTGTGATATGTTCGACTCTATCTGGAAAGCTGTAAAATGGTATGCAGGTAGAGAATAATTTTTTAATGCAGACAGACTGTTGATCACAAATTTATTTAAAGACGTTAATTAATTAATTGATTTATTCATATGCAGATTAACCCATTTTTTTAAAAAAGATTTGAAAAGCCACTAGACTCGACGGAAACAGTGACGTCACATGATGTGTTTATTTTTTTACATCGATAATGGCGGCCTATCGAAGAAGATTGTGTTCCCATTCCAATGTTTAACGCGTTCTAAAGCTAATTTTCTGTCGGCTTTAACTTTAACAATACGTCCGTTTGCTGTATTTATTACGTTCCAACACTTATATCAATTTTCAACTGTCTTTTTCATTTAGTTTTACAATAAATTTCTCTAGATCTAAAGATCTGCTGTCGAAGGAAAGTTATGAATCTAGATTCTAGAATCTAGCCTAGGGCCTAGATCTAGATCTAGGTCACTAGACTCAATGTAAATTCTAGATCTAGATTAATGTAAATTCTACATATAGAATCTATTTCGGGCCTTAATTATTTTATATAAATCTTTGTTTAGCTTCAATGATCATCTAATTCGAGAATACATGGGCTTTTTTTTGTTATCTACGTTCTATATCTAGATAAAGTAGGATTACTCACTAGCTTGGAGGCGTGGTCGGCTGCTAACAACAATATGGCGTACGGACCGGACGCATGTCTGCCGATCATTTTTAGGCCATGTTTACCACGAACAAAATGGCGGGTGTTCACATTATTTAAACATTGTATAGGTGGCCAGGGCTAGATATGCCAGAAAAGCATTTTAAAATTTGCTTTGGAGAATGAAGGCTAAATTTTAAAGTCAGTGTCATAAACATTAATAGAACTTTTTTTTTTTTTTACGTTTTCAATTATTTTTTCTTAAGCCCTATATGTGAATGATAAGGTTGACTATCAGGACCTCGCGGGGCACAGGGCAGGTGAAGTAGGGTTCATCTGTTTCTTTGTCCTAAGCAAATTAAGGGATAGTGTGGTCAGAGACATGCTCGGCTGGAATAGTTTTTGTTGTCTGAGACTTGGCGGGACACTGGGCAGGTGAAGTAGAGTTGAGTAGGTCACCTGTGACGTCAGTATATGAAGGGATAGTCCGAAATCGTTGTTTTCGGTGTTTTTAAAAGATAAAAAACATATTTTTGAATGTGGGGTCTGTTTTTGTGACGATAAGTGACACTGCAGTAGCGTAGCGAGGAGGGGGGGGGGGGCGGGAGGGGAGGGGAGGCGGGGGGGGGGGGGGTAGGGGAGGCGGGGGGGGGGAAGGGGGGGGGACATATGTTGGGGCGCTAAAATGGTTTGGAAAAATAAATTGAAAGGTTGAGGGGGGGGGGTTCAAATCGAAAAGTTTGTCCCCGGGCGCCGGGAAGGGTCGCTATGCCTCTGAGTGACAGACGTGATGTTTTTTGATGGATGACCCCCGAAGCCCACAGTTATCCAACGGATGACGGGTATTCTAGTATACTACTAAAAGTCAAGTTTGTTTACATGTTTGAATATTTATTTGTTTGCCTGATCGAAAATTGTGATATGTTCGACTCTATCTGGAAAGCTGTAAAATGGTATGCAGGTAGAGAATAATTTTTTAATGCAGACAGACTGTTGATCACAAATTTATTTAAAGACGTTAATTAATTAATTGATTTATTCATATGCAGATTAACCCATTTTTTTAAAAAAGATTTGAAAAGCCACTAGACTCGACGGAAACAGTGACGTCACATGATGTGTTTATTTTTTTACATCGATAATGGCGGCCTATCGAAGAAGATTGTGTTCCCATTCCAATGTTTAACGCGTTCTAAAGCTAATTTTCTGTCGGCTTTAACTTTAACAATACGTCCGTTTGCTGTATTTATTACGTTCCAACACTTATATCAATTTTCAACTGTCTTTTTCATTTAGTTTTACAATAAATTTCTCTAGGTCTAAAGATCAGCTGTCGAAGGAAAGTTATTTATAGATCTAGATCTAGAATCTAGAATCTAAAAATCTAGGTCAAATCCAAGATTTATTAGTTATAAATACAATAAAAAAAAACGAAACTTTAGCAAACCAGTCGTAGATCTAGAATATAGATAATTCTATCTAGATTTAGATAATAATGAGTTTCTATATACTAAACTATTTTAGACCTTTATTATTTTATATAAATCTTTTTTTGTATAGCTATGAAATATGCTAATTAGGAAATGCTGGATGCGGGGCCTATTTGCATAACTTAAGATTCATACGCGGCTTCTATACCGCTAAGTGTGCAAAATTATAGACGTAAACTCTAGATATAGCTCAGTCGTAGATCTAAAATATAGATAATTTTCTATCTAGATTTAGATAATAATGATTTTCTATATACTAAACTATTTTAGACCTTTATTATTTTATATAAATCTTTGTTTGGAATATGGTAATTTTGAAATGCTCGCTCCGGGCCTATAAGCGTAGCTAATGATTAGATCTAGATTCTAGGTCTAGCAAGAAAAACTAAACATAAGAAGACTTAAGCAAAAGAGTCGTAGAATCTAGACTAGATCTAGATAATTCTATCTAGATCTAGATAATTTCAGACCTTCTTTATTTTATATAAATTTTTGTTTGGCTAATTTAAGATAAAATTTAATTTGAAAGTTACTACTACTAGAGTTAGATGTAGATCTATGCGCGTAAGGAGACTCAAAGTATAGTATAAAACTTCACTTTTAATGTCACGAGTAAATAGCTAACTTGGTAGTGAGGTCGGCTCTCATGTGGGTGGCACAGGTTCTAGACCAATTCGTCAATGATTTTTTTTTCAATTTTTTTTTTTTAGATGTGAATAATAAAGTTGCCTATCTGAACTTGGCAGGATACAGGGCTGGTGAAGTAGAGTTTGTCTGTTTCTTTGTCCTAAGCATATGAAAGGATAGTGTGGTCAGAGACATGCTCGGCTGGAATCGTTTTTTAAACGATAAAAACATGTTGTCTGAGACTTGGCGGGACACTGGGCAGGTGAAGTAGAGTTGAGTAGGTCACCTATGAAGTCAGTATATGAAGGGATAGTCCGAAATCGGTGTTTTCGGTGTTTTTAAAAGATAAAAAACAAATTTTTGAAAGTGGGGTCTGTTTTTTTTGAGTGACACTGCAGTAGCGTAGCGAGGAGGGGGGGGGGGGGGCGGGAGGGGAGGCGGGGGGGGGGGGGGAAAGGGGAGGTGGAGGGGGGAAGGGGGGGGGGGGCGGGGGGACATATGTTGGGGCGCCAAAATGGTTTGGAAAAATAAATTGAAACGTTGAGGGGGGGGGGGGTTCAAATCGAAAGTTTGAGTGGGGGGGGGGTGCACATCAAAAGTTTGAGGGGGGGGAGGTTGAAAATTGAAATCTTGGGAGGGGGGGGTTAAAATCGAAAAGTTTGTCCCCGGGCGCCAGGAAGGGTCGCTATGCCTCTGAGTGACAGACGTGATGTTTTTTGATGGATGACCCCCGAAACCCACAGTTATCCAACGGATGACGGGTATTCTAGTTAGTACATAAAAGCTTGTTATTAAAACGTTTTTTTTTTATGAATTTTTTTTCAGTACTTTACATGTTTTATTTACGATAGTGTTACATGACTAAAAACCATTGCGCGCCTATTGATCGTTGGCGCAGCTATTCAACCTGATGGCGCACCTATGGAACGTGATGACGCGTGTGGTGTGGTTGGCTAGACATGCCTACTAATTCGGTCCAAATTTTAATTAATTCATAAAAAATTAATTAGGCATCGAATTAAGTAAAATTTAGTTTCAGATTGCATTGTCTTCATGTCTTGACCCACGTGCCAAATGTGAATCGTATCGGTCAAGTAGAAGTGTCCGAATTTTCACTCCTGCGTTTCTATCTAGACTGACGACAGACTGACGACTGACGACAGAGGAAGTGAGTTAAATAAAAGCTTGTAATAAACCAATGGAACTGCTAAGCATGGTACAAAAATGGAAACCAGTTTAAATATTTTTTTCGATTAAGCCAACAAAAACTTAAGCAAGAATCAATGCTATAAAAGCTTCGAATCCAGAAAACTTGAAAAACATTTTTATTTGCATCCACGGTCACAATTTCAATTTTATTTTATCAGTCTAAATTACAAACTAAAATTTTCACTTTCAGAAGACAAATATAGCTTGGTGGACAGGAACTTTGTGACTGATCTTCTGAAAACCCCAATTAGTAGTAGTTTGAATTCAAAACTTAACTGTACCATTTTTTTTTTTTAAATATAGATTTTTTTAAAACTATTCGACCTATTTCTTTAATGGTTATGGTCATATTCTATGATAAAATGAAAATAAATAGTCTTTGGCGTTTAAAAAAAATGTTTAGTTACCATAGATACCAAAAACATCATATACAAAAAAATCTTTAGTAAAGCCCGACAAAAACCTCACAATACAGTTTTTCTAACCACATTTATTTTGATAACATCCCATCCGATTTTTAAAATATTTAATAAAACATTCGAGACTAATCACGACTGCGAGCATTAAATAACTCAATTTTTTTTTAGAAATAACTAACGTCATTTACGATTAATTCTGGAAAATACTGAAACTATTAATTAATTGTAAAAAAATAATTATTTTAATTCTTAAAACAATTTTCTAATAATGCTTGTATAAGATTGTTATGCAGATGCTATTGGTGATGTCTTGTGGTTGTCAAGATTTAGAAGCTATTTTGGAGTATGATGTTTGCACAGGGTGTTAGGTGCCTGGGCAAGGCGTAGGTGGTAGTATTGTGTCGATTTTCCTTCAAAATGAGTTAATTTTGACAATATAAGTTCTTTCACATTGCAGATAAGGAGAGGGAGTGGGAATTTGAGGTGTGTGATATGAATGGGGTTCCACTTCTGATTAACGGTTGCTCTGCTAAAGTAGTTGCAGTTCCATGCTTTGGGGGAAGTGAAGAGGAGGGGGGCTCATCTAACTGTGGTCAATACCCGGGACTTTTTGGTTTAACAATCATTATCAATAGACCTTATGGTACTAATAAAATAATACCTGTTGTACAGTTGTACATTTTACAGCACAGTGAAAAAGGACTAACAAAATATAAAATATATTGGATCTCGGCGTGGTCGAGTCTGTAAAGCTCATGGTTGCTAAACCGAAAAGTCTCGAGATCGAACCCTCGGGCAGATGAGGCTCGTTAGCTGGGGACAGCCACTCTTCTAGGAGAGACAACTCCAAAATTAAACAACTGCTGCCTTGTAGTTTGTTCTTGGTTGGACAAAGGCTATGGAAGCAAATCCAAAAAGAAAAGCAGGCTGAAATCGGAGTCAATGGCCTCAATGGCGCATAACCAGTTGACACGTAACGCTTAATTGTGTTGGAGGCGTGGTCGAGTCGGCAAAAAAAAAGCTCATGGTTGATAAATTCTAACAAAGTCTCGAGTTCAAACCCACTGGCAGATAAATCTCGATCCCCTCCAACACTAATAATTAAGAACGAAGAAGAAGAAAAGAAGAGGATCTCGAAATTTGCCTTGGTATTCTATCAAGCAAGGACACCAGGCAAATGTAAAATCAGTTTATTTTGCATCAAGAATATTTCCTGAGAATAAACTTCAGCCCTTGCATAAGTTATAGCCATAGCCATAGCCATAGCCATAGCCATAGCCATAGCCATAGCCATAGCCATAGCCATAGCCATAGCCATAGCCATAGCCATAGCCATAGCCATACCTAGCACTAGCCAGGAAAGTATGTAATGAGTGATGTGACGTGGGATGACGTTGTGGGAAGAGTTAGCATAAAGAACAGCCGTCATCCAGTGTTTAAAGCGGATATATCTTTACATGCAATTTTAATTAACATTTAATTATCTAAAGCAATCCAATCTTTTGGGTAATAATCAGCTTTCTTTAAGTTTTTAATTAGCGGTGAGCCTGGAATAGGAAAACCTTTGAAATAAATCTTGAGACCTTTAGCGAGCCAAGCTGCCCACCAGCCATAAGTTCCTCCAGAGATTATCACGTGGTCGCTCGTAGACAAAATACTCATGTGATTTTCTGCTGAGTCCGGCTCTAGCAGTTTCACGTCTGAGTCGTTGAAATTTCCCTTACACCACTCCATGTCGTCACTGGCAATCAGAAATATTGTGTTGTTCGACACTACTCTCCTCATGTAGTTAAACGCATTTATGAAATATGACATCTGCGGCACAACATACCCTGCCTTTACATTCCCCTCGCTTAAAAAGTCGGATCTCCTAACATGAACACCAACAAACACTGTGTCCGTGTTATTCTGACGTAAGCTGTCGTAGAAACGGGTTGTCTTCTCGAGGATGTTTGGATGAAACGTAAACTCTCGTCGAATCTCGTCTTCAACGTGAGCAAAAAATTTCCACGACTGAAAGCAGCCGAATAAAGTGACATTGATTTTAGGCAGGTTCATAAAAGTTGGGTCAAATGTACCGTACTTTGGATGGACCATCGTTTTCCAGCTGAAAAGGAGGAACATATTCAGGAAAATGTGTTAATACTGTGTTTATTCTGTCACTACAGTATTTGCTCTTTAATCTAACAGAGAACCAAAATTGTTGAAAGTTAACTGATGTGATCCTTGTAGATGACGAAAGGAGCATATGGCGAGACTGTTACACTGTGTTTAACAAAAGAGGGGTCCACAATGGAATGTGTGTGTGTGGGGGTGTCAACAGTGGATTTAGGGGGGGGGGGTCCACAGTGAATAAAGAGTGGGTCGACAGTGGAACAAGAGAGGCGGCGATAAATGACGTTACACTCAAACGTAGGGGTGGGTTGCTCATAAATATTTTTTTTGGGTGGGGGTCCTGGAGTTTTTCGACAATGTTACCGGGGGAGGTTAAGAACGGGAAAAAAAGCGTGATGTTATTTATGGGTTTCATATTTTATGCATGTCTACTAATGATGGAAAGTCGGGGTGCTTTTTTTCAAAGTTATAGAGCACAGGGTAGTATTTGATCAACATTACATCATTATATAAATGTGGCCATATAAACAAAGTGACATGAGAAATGATTCCTTACCCAGTAGTGTTAACCCTGCCTATATGGTTTAACTGAAAGGCCTTTTCCAACAAGGTGCCGTCTACGATCAACGGAATCCTGTTCTGTGTCATGGCAATGCCCAGCATTGCGGCGTAGATAAACATTTGGTTGCCGAGTCGGCCTACAAGCGTTTCCTCTAAAGCGACCACGTACAGGGGTTCACCTTCTGTGTGGACGCCAGAGGTGGGCAACATTGTGGCTGTGGACGGAAGGGTGGTGCTCAAGGCTTGAACTGTCATGTTGTTAGTCAGCTCGCCATAACTGACTGTCGAATTCCTGACCGACAATTCGCTATCAATTGACTTCTGTTCAAAAAAGTTGAAAGCGTTTAGTGTAGTGATGCTCGCCCAGAAGCTGAAATCAAAAAAATAAAAAATAAAATCAAGATGGTATCAAACTCTAAACAACAAGATGGCATCAAACGCTCAACTTAGATCGCACTGCATCGCCTTAAAAAACATCTAACTAAAAAAATTGTCTTTGACGCTTTTCTGCAAGTACTCATTTGTAGCTGCGTAGTGGGTTGTCGAGTGCCTAAAAGGTTCAAAGGTTCTTTGTGCTGTCTACAACGGAAAACAATGTTTAAAGCGGCCTTAGATTTATACTTCATTTTCTACCACAGAAAGTCGTGTAAAATTAGACTCAACTTTTTTATATGACACTTTCTTAGATATAAAGTATTTTGAGAGAACAAGTTAGAATAGTCATTAAAACAAAAGTCTCAGCTCACTTGGACACTATGGTGATGTACACAAGGAAGCTGACCACTAGGTTCACTGCGACGAAAAAGAAAATATACTTCATGGTGCCTCGGACAGCTAAATTGCCTCTCACTGTTTAATTCGCTAAAGAAAAGAAAGAATATATATATATATATATATATATATATATATATATATATATATATATATATATATATATATATATATATATATATATATATATATATATATAAACAGACAGACAGAGAGACAGACAGACAGACAGACGGACAGACAGACAGACAGACAGACAGACAGACAGACAGACAGACAGACAGACAGACAGACAGACAGACAGACAGACAGACAGACAGACAGACAGACAGACAGACAGACAGACAGACAGACAGACAGACAGACAGACAGACAGACAGACAGACAGACAGACAGACAGACAGACAGACAGACAGACAGACAGACAGACAGACAGACAGACAGACAGACAGACAGACAGACATACAAACAGTAATTTATTAGGAACTCTTGAACTGCCCTATCTGTTATTTTATAGTAAAACATTTTAATGTTTATTCAATCATTATTTTATAATTTAATGTTAATTGTCTAAAACACATCCGTTTCAGTAGAAACAGTCACACAGGAGTACTACTCACCATGCCAGCAAGGACCATCCACTCCCTACACCATTTGATCCGCGTATTGTAAAACGACGTCAGCGCCACCACATTTTAACAAGAAGGCTTCAGCGCATTAGAGCATCTGATTCGGAAAGAAACCAGAAAAAAAGATTTATTCGATTAGGATTAAAGTATTTTACTGTTCAAATGTTTGGTTGGTGGGGAACTGCGGATCGACTTATTCAAATATGCAACTGTGTTTAGGTGTGCCAGATGCTCCAGTGTGTTTGTTTGTGAATCAAGCGGTAGGGATCTACCTTAAACTTTCTTATCCTAATCTCTCTCTCTCTCTCTCTCTGTGTTCTCTGTCTCTCTCTCATTTTCTCTGTCTCTCTCTCTATCTCTCTATCTCTCTCTCTCTCTCTCTCTCTCTCTCTCTCTCTCTCTCTGTCTGTCCGCAACAAATTTGAGGCTATATGATCAGTATCTACAGCAATATATGGATGGCTTAAAGATACGGACTTTTTAAAAAAAAATAATATGGTGGGTGTTTTAAATATATAAACTAACTAGCCATCGGCACCCGTTTCACGTGAATTATAGGCCTATATATTTTAAAATGCACTTGTTTGAGAAAAATAATTTATGAAATAGTTATTGGTCAAAACGCAATGTGCTTGATTACACGCTGAACGATATTAGCGACAAAGCAAAAATAATAACTAATTAGCTAAAAATCCGACACATTTGACATAACACAGGCACACACTGATTAAGTGACTTAAATGATTCCGTTAAAAATATGCCTATTCAATAGTCATTACGTTGTTTTTAAGTAATTTGTATTAGTTTGACCGATAAAACTGTATATATTCCATAGCGTACGTCTTGTTGAGTAGATCTATAGATCTAGATCTAAATCAAATTTGAATGAAGTAGTTCCTTTCTTTATAGTCTAAAATCGGAAGATTCACATTTAAAACAAGTTAATAAAAAGTCTAGTGACAATTTAAGCGCAATTTCCTTAATTAATGTTTTGTGACCGAACGAAAGGATATTTTTGAAAACTTTCTTCGGCAATATTGTTCTAAATTATGGCAGAAATCGATTGGTAAATGTTTCAAGTCGCTAAGTGGTCTGGTTGCCGAGATATGGGCCAAAAACTGTTTTTTCGAGGTTTTTTGGCTTTTCCGGGAAATCCAGGAAGGAATTCCGGGAATTTTTTTGACCCACAATCATCCTCAGATATTGCTTAACATATTTGCTTTTGGAACTAGTTCTCGATATGGTTCGTTGAGGAGGAGATACGACTTAAAGCTGCGGACACACATCCATCCATCCATCCATCCAGAAATAACGAATTAATAATCGCAATTGTCAGTATGGAAATTGCGCTAAAAAAAATAATTAAGATTGACTTGGTGTGTCTCGATCGCGCACCACCTGCGTAGTATTAAGTACACTATCATCTCAGCTGTTTATGCACCGTACATAACATGGAGAATGAAAGAGGTATCTAAAAAAAAAACTTAACTTACGCAAATATGCCTATTCTTTCAAATTAATTTTTGTAACCCAAATTAGCCAGTTCCATAGCTAAACACACAAAGATTTCTATAAAACAATTAAGGCCTGAAATAGTTTAAAAGATGATTTCATTTTGGAATAGATTCTAGATTTTAGCGACTTAGCGTCTACGTCTAGTTTTTGCGTAGATTTTGATCTAGATCTAGTCTAGAATCTAGATCTAGAATCTCTAGATCTAGATCTAGAATCTAGATCTAGAATCTCTAGATCTAGATCTAGAATCCAAATAGATAAAATAAATTTTATAAGTTTAGGCCGGAAAAATTGTATTGTATACATTTCATAGCGTACGTCGATCTAAATCAAATTTTAAATGAAATAGTTCATTTCTTTTTATTCTGAGGATGGAGCACAGTAAACTTAGCAGTAAAAAGAAACCGAGTTTGCACACCTTATTTTAGTCTAGTTCTCATGCTATTTTGGTGCGCGGACCTTTGACCACAGGGGGTTTGACCATAGGTGGTTTGACCACAGAGGGGCTTTGACCATAGGGGCTTTGACCATCACGGGGCCGATGGTAAAAATAATTTCTTGAATCATCATTTAATTACACATTTGCATTTTCAGGTTATTTTTTTATAATCAAATTGTAATTAGGCGTTTGTTATTAGATCTATGTATAAGTAAATCATCTTATTAAATGAATGAAAGGAAGCTACAAGTAAGAAAGGAGTATTACTATTGTAAATCTGTAATCGGTCCTCACAAGCCGATAATGAAAACTATAATACTAAAGCGAACATGCAAGGCAAACAGACGTTGTAAATTACATGTCTGAGGCGGAAAAAAATAGAATGACGTCACATGAAACAAATAGAAAGACAGCCTACGGTAAACAAATGGCTTTATTGATCGTGGGATAAAAAGTTTAACTGAAAATCAAACGTTGAAAATTATACACAATACACAATATCCAGTTACTACATTGATTTCTTCTACTGCGTTCTTAATATTTAGTGTTGAATGAAATTCTCGGAAGAAATTCCCTCCAACACAATTAAGTCAACTGGTTTGGCGCCATTGAGGCCATTGACTCCGATTTTAGCCTGCTTTTTGGATTTGCTTCCGCCAACGGTGACCTTTTCCACAAATCTGATTTATCGTTGGCAATTCCGTACATGGTAACATACAGTTAGCATTTTGATATCATCAATTTATTTCTATACCAAATCTAGAGAAGAAATGTTATTGTTTAGTTGACTTGTGGAGGATCAAATCGCGACCATCTGTTGCATGAGCAACGTTTGATTTTGGCTTACATTAGCTCCGATTCTCAAAGAAAAGCTTTGAGAAATTAGAAAACAATTTGAAATCTGATAGCTGTGGCAACTGAGCGCACTTACAATCGCAGTTTTCTTAAAAATAGTTTATTTTTAAAAGCATTATTAAATGTAATACCAATAGAAAGGACATATAACAGCTGGGTATCTGGACTACGTATAGCTATTGGAAATCTGAATTCCGTGAAGTACCGAAACATCTGAATTAAATATTGTAGTTAGTCATTTTAGATAGTAGTCGGATAGCTTAAATATATACATATAGCTTGACATATAGTGTGTATATATGAGTGTGTGTGTGTGCAGGGGCGTAGCGAGGGGGGGGGGCGGGGGTGCGGACCGCACCGGGTGACACCATTTAGGGGGGTGACACCAAGGCGAAAAATAGCAAAATATATAGAGAAAAACTCGAGGGGGGTGCAAATCGAAAGTTTGAGGGGGGGGGGGGGGGGGTTGCAAATCGAAAACTTGAGGGGAGTGCAAATCGAAAGTTTGAGGGGGGGTGCAAATCGAAAACTTGAGGGGGGGGGGGTGCAAATCGAAAGTTTGAGGGGGGGTGCAAATCGAAAATTTGAAAGTTTGTCCCTGGAAAGGGTCTCTATGCCTCTGGGGGGGTGACACCATTAAGTGCCGCACCGGGTGACACCCGACCTCGCTACGCCACTGTGTGTGTGTATGTGCGTAACTTGAGTACCGTTACAGCTAGGTTGATGAAATTTCATATATAAGTATTATATCGAATGTGTAGATCTGTATCAAATTTTCAGCGATTTCCGATGACCGGAATCGGAACTTTTTCTACTTTTAATTTTTCAAAAACCTATATTTTGAGTACTGTTTCAGATAGATAAATGACATTTCACATATAAGTAAAGATCTAACTCTCTGCCTTCTTTCAAATTTTTAGTAACTTTCGTTGACCGGAAGTAGTAGATTAGGCTATTTCGGATTTCTCCTAACATGCATGAGATTTTATAAAGTACTAATAATATTCCGCACTATTATACACATTTTATTTGGTGTTTACTTGGTATGCTATTATTTTTTCTACGAGATTCTATTCTATTTTTAAAAGTTTAAGTAATTAAAAATGGATTTAAATTATTGTCTATATCCCGAGTTGCCATCCCCCGTATTGTTATATAAGAATATTCGAGAAAGTTTAGGGGAGATCACTACCGGTTTATAAGTAATATTATACACAACTCCCCTTGTAATAACCTCATTACACTGATTTATCGTAATATCTGTATTACACCGCAATATGTAATGAACTCGTTACAACTTTCGCGTCATATCCTCTTTGTTAAAGTCATGTGTGTAAAACATGTGCATGTGTGTTGGTCGATAAAAACATGTAAAGTTGAAGTCATGCTGTCAAGCATCTATCTTCCACAACTGACAGACACACATATATATATATATATATATATATATATATATATATATATATATATATATATATATATATATATATATATATATATATATATCTATATCTATATCTATATATATATATATATATATATATATATATATATATATATATATATATATATATATATATATATATATATATATATATATATATTTATATATATATATATATATATATTTATATATATATATATATATGTATATATATATATATATATATATATATATATATATATATATATATATATAATCCCGGTGCTTAAGAAAACTAAAGGGCGGTTATAAGAATAAAATCTCTAACGGATTTTAAAATTATTTATAACCTCCCTTTAAACAAGAAAACAAACCTCCAGACTTCTGTTCATGTTATAGCAATAGTAATAAAGTAATAATAGCATTGTCAGTTTGATTTTTTTAATTTAGAATATTTTCGTTTATTTCTGGGTTGTAAACTCTACCAGTATAAAAACACTGAATTCATGTTTTATCATGATTAGGGTATCACAGTATTCGGTTATATTACATTTTTAAAATTTTTTGACCAAGTTGATAAAAAAAATCTAATTGATAAAATAATTACCAATAAATGTGAAGGTTTTAATATTTAATTTTTTTTTAAAGAAGGTTTGTTTGTGTACTGACTACATCTTTACAAGGTAAATAACAAGTTACATTCTTCATTACTAAGCGAGATAACTCGTTTGTAGTTGTGTTTTTTTTTTTACATGGTAAACAGCATCTAGCAAAACTTAAAGACCTACCCAAGATCCACCATTCACTCTTTTAACTCTCGTTACTCCTTCGCTTACACCCCTTCTTACTCCTCTCTCCCACTATTTCCCTAATCCACAACACTCACACATTTCTCACACACCCCAATCACACATCTCTCTCACACACCACGCACACATCTCTCTCACACCCCAATCACACATCTCTCTCACACCCCAATCACACATCTCTCTCACACACCAATCATACATATCTCTCACACCCCAATCACACATATCTCTCACACACCAATCACACATCTCTCACACACCAATCACACATATCTCTCACACACCAATCACACATCTCTCTCACACCCCAATCACACATCTCTCTCCACCCCATCACACATCTCTCACACCCCAATCACACATATCTCTCACACACCAATCACACATCTCTCACACCCCAATCACACATCTCTCTCCACCCCATCACACATCTCTCACACCCCAATCACACATCTCTCACACCCCAATCACACATCTCTCACACCCCAATCACACATCTCTCACACCCCAATCACACATCTCTCTCACACCCCTATCACGCATCTCTCTCACACTCCGATCATACATCTCTCTAACACCCCAATCACATATCTCTCTCACAACCCAATCACACATCTCTCTCACAACCCAATCACACATCTCTCTAACACCCCAATCACATATCTCTCACACCCCAATCACACATCTCCCTAACACCGCATTCACACATCTCTCTCCACACCCCAATCACACATCTCTCACACCCCAATCACACATCTCCCTAACACCCCAATCACACATCGCTCTCACACCCAAACCACACATCTCTCTCCATTCAAATCATACATCTCTCTCACACACCCCAATCACACATCTCACACACCCCAGTCACACATCTCACACACCCCAATCACACATCTCTCTCCACACCAATCACACATCTCTCACACCCCAATCACACATCTCTCACACCCCAATCCTACATCTCTCACTCGCCTCAATCACACATCTCTCTCCACCCAATCATACATCTCTCTCCACCCCAATCACACATCTCTCCCACACCAATCGTCACCATTCACACATCTCTCCACACACTAACCACACACCAATCACCACCCAATCACACACCAACCACGCATCTCTAAACGTCAAAACCATCCCTCAGCCAACCAGTTTCGCTCAATACGTGAGTGACGTCATTTGATGATGACCTCTATTTAAAAAAAAAACAATACTGATGACGTCAGTAAGTGGAAAGCGCTCAAACATAAGTGGAGCAGAAGTGGAATCAGGAAGAATAATTCCCGTCTGTCTCGGCTTAGTAAAACACAGGATCGACCTCAGGGTGACGTCAGAATTCTATTTTTATAACCAATCCCAGGAATGTAATTTCAGCTTCATCAATGCAAACTTATTCTAGAATTGTATCGAGTTATGGCCATGACCTTAAGTCATTGAAATCAGCCGGCGCAATTTAAGCCTCTTTTTTTCTGTCCTTTTCTTGATCACGTGACAGTTTCGGGCTTCCCTCAAAAAGCGTAGGTGCGCTAAAAATATCTTTTCTACCCACAACATCGCTGTTATCTGGCTAATAGAAAAGCGGGATTTTATCGTCCTAATTAAAACAGCATTTGAATAGCAGCATTGTTTTATCGTTTGGTTCAGTGTCCATTTTTCAATGCATCGTTTACTAGTAGGTGGATTTTTTTGTGTTTGTCAATCTAATTTTGCATTAGAACTTTGAAGGTATTGTTTTTTATTTACTTAGATCTATTCAATTCGCAATAGTTTGTGTAAACCTACTTCCAACACGGTGGTCGATATTTGTACACATGTCATTGGACCGAATTTTTCTCTTAGTAAACAAAACGAATTTTAAATTATTTTAAAATTATTTGTGCATCTTTTCTATATAGGCCCAGAGGCGTAGCGACCCTTCCCGGCGCCCGGGGACATACTTTCAATTTGGCGCCCCCTTGGGAGCAAATTTTCGATTTGCACCCCCCCCTCGAACTTTTCATTTGCACCCCCCCCCCTCAAACTTTCGATTTGCACCCCCCCCCCCCTCGAACTTTTCATTTGCACCCCCCCCCCCTCAAACTTTCGATTTGCACCCCCCCCCTTGAACTTTTCATTTGCACCCCCCCCCCTCAAACTTTCAATTTGGCGCCCCCCCTAAGGTCGGCGCCCGGGGACATATGTCCCCCCCCCCCCGCCCCCCCCCTCGCTACGCTACTGTATAGGCCTATACAGTTTAAGTATAAAGTTTACTTTTTATTGCTTTACAATTTCAACATTCAAAATGAAGTTCAAGCTACTGTGTGCCTCATTATGTTAAATATATTTGAAAATTTAAAACATAAAAAAGTATTTCTGAATTGTGTATTCTTTAAATTACAACTAAGTAGGCCCTAATACTAAGTAAATAGCAATAAATAAGTTCATGCTGACATTTTTCTCTATAGCGGCACGTTGAACATTTTTTTTTCGGGTCATAATTTGCATAAAACTTGGTACTACATGTTATTATATCATAAACATCGTTTATTGAATAAAGTTTTGGACAAAAATACCGAGTTTGTGCCGGAATGGGACACATTCGGTCGACTGTTCTTGCTTATAAGTGTGTTTTATAAGTATAAGTCTTGCCAGCGAATCTTGATAAAAAGACTTGAGTTTTGCCTACTGGTCTTGCCGCTCAGTTCTAATGTTTCATGCCTACGGATCATACCAACTGGCAGAGGCGTAGCGAGGGCGGGCGGGAGGTGCGGACCGCACCAGTTAGGGGGGGGGGTGACACCAAGACAAAAAATTGCAAAACGTAGAGAAGAAAAATGCTTTTTACCAGATCCATTAATGATTAATTAAAGTTAAATAGTCTTTTAAGTATAAATCGACAATTATTACAAGAGGGTGGGGTGACATCATGACGTAAACGTGCAAACTATAGAGAAAACATACATGTACGCGTTTGAGGCATATATTTAAATTATAGGCCTATTTAGGCCGACACACACACATACACACACACGCATATATGTATATACTTTGTTTCTTGGGGGGGGGGGCTTACACCGGGTGACACCCGACCTAGCGACGCCACTGCCAACTGGTCTAGTATGAGTCTTAGGACCGGTTTATCTGGCATTCTCGAGCTGGCTGTGGGTGATTGACACAAACGTCATGGTCTAGACCTGTTTGTCACTCTCATCGGAGTGGGGGTCACGCTGAGTGGGGGAGGAGGGGTGGGGGAGTCAGCTGGTTTTAAAGACTGGTCACTTCATCGGTATGGGTTATAGTTGGGGGTGGGGGTAAGGGTGGGGTAAGGGTGGGGGGGGGGGAAGCATTGAGTCAGCTGTTTTTAAAGACTGGTCACTTCATCGGTGTAGGATAAAGTTGGGGGAGGACGGGGGGGGGGGGAGTCAGATGGTTTTAAAGACTGGTCACTTCATCGGTGTAGGATAAACTTGGGGGAGGAGGGGGAGGGATCAGCTGGTTTTAAAGACTGGTCACTTCATCGGTGTAGGATAAAGTTGGGGGAGGAGGGGGGGGTCAGAAGGTTTTAAAGACTGGTCACTTCATCGGTATGGGTTATAGTTGGGGGTAGGGGTGGGGGGTTATAAGCATAGAGTCAGCTGTTTTAAAAGAAGAGACATCCATGAATTTTGCTGACGTGAAAAGTTCTCGTACGATTAATATTTGTGGTGAACGAATATCTTGGCGATCGATTGATGAAGTGATCGAATCTTGCATTGATTGATCTTGTAAACGCCGATTTTGTTTTATTTAGTTCATTTATTTATCCCCATCCGTCAAGCTGCTACGGCCTGAAGTATAATATATTTCACTGTTATCTTTGATCCAGTGGCAGCCCAGTGTTCTCTATAGTGAGATTAGTGACCTTTGACCTTAACTGGTTACATTCAGTAAAGGGTGACTTCCTGTGGTAGTAATAAGCCTACACGACTCAAAGTACCATCTGATATTATAATCCTAATAGGCTTAATGGGGACACGGTTCCGTCTGTGTCAACATTTTGGGGAGCGAGGGGGGGGGTGGTAAACTTAGTGTGTCAAAACGATAGTAAAAACGAACCTAGCCTAGATATTGTAGCCTTCTAAATGGGAGGTAATGCCATGTGTGGTTACTTCCCTTGCGTGATTGTGTTGTAAAGAAATAAAGAATTAAAAGAGCTAGTAATGTGTTTTTTTAACGTTTAAAAAACTACAGGACAAAAAAAGATTGGGCTAAAGTATTGTCTATAAATAGAATTAGCATAAGGCTGTTGTTGCATTTGTTTGGTTTCGAGTTTACATTTTTTTAACTTGTGTAAATATGCTATTTATAGAAGTGATGCTGACACGAAGTATAGTACACACGTAGGCTGCTCCTTGTTTACATCCAACACTAAGTAACAACACAACAACTAAAATAGCCACCAAAACAACACATCGTCAACCAGTGGCGTAGGCAGGGGGGGGTTAGGGGGGGTCATAACCCCCCCCCCCCATAGACCCCTCGGTATATATAAAAAGTATGAGGGGGGGTGCAAATCGAAAGTTTGAGGGGGGTGCAAATCGAAAGTTTGAGGGGGGGGGGGGGGGTGCAAATCGAAAGTTTGAGGGGGGGTGCAAATCGAAAGTTTGAGGGGGGGGGGGTGCAAATTGAAAGTTTGAGGGGGGGGTGCAAATCGAAAGTTTGAGGGGGGGTGCAAATCGAAAGTTTGTCCCCGGGTAAAAATTGGAACCCCCCCCCCCTTGAGATGATCCTGGCTACGCCACTGTCGTCAACAAATATCAAAATAGCCATAATGCCAATACAGACACAAGTACTAAAATAACACCCACGCGAAAAAACCAATCTTGTTTTATTTTTCTAAAAAAAATATAGACAAGTTTAAATAATCTCAAGGATATCCTTGAAAATGAGAATTATAACTATTTTTGTGTTTCAATATTTCTCAGATACCGGTAGATTATGATCCTAATCAAATTTAATTAGACCTTCAACAGGCCAGCAATACTCCACAACCGTTATCTAATAAAACGACGATAAAAAGGTTAGAAGCCCATATTCTAATAACGAACACAACAATGAAATCGATGGCCCTATTGTAAACATTGAGCTAGAAACGCCCCATGGCGGCCAGATATTCTACCATTACACTGATTACTAGAGTCATTTTTTTTAGTATTTTGTTTATGACTTTATCCTAATATTACATCCCATGTTATCCCTGGATTGGTTACTATATATATATATATGTGTGTGTGTGTGTGTGTGTGTGCGTGCGTGCGTGCGTGCGTGCGTGCGTGCGTGCGTGCGTGCGTGCGTGCGTGCGTGCGTGCGTGCGTGTGTGTGTGTGTGTGTGTGTTTTTATATATATATTTATTAATCTTTATATTATTCAAGTGCCCGGGAGGTAGTGGAGGTCTGGGGAACGCCCCCCCCTCTCTACCGGCCCCCTCTCCCATTTTCTCTCTCGCAATTCATGGGATTTGTATTGAGTACAAAATAAATCAATGCCTTGTAACTGATTCGCATTTTTTGAGCTATTAGATAGTTAGTTCTATATTTTTAAAAGTTAACTTGTTAGTTGAACTAGGCTATCAATTAGTCTATTATTTGGAAGAGAGGGGTGGAATTCACGCTCTACATTACACACACAGTTATTTAAACATGTGTATGTGACCTAGAAACTTCAATGGTAGTGTATGTGATGTGTGTATGTGCTGTGTGGTGCGTTTATGTGATGTGTTTATATGATGTTTATGTAATAAGTGATGTGTGTTTATGTAATATGTGATGTGTTTATGTCATGTTTATGTGATGTGTTTATATGATCATACCATCTGTTGCTGCCAAAAACTCCATTGACGCCTCTGAAAACCGACCGGCTGTCTTGTCATTGTTGTAGTAAGCGTGACGTATTTCATTGGACCAGTGTTTCTGGGAGACCCGGGGGGGGGGGAGGGTGGTGGTGTGGGGCAGATGGTCATTCAATATCATTAATGCATCTGCCAGTAGATTACTCTGTGTCCTCGAACTGTGTGGTCAGAATCAGATCTCTGGACCTTTGACCTATAGTGGTCAGCGCTACATCTGTGTGTCCTCGAACTATGATGAGATTGTGTGGTCAGAATCGGATTTCCATGCCCTTGACAAATGAAGAGATGATGTGGTGATTGTGGTCCTGACATCTATCAGCCATATACTTTTAACGCTGGGCGCTATTGTTTAGATAGGGGTCTCCAAACTTTTCAGTCCGAGGGCCACATTAACGAACAAATTTCAGTTCGGGGGCCAGTTTCTTCGAGGCATGTCTTTGATTTTTCAGGGTGAAGTTTCTCAGCCATCACCCACAAACGTTTTTCCCGTGGACAAAAACATCTCAGCGGGCCGTAGTTTGGAGACCCCTGGTTTAGATGGATATTTTTCTTTATGGTTATGATTAGACCTAATGGTCAGTCGTGTACTTAATACTTAAGGTTCCTAGGTTTACACATGACCCTGGTTTAATTTTATGGCAAGGGACATCACTGTTATTTATGACAAAAAGGGGAAACAATTGTAACCAAAAGAAGATTATCTTTTTTTTTAAAGTTGTTTTCATACGACCAGCTTAGTCATGAGTTATTTTCAATAGAGTTCAGGGGCGGAACTACCATACCGCCAGACCCCGCAATGCGGGGGGGGGGGGGGGGGGGGCATGACGTTTAGGGGCCCAGTTCCGACCAAAAAACAATGAATTTTTTTTTCAAAAATTATGTTTTTCATGCATCTTGAAAGTGGTTTTGTAGAAGAAAAAAACAGGTCTACTATAGCAGAGATTGTTGCGTAGAAAAATATTTTAAAATCTACAAGAGCTATAGTTTGAAAGGTAGGTAAACATTCACACTACTTCCATGACTTACTGCCCTTCTTTAAAATAGGGATGCCCACGAAGCTCATTTATATAGTTTTGTACTATGTATATTAAAAAGCAATTGACTCTCTGAATTGTTACTTAAATAAGACGTACTATACAATAGTATAGCTATAAAAATCAACCTTTTCAAAATGGATATTATAAAAGCCAAAAATGAAAAAAAATAAACATAACGCGAGAAACCATTCACGAATCAAGCTAATGTCTTTATATATTTTTGACCAGCATATTTATGAGCTGCTGGATTATTAATATTAATTTGGACTAAACTTTTTTTCTGGTTTGTTCTCTCAGAATCGTTTTATATTGCAATGAAGTAGATTAGGGGGGCCCTAATTTTTTCTTTGAGGGGGAGCCTTTTTTTTCTAGTTCCGCCACTGATAGAGTTTAATTATCTTTTTCTTTCTAATTGCTAATTAGTGGTTAATTCGAGAGGTCGTAAGACCTCTCTTGACCTATATTGAGGGTGCCCATAGTTTGATTTAAGATGTTTTATCCTCGCTGTGGATCAACCACCTAACGTATAAATTTATTAGATCTATAAATAGCATGGCTACTAAAACCTGAACTGCACTGCAGGTTTCAAGGGCAATAAATTTTTAACTGACACTGACAAGGGCTGCGGAGCAGACTATTTCTAAAGCGGCGTAACTCCTATTGAATGGATTTGAGCGGGACATCATTCAAATTTCATTGCTTTTACAACTGTTGGTTTGTGCCTCTCTACTTACGATAATAAAATATAGCACATTCTGAATCAATTTATTTCTGCATTGCCAAAAAAAATAACTAATGATTCTTTGGTTGGAATATGCTATTACTGTCAACATAATACGTTATGAAGATTGGATTCTATTCACCCACCGAAAAAAAAATCAATAAGTTACCTCCCTTAATGAGAATATTGGAAACTAATGGAAACATCCCAAGTCACGTAGGGCCTACTCGAAAAATAACTGGTTGAGCCTAGTAGGTTGTGCGTTGCGAAATTATTATATAGATCTAGATTCTATGTCGCGTTGTCAAGATAAAGTGGACTGGGGGAAATGGAAGGAAATATAATAATACTAAATAATAGATCTATATTATAAAAACCACGTGGCAATACAAATTAGTCTACTCTATATAGTTAGTATATAATGCATAGGCTACAAGGATTTTTCTAAAATGATTAATAGGTCTTTTAGCACGGAATTTATTTGGGTTTTGCAGAAAAATTATCAATTAGATCAATTTCTTAGTCATTGAACCTAGATCTAATACATTTCGAAATTGTATCTAGATCTAAACCTAACTAAACTAATGAATGAATGTCCTTTTAAGGATTTTCTAGCCGGTTTTTATTTTCTCTTAGATTTTAAGGAGACGCTGCGCATGCGTATTACTAACAAACATGGTGGATTAGTTCCCGGAAGCGGCGAAGTAGAAAGTTGATTTGGAAATACTGCAAATAATCGAAACTGTAAAAGCAATTTTTTCATATTTCGGTAATGTTTTAAAATATGATATGCCTCACTTAATTTTATTTCAGTGTAAAAAAAGTTATATCTTAAAGCTCCTATCCATGTCATCAATTCTGTTGTTAGATCTAAGGATCTCATCTTCACTAAACTTAGTAAACTACTAAACTACGAGTAAGAAGATTAGAAGAAGATTAAGAACTGTGACTGTGACTAACAAACTAAACTAAAGACTAAAGACGTGTGCAATAAATAAAACTGTGCTTTGTTTTTAGGGTAATAAATAGTAAATAGAATCTAGTTACTTGATCTAAATAGATCTACAGTCTACACTGATCACTGAAGTAAAGTTTCTAGATCTAGATTAAAGTTTAATTTTTAAGTTAAAACTAAAACTTAAAACCAACGGGTAATCCTCCCTACCTACCTACAGTCCTACACCTAACTACCACGACTGCAGTGACACAGTCACAGTGAGTGAGACTGAGAGAAGTGATACCTGACTCCGCTTTTCTTACGCAAGCAACTACCAGAAGTCACTCTACTAGCAGTTTAGCTAAACAGTCTAGAGTCTAGTCTAGACTCTATCAAAACTAGTTAAGTTTATGACATGAATAGAAAAACTAGTGTAAATCAGATGCATCATAAATCTATTTTTCAACTTTTATTACATAGGCCAAGTAAAATCAAGGGAATTACAGGAAGGTTAAAGAATGGCCACTAATGATGAAGGTATGTTCACGTAATTTAATGTCAATTCTAGTCCTATATGGAATCTGCCAAGCCCTAAGTTTTGTTAATCATTTACTTTTAGGTGACGGTCAATTTTGTTGCATTGCTATTAATCTAGTGAGACTTGTATAGTTTTGACTTCATGATTAGATATTTTTTTTTACAGAGGTGGTTATGACCCCGTCAAAAAAAGGCAAAGTAACTCATATAAAAATAGAAAGAAAGAAGAAACAGTATGTGAACCCAGAGGATGTTGTACATGTTGCTGGTGGCCAACATCAAGGTCTAGTTGTTGCTAGACCAGGTATGCGCCTTGTTTTTTTCTTATCTTTGCTTAGATCACCATACTAATATTTTAATTTAATCTTTGAATTATTTAACTTTTAAATTTAAACAAGACTGTATTATTATTTTAGATGCCTGTTTGAAAATATTCAATAAGATTGTTTATTTGTTTGTATTGTAATATTGTTTCAGATGCGGCTGAAATGGATCTAGGCAAACCACAGCTCCAGTTAGGGTTTATGTGTTTTTTAGTTGACATGAAAACAGATGAACATTACGTTGTAAGTGATTTTTAAGTTTTTTAATTATATAAGTTACCAGCTTTTGAAATATTTTTTTCCTAATATAAAACTTGAAAATTCCTCTCATTCACGTTTTTTTGTCATGAACAGGAAAGTAGGAAATTGAAGTTTTGGTATGTTGAAGGAACAGATTATTACAATCAAGTCACAACAGCTTATGAATTTTTTAAAGAATTAGTTCGACCTGAAAATTTCCCTAGAGGTTAGTTTTTTGTTTAAAAGCTGTTGATTGCTGTTAGACATAGTCAATGTTAGTCAATTGTTATTTTAATTAATTGCATATAAACTTAGATTTATTAAGTAACGCATTACAGTGTCTAGGTCAGCTTGACACTATTAGCATGCATTTGTTACTTTGGACATTCAAGAGTTACAGAACAAACTCTTATTATTTTTAAAGCTTGTGGAAAGTAATTTGAATGTTATTGTGTTTGTTTTCAGATTACGTAGGATTTATTAAGAAATGTATGAAACAGATGCAGAGTGATCGTTATAAGCAAGCTAGGAAAGTTGACCTTGAAGTTGAACATTTAGATGCAGCAGATGCACCCATGAGTCCAGGTACTGGGTTTTTTTTTATCTCTCCACATTTGTTTGGGGGGGGTGGGGTCTTTTTCAAATACCCTTTTCATAGTGATATTAAAATTGAGTTTATTTCGTAGTTAATGTAAAAACCACATCTCTGGTGCTCATTCAGTTTTAGAGTTTATTCAATATTATGTTGGCTCTTATTTTATTCATAAGAAAAATGGTCAGAAAACTGCTTTAATCTTGCAATGCAGATATAGCGTTAGGTTCAAATTTTAGAATGAAACAAATGAGTAAACAAATCTCCTTGCGTTATTAAGAGCTGAATGGAACCTAATTAAAGATTTTTTTCATAAATAACTGTAAAGAGATTTCACACTTGTAGCTGTGTATATTTTTTTATTTAATGGTTAATTTTCAAGCACTGTTAAGCGTTACATTAGTATTCTACTTGACTCTCATCCACACTTTGAATGTACGGAAGTTTTATCCGACAATGTTTACTCTTGTTTTTCTTTACCCTCCATGAAACAACTAGACTGCCTTATTCCTTTGGATAAGTTTGGTAGGTGATAAAGACTGCATCAGGTTATGTTCTTGTGAACACATTTTGTTCAAGATTAACCTTTGTTCATTATTTGTTTGAGTTTTTCAGTCAGTTTCTTTTGTTTAGCATACACTGCTTGAGACTCTACCAGAACGAACAAAATATTTGACTGACATTTTGTTCATATTTTTATTGAAATTTTTATAGTTGTTTAAAGCTTGCTGTATCAAACCTTGAATTCACCATTAACAGTAATTAACTTAATTTTATTTACATATATACTTTTTCAAGTGACTAAGTTTGTAGTGTTTGAACTGTATTTTGATATTTTCTTAATTAAATGTATATATACTTGATGTTTTATATTTTGTATCCACTTACAATACTAAAATGTTGCATGTCCTAATGAACATTTATTTTTTTAAAAATGTTTCACCTGTTTAAAAAATATTAAACCATGTAGGCTTAATTTAATTTAATTTGTATTTATTCGTTTCACCCTTCAGTCTGTCCTTCAGTTACTGTTATATCTTAGTTTTATATTGAACAGTTAATTTTTTTAAGTTGACATGTTATTTGTTTATTTGTTTACTTCTTTAGTCTTCCATCAGATATGCATGCTTTAGATTTTATTCTATACTACTTCTAAGAATATAGCTCTGTGTGGCTCTTAAACTAATAGTCACCAGATACAAACTGTTAACACTTCTTTATCCTAGATAAGTTAAAACATTTAATTATTTGCACTTAATACATGTACTTTCTATCACTTAAAAATATGTTGGATTATAGGTAATGTAATGGAAATAAATGTTATGAATGTATGCTGTATGTATAAATTCTGCAGATAATTTTTTGTTTCTGTTAGTAACAGCTCAGTTAAAAAATGGTTTATTTTTCTAAATATTACAATTTCTTTTTCTGTCCATTTTTGCATCCTAAAAGGAATAGAAAATATGAATGGCGAGGGTAAGTTTTGTATAAGCGTATTGGTTGTTTGCATCCTTCTAGCCATGGACCTTGGGTGTGTTTGATTTCCTGGTCTTGGTGTATGTTTGTTTACTCAGCATCTTCTGTAGTTAGCATGGACTGGCATGCTATGTCTGGAACTGTGCAACAAGATTTGGATGTGGTGTTAGAGGAGTAATTGTGACCCTCCATGTCAGGCACTTAGCACCTTTTGCTTACTCTACCATCCAGTGTTATGGAAGAACTTTGTAGGAATCAGACCACTAATCCTTAAGCAGTGATAGTTTAACTGTTAACATCCAAAATGGGAATCTTGAGAAATTTCTAATTTAGCATCATACTTAGCATCATACATCGTCATACCCAGCTTGACAGTTAGTTGCCCTTAAAGGAGACTGAAATACTTTGTTAAAACTCATCACTAAGGATGTGTGCATATATGCATAAATATAAGTTCCTAGACATTCTTCCTCTTCCACCCCTCCCCACCTCATTTCTTGGGCCCTAGCTTGAGGTGCAAAGTGACCTATTTAGGCATGGAGAGTCACATTTAATCTGCCCTACTGTTTTAACTAGGTGTGTAGTTTATATGGATGGTATTATTTGAAATTAAAATAGTATGTTCAGCTGTAGCATTTAGATTTCTTGAATCCTAAATTTTGTACTTTTGATCTTTTGTTGTTAAATGTTTAAAAGTCAGCTTCAAATAGATTTTATTTTTACCTTTTCATAAGTTTAAAAATATTTAGTGAATGTTCTTTATGTTGATTGTGTTCACTTGTGTACGATCTAACTGAGAATGTGCATTTTATTGCCTGCATTTCTTTGCGTCATAATACCTTACCATTGTAAGCTTGAACAGTTCCCATTGAATGTTGACTTTCTGCCTCAGACCTTTTTCAAACAATAATCTACTTTTAACTATAACAGTAATTTTACTTAATGTTCAGGAAATTTTAGTGACCAATTTTTTTCCTTATATCCAATGTAGACCTATAGCCTAATAGTTTGTTTAACCTCCTCTTCTACACCAGTTATCTGATACTTTACTTGTTCCATTTTACTGTAATACTTGTTTCTGTTTATCAGCACAACTTATTTTTTGGGAGAATAAACCTATTAGATCAAAGTTTAAATACATTTAGGGGAGGATGTTAACAACACTGAAGGTACTATCATTATTATGCATCAATATTCCCCTCTAATAAGTTTTTGAGCAGATGTGAAAAGTCATGTCTCCATTCACTTTATTATCACATTGATGTTTGAAGAGAAGGTCAGAGTTCACACTCCCATTATCCTCACTTGGTAAATGTCAGGTCTGTCACTGGTTCATTTCTCCTGTAGTCAAATGATGCATGAACTTAACTTGTTTTGACAGCTCTATTCATTAGACCCACCCTACTAGTAAATCATAGTTTATATAAACCTTCATTAACTGATGTTACTCTTCTTTGTGCACTTCAATGTTCCTTGTGTTATATATTGTTGACAACTCCTTTCATATACCTTTGGGTATATCATAGTTTATATAAACTTACATGAAACTGATGTTAATCTTCTTTGTGCACTTCAATGTTCCTTGTGTTATATATTGTTGACAACTCCTTTCATATACCTTTGGGTATATCATAGTTTATATAAACTTACATGAAACTGATGTTAATCTTCTTTGTGCACTTCACTGTTTCTTCTTTGTATATCAATGAAAACTCTTTTCATATACCTTTGGGTATATCATAGTTTATATAAACTTACATGAAACTGATGTTAATCTTTGTGCACTTTTCTATTCTTAATATTATATATTGTTGACAACTCTTTTCATATACCTTTGGGTATATCATAGTTTATCTAAACATTACACAAAACTGATGTTAATCTTTTTTGTGCACTTCACTGTTTCTTCTATTGTATATTGTTGAAAACACTTTTCATATACTATACCTTTGGGTATATCATATCTTATATAAACCTACACGAAACTGATGTTAATCTCTTTTGTGCACTTCACTGTTTCTTCTATTGTATATTAATGAAAACTCTTTTCATAAACCTTTGGGAATATCATAGTTTATATAAACCTACACGAAACTGATGTTAATCTTCTTTGTGCACTTCACTGTTTCTTAAGTTATATATTGTTGACAACTCCTTAGCCACAACTGTCATTAAAAGCTAAAACTATTTCCTTGTATACAGTTAAGTACAACTTGTTTGGCCTGTGATGACTCATTTGACATGACCCTAATTTTCAGTCTTGCCATACGGCTATTTAAACAGCATTTCTGCCTAGCCAAGCAAATGGGTTTTTAAGCAGTGACAGTAAATATTGTGTTATGCATGAAGTTTGTTGTCTGTTTGGTTCTAGGAGCATAAATGGAGGGCATGATCTTTTTAACTTAAGTGTGTTTACAAATAGTAATGTTTTAAACTTTATGTTTGTGTCAGCATTAACAGATTTAATGTCACACTGGTTAACAGCTAAAACCTTTGGTTAAGTCTTTTATGTTTCTGTGGTGACAGTTTGTAGAAATAAGATTTCTCATTTCCTGCTAAAGCCAATTAAAATAAACAAGGCTTGGTTTCTGTAGATCTAGGCCGTGTCACCTCAAGTGATTCAGGGGTGTTTCCTTTCTTCCCTGACTCACTGAGCACTTGAAAAAATGTTTGCTGTAGTGGGAGTTCTCTCCCCTCACATTGACCCATGTGGTGTAAAGGGGAGATAGTTCTCAGTTACATCTATGTCTTAGATAGATCCAGTCAATATTATTTTGGGAAAACCAAGTCCCATATCCTTAATTGCTGTTACCAACCAAAACTGCTTTTAAAAGAAAATTCTGTAAGTCAAGTAACTTTCATAGAAAACAAACTACCACATCCTGTCATTCTGCTACATTTAATCCTGTGAGTTTATGTTGTATTAAATAGGATTGCCCTACTTGCATGAGAAAGAGAAATTCGAGTCAGCCCCCTCACACCCTCCACCTTACCCCAAGTGATTCTCTTGTTGACCTGTTTTCCTTGTTGTTACAAACCACCCCCTTAAAAAGTTTAGATGATTTTATTTTATCATTTCTTAAATTTAAAGATCCATACCTCACAAACTACCCCTTGTATCTGAATAAAGTTTTGTTGATGATATTTTATTTTATCATTTCCTAAACTTGAAGGTCCATATCAACCAATGTTTGAGGGAATAGGTAAACCAGTGCCCTGCTTTCTCCCACTCTATATGTTCTCTTTACACTGTACAAAACTATACATTTTAATAATGTAGTTGGCCAGGCAGCTTGAGTAACAATGCATTTCATATTTAAAGTGTATAAAATATTATTACAAATGTTACTGAAGTAGAAAAAACAGTTAAAGTATTTTTTTATTTACTTAAAATTAAAATTTTAGTTGATTCATTACCATATAGTTTGTACTGTTAATGTAATTGGCTTGTAAATCAGTCTTCAACATGAAGCATTAGAGTTGGGTGTGTGGGAAACTATCCTGTCTGGCTATTTCACCTGTGTAACCTGACCCCCTCACTCCACACACTGGTTACCTTACTGGGTGTGAGGGGAACTATCCTGTCTGGCTATTTCACCTGTGTAACCTGACCCCCTCACTCCACACACTGGTTACCTTACTGCATGCTTGGTTTATACCTGCTACCTCAGCACTCAGAGCTGATTTATCGGTTGGTTTACATCAACTATATACAGAATCTTGGGTGCTTTATGTTTTTAATTATACTTCAGTGGTATATCACATTTATATAGCAGAGAAATCACATTTATATACCAGTTAAATGTGCAAGAAAATGTGCAATAGATATCCTTGTTAGAACTTGCATGTCCTGTGAGGAAGCTGCAGAATAATTGGCACAACTTTTGTCCTACTAGCAAATTATTGTTACTTTTTACTAACTAAACTAACTTTTTGTATATAAGCAGTAATCTAAAATTGTTTTAATTTTATAATGAAATAATTTGTATAGATTATTTATTTAGATACCTGCTGTACAATTTATTACCAACTATTTTAGTAGTTTGTTCATTTCAATCTTTTGTACTACCTGATAAGCCTGAAGATATTTTTATTATTAAAATAATTTTTGTTTAAATTGCAGGCTTCAATAAAAAGGACGACAGGCCAATAGAAGAAATTATAAGAGAGAAGCTGCTGACAGTTTTAGAATCTGCCTACCCCAATGTCCTATCTGTGGAGGATTTAGTTAGGTATGTATGAGCACGATGTACATGCTGACAACATTTACATGTACTAATAGTTTTCATAACATTTGATCTGATGTTAAAAACTGTCATCAGTTGCCAAAGATTTCCCAGTTACTTGTATTAAAAGTTCTACATTCACCACATTGTGTATCCCACCCTACTACGGCAATATTTTCTTGTAGAATCACTGGTGCTGATGCGGCCATTGTCAGCCTACAACTACAAGAACTACAGACTAGAGAGCTGATCTCTCCCATGGAGAATGGTGGCTTTGTTAGGAAAGTACTGGATGACAAGACAGGTACCTGAATCACTTTTATTTTAGTTTACACATCTCCACAGTTACTACCACATTTTATATGTAAGCTTTTTTTTTTCAATAGTAAAATATATATTAAATATTAGTAGGTTTTTGGTTTTAAAAAATTGAAAATTTTTCAGAGGTCCAACTGATTAAGACAATGCCCATATTAAAAAAAAATCTTCAAATATTTTCAGAGGTCCAAATGATCAAGGCAATGCCCGTATTAAAAAAAAATCTTCAAATATTTTCAGAGGTCCAAATGATCAAGACAATGCCCATGTTAGCAGCCAATCTCCAGCCTACAATTGCTATCATAACCTACCAGTACTGTGAGAAGATGGCTGTTGATGCTATGATGGAGAACAAGACCACCTATGTTAGGTATAAAACAGAAGGTATGCTGCTTTGGTCGTAGTTAAATTAGGAAATTGTTTTGTAATTTAGTATAGTTGTAAACTATGTTAATGTTAAATAATTTGCACAAGCTATTATAATTTAAATACAGAAACATTTAGAAGGTTTTTTCATAAACTAAAAAATTTTGCTTTTCAAAAGGTAAATTGTCTCAAATTATCACTGAAAGAAATTTTGAAAATGTTTATGGTTTAATCTAATAGACATGCACATTGTTCAATCTTCCAGGAGAATCCAATGTCTACACCACTGGTTTTATTGGTGAACACAAAGTGGTGACCACAAAGTTACCAGCCATTGGTCATTTCAGGGCTGCTCAAATCTCATCAGGCAATACCACAACACGCTTGCTGGGTAAATGTCTTTTGCCTCGTTATTTCTCTGGTTATGTTGCTTGTAATACTGCTTGTAACAAGTCATTTTATTTACACTACCTGAAGTTATTTTAATTAGTGAGTTACTTAAGTCATGTTAGTTAGCACTACTTGAAGTCATGTTATTTTAATTAGTGAGTTACTTTAGTCCTATTAGTCAACATTACCTGAAAAGTTATATTATTTTAATTAGTGAGTGACTTAAGTCCTGTTAGTCAACATAACCTGAAAAGTTATGTTATTTTAATTAGTGAGTGACTTAAGTCCTGTTAGTCAACATAACCTGAAAAGTTATGTTATTTTAATTAGTGAGTTACGTAAGTCCTGTCAGTCACCATTACCTGAAACGTCATGTTCCCTGTGTCCAGGTACTTTCCAGGCCATTGAGCATGTGTTCCTGGTGGGCTGTGCTGGCAGCGTGCCCCACTTCACAGACTACTACAAGCATGGACGACTGGGGGATGTGGTCATCTCAACCTGTGATGAGAAGGGCTACATCTATTACTACTGTGACAAGATCACACAAGACAAGAAAGGAGATGTAAGTTCCATAAACCCAAACTATAAATCCAGCCATTAGATAACATCTTTTAACTTAATAGTTGAAGATTTTTATTGCACCTAATATAAAAACAACACTTTAAGATTTTTATCAAATAGGAATAGAATCTGTACTGAATGTCTGCAATTATTTTATTTTCAAGTTACTGTACAAATACTTGTTTCTTCTTTCTATTGATTTTATTTATTGCATTAGTTCTTGCTCAAATCTGTTAGTTGCTCTGTTAAGAGTTAAATATTAGGCGGGTGGTGTGGTTGGACAGTAGAGCTTACTACTGCTAACCCAAAAGACTTGGGTTCTGGGCTCGAGTCCATCCAGCTCTGATGGGTACCTGATTTTATGGAAGCTAAGGCACCTGGGCATAGTACTGACCAAACTATCCCCATGTATGCTGAAGTCACTGAAACAGATGCACTCTACTTCATCTGATCATGTGTCTTTGTAAATGGGAAAGGATGATGAATTTGGCATTTTAAAATATGTGTAGACTAAATTTGTTTAAAATTAGTTGGAGTATTTTTTGTGTGTGATGTAAATGAATTTCTGTCTAATCACTATTTAATCTTGTTTGAATTATCAGATTCAGTACCAGTTAAAGACATGGTCACCAAGAGATCTGGAGCTACAAAGGATGGCAGAGAAGCTGAAGGAAGTTCTACAGCTAGACCCATCATTTGCCCCATGGCAGCATTATATTGAAGAGGGTCAGGAGTTACTGGCATCACAAGAACAAGACTACACTCGTCCACCACGAACAAATGATAGGTTATATATGGGCATTGGAGAGGGTCAGGTATGGTTCATGTTGCTCATTGTTGTTCTTTAGTAATAAACAAATGTCAGTGATAGTAAAATATATCAAGAACTGCAGAAGTGTTTTATTCCATTTTTTGACATAAGCGTCAGGTTTGCATAGAAAGTTAATGATATATTAAAATGATATATGGGTTTAAAGTTTGCTTAGAAAATAAACAATATATTTTAATTTTAAAAGACGTAAGTGATGTTTTTCCATCATATTTTAACTCACCCATCGTCGCAAAGTGTTAAAAGTAATTTCAGTATAACAAAGTTGCCTTTTAATATCCCATCAGGTGATTGAAGTTCAGCACCCAGAGAATCCTGACGGCGTGGAGGAGCTAACAAACTTACCCACCATCAGGTTTGGGGTGCTTGGTGCAGGCAGGCCTGTCAAGCAGGAGATGTCTCGACACGACTTCGCCTCCAGATATGGCATTCAATCTTTTGACACTGACTTTGATCAGGTACCTCAGGCTTTCTAAACTCTCACTGCTACTGATTTAAAAGGATATACAGTCATAAAACATTAACCCTAAAATTTTGCTAAAACATAACTCATTGTTTTCCTTTTATTCAAATCATTCATAATTTTTATAAACACAAAAACAGTCCCTGTTGTCATAACAAAATATTTTGTAGATAAAGCCAATTAGACAATTAGCTTTTGTTTTATTTATTCTTTTTAATGCCAGCCATATAGTTAAGCAGTGATATCTGTGGGAAGTAAATAGTCCCATACTTTAATGTAAATGTATAGCATAGCTTCAAGCTTAACCATGTACATTGTTGTTTCAGGTGCTGGATAGTATTGTAGGTAACCGTAAGGATAGTTTTATCTTCATCCGAGGACTTGCCGACTATGTAGATGGAACAAGAAATAAGGAATGGCAGCCGTATGCTGCACTAGCGGCTGCTGCAGTAACCAAATATATCATCACATCGTTGAAAAATGCGCAGCTTGACGATTTTTAGGGACAAGTTTCATGGGGATCTTTACCAGCTTGACACTGACTTTATGGAATAGTTTTAGAAACTTTAATCACTTGAGTTTTTCATGAATGGGATCTTTAGTGTGCTGTTAGCCCAGCCTGGTACAGACTTGGTGGATGGTTTGGATATGAGCTGTAGGTGTACGTGATGCACAGTGCCCTGGGATCTAAGAGGGACAGTTTTTATTCTACTGATATTATCTAACTAGATCAAGTAATCAACACAGGCATAATAGAAAGATGAGGTGTAAATGTTTTAACTTTGGTATAGTGTTGTAATTCACAGATTTTATCTAACCCCAGATTGTTTTAGACTGAATGCTAGTAATGTTTAGTAAATATAATTGGTTTTACATCTCTGAATAATCTGGCCATTTTATTTTATAAGATTTAGTTTTTCTTTATGAGAGTTCCATTTCATTTATATATTTTTTTAAGTAAAAGGTTAGGTTGACTCTCGTTAGGACTAAATGAAGTTGAAAGTTTTTAGAAACATGTAACGCTCAAGAGATTCTAGTCCTGCTGCAGTTATTGGCCTCTAGTGGCTGACTTAATGTCTTAACAGAAGCATAGAGAAGTATTAGATTATAATAATTAATTGTAACTAAAAAAAATAATTAGCTATGAATTGTAGGTGGGTTTTGTTTTTAATTGAAGTGAAAAATCTTCATCATGCAATGTAATTTGTTCCATATTCTGTTTATTTGAAGGTATGAATGATTATAGCTTTTATATTCCAGTCTTCCTTTAGAGTTTTTATCTATAATGTGGATGGAAGAGATATCTGATGATTTGTATGATAAAACAATCAAAAGTTTATTGGAATAATTTGTGTATGGCTGCAAACTCTACCCATGTTTTTATACAAGATTTTAACCATCTTCATCATCCCAAAATTATTGTTAATAGAAGTCTGTTTTCAGCTTATTCAAGTCTAAACTATATCCAACAAATTGTTTTAAAGTTCCCATATTTGCCTTTAAAAAAAAGGAAAGATTTGATTTATTAACTGTTAATAATAGAACCTTAACATTATGAACATAAATGAAATTACAGAAAGGTTTTAAAAGTAGATGTATGTGTTATTGACATAATTAAACTTCTTTCAGCTTAGTCGTAAGCTTGATATTGTGGCACCTGGTCACAGGTGGGTTGATCTGGCACTGTTCTCTGGTTAATAGGCTCGTCAATGACTGTCATACCTAATGACTGGCTTCACTTTGAAACATTGCCATTTCTATAGTATTAAGTTGGTCTCACATTCTGGTAAATCCTGCTTGTGTTAAAGACACAAAAGCTGATACTTCCCAACCGAGTTGAAGTGAAGACCTGTGTTGTTTCAGTGAGTTATAATAACACCAGTGCCTAACTCTATTGTCATGTGCTCTTTGATCCTAATTTGACTTGACTTTCTCTCCTGACTAATAGACTTGGCACAAATTTCTGTTTTTATCGCTGCTAAAGATGAGCAATAGTGTGGGCCTGAGTTCCTTGTTAACTGTTGATCTTTTACTGAGGTATGCATCTTGTGTCTTTCCTAGTACAGGACCTTAGTTCATGCACTGCTATACAATTTCTTTTACCCTCATGCTCATTTTTGACCAGTTCAGTTTTAAATTTACCTGGCAAATCATGCAGTTTCATACTTTTTTTTTTACTTTTTTAAAATTTGGTCTTGAAATAATACCCATTTAAAAAGTCATGCTCTAAAAACTAGGGTTTTTTTTTAAATACTTAGTGAAGAATCCTGCATCATGCTTTAATACATGACAATTCTTTTTTCAGTTGCTATTTTTAAAATGTTCATTCTCACAATAAAAAGCATTTAATATATAAGAATACACCCAAAATGTACGAGAATTGAAGTTTGTCTTTAATATTTACATGTACATAAGCCTTTTTTATTTCTTATTTGGCCAAAAGAGTAAATACTATACATAATTATTTTAAACAGATTATATATAATGTTGACCTTTAAATGTTAACTTCTCTTCTGTGACTTTCTCAATGTGAACTACTTACTGCATTATCAATGTCTTTGACCATTTGTGTTGACTTTTTTAGGGAAAATGAAAGTTTAAAAACCTAAACAAAGGCAGGGTCTATTCCTTGTCTTTCAAGGTTTTTTTTTGTTGTCTACATATATATAAATATTTATACACATGCTTTAGATTAGTAAAGCTTTTTTCTATCATAATCATATATTTATGTGGGTTTAAACTGTGTTGCTGTTATATAAAATTTGTTTAAATGGGCACTAAGAATTGGTAGAGGAGAGAAGCAATTGTTGCAGTTGTGTCCCTTGTTAAATGTGATGTGCAACTTGTCTATGAAGTGATAAGAAAAATAATTCCACTCTTTACAGTTTAGTTTCTACCTTATACCATTTCCAGTCTAATATTTGAACATTCCAAGTTTGATTTTGTCACTGCTAGCAACCATTTTATTACATGGAAACTTGAAATGTGCTGTAGTATTTAAAACCCTGGCCACACCTTACAAGTGCAGTTCATCTTTCACTGAGGCAGGTATGCTTGTTTTTATGTAATGATATTGTCATAATAAACAATCTTGCCTTATTTATTTTTTTTGTCTCGAATTGTATGTGGCTATTATTTTTTTATACCAAGAATTTAGTCAAATATTTGGCACCACCTGTTGAGGTCACCAGCGACACTGGCATTTAATTTAAGCAGGTTACTTGTCCGTAATAAATGTTTTTAAGCTGGACCACCATAAAAATATTTATACCAGAACACCAGTCACTAGCGGAATATTTGTTCATTATTTTTAAACAATGTCCTTTTAACTATTTTTGTGTAAATGCAATTTGTTCTTTTTGTTGCTGTATAAATTAAATTGCTCACTAATGTCCTGATGTTTTATTGCTCTAATTGTCAAGTTACTTTCTGCCTAGGATGACATGCTTGTCTTTAGAAATGAATCTTATAATAAATTTAACATTTATTTCAACAAGTGGTGTCCTTGCTTGTCTATTTAATTTTAAAAAAAAAAAAATCACACTCACAACTTTAACATTTTAATATGCGTTTATGCATCACAGACTTTCAATACTTCACAGTTTGTTATATATATAACTTGAGTGAACATTTCAGAAACTTTTAAACATAACAAGTGTACACTTATTTAATTTTAATAGAGCCCCATCAATATATGGGTGAAAAGTGAGATTCTTGTACATAACTAATTTTGAATGTTTTCACCAAAACAACACAAAGTTTACTAGAAAAAATTGCTCACCATCAGAACCACATTTTTAAAGATAACTAAGCTAACCCAATCAACAGGTAGCTATTATCCAGGTGTATACTATATACCAATACAAAATCATATTTTTTAATAAGAAAAGTAAATTTATCCCAATTAACATTTCACAAGTTATATTTTCAACATGCTAGAAAATTCTGATTATACTGATATAATAATCAGTGAGCATGATTTAATATCAAATAAGATAATGGGTATATTTTTTAAAAATCAATATATTTTAAGCAAAAAAAATCCATACATGTAATTAGTAATGCAACAGCATTGTCAAATATGGTTTCAGTATGAACAAAAATTAGTAAAAATAAAAAAATTATATGGATTTACATTTTGCCCACCACCATTTTTATGGTCTATATAAACAAAAAGGTTGATGTTGGGCTATGATATAACAAGATATGTTCTGTATCAACAGAGCTTTTGTGTTTAAACCACTGTACCCCATCAAGCTTAGGTGAGCTGGGAATGAGCTTTCCACCTAGCCATCAAACATCTCACTCAATGGGAGAAAGCCACAAGACTATTCAGGATAACTATCACAATAAATTTAACACAAAAAAATATCAGGGTAGATAAATTATAGCATCCCAGATTTTCTTGTGCCCCCCCAGAGAGCAAGACGGTTACAGGGTCAAACATGGCGAGTCATCTGGAGCAGGCTGGCATTAGATCTAACGAGCCTTTGACCAGTGACCACCCTACGAGGATCAGCTCACTCTGATCTCAGAGGCCCAGGCTGGTGGTTTGGTTAAGTACGAGGCAAGGCACCTTGCTCCCGTTATACTGGCTGTCACATGGTCTCCACCCATCTCATGATCCACGCTGGATGATGTATCCAGCTCATCCACTAGGCTGACATCCGTGTATGGAGACTCAAGCTGTTTGAGAACCTTCTGGACTTCAGAGTAGTCTCCCTTCTCAGCTGCATCTATTGCCCTTTGAGCGACATAGTTCCTGAGTATAAACCTGAAACAAATTTTAAGAATGTCCATAAACCTTTCTCAACCTGGCAGTTCAGAATTTTGCAATAGAGTCCCTGGGGGAAAACCCAAAAAATTCAGTTTTGAAGTTTCTAAACTTTATTTAATTAGGCAGTACAGATATTGGAAATACCCTAGGAAACAAACTACATTTTCTTAAATCTCCACCCATAAGAAAAAAAAGACAGTTGCTTTTTGAGTTCTGAAATCAGTTTGCTAAGGCCCATAAAGATGCAGGTATTTTACTGGCTAAACAACCATTTCAGGCATGGACATAAGACATCTGACCGGCAATCTGATCCCAAAGTCTGTATCACCTTGGGCTTACTTTATGTATCACCTTGATTGCCTTGATGTATCACCTTGGTGTGACTTAGTGTATCACCTTGGATTGAATTAATGTATCACCTTGGTGTGACTTAGGGTATCACCTTGGTGTGACTTAGTGTATCACCTTGGTGTGACTTAGTGTATCACCTTAGTGTGACTTAGTGTATCACCTTGGTGTGACTTAGTGTATCACCTTGGTGTGACTTAATGTATCACCTTGGGGTGACTTTATGTATCACCTTGGTGTGACTTAATGCATCACCTTGGTGTGACTTAATGTATCACCTTGGGGTGACTTTATGTATCACCTTGGTGTGACTTAATGCATCACCTTGAACTGACTTAAGGTATCACCTTGGGGTGACTTGACAATGATACATCTTGGATTGACTTGACAATGTATCACCTTGGATTGACTTGACACTATATCACCTTGGATTGACTTGACAATGTATCACCTTGGACTGACTTAAGGTATCACCTTGGATTGAATTAATGTATCACCTTGGTGTGACTTAGGGTATCACCTTGGTGTGACTTAATGTATCACCTTCATGTGACTTAATGCATCACCTTGGATTGACTTAATGTATCACCTTGGATTAACAGAGTCCATCATTTGCCTCCGCTCCTCCCCTAGCATCACCACATCAGCAACATCACTTTCCTCAAACAGCAGACGCTGTGTGTATGTCTCCATCCAGGCCAGCCAGGCACCTCTGTTTGCCTCAGTCAACTCTTCTTCTGTTGTGTTCTAAACAATGACAAAAATCTGCAATCAGCTTTTAACGAACTTCAGACATTTGTTTTTTTTAAATGACTAAGTGTGACTGGCAGGAATAAAAATTACATGTTTGTTTTCTGACAATCTTGAAAATATAGTTAACAAAAAGTTTCCCTCAGTTGACTTAATCGTTAAAATTTGTGTAACTTTAACAGCAAACTATTGGTAATACTTCAATTGCTAGCGTGTTTAAATTATTCTGCTTAAAGTACAGGAATAGCAACCTTTTTGGGTGAAGAGTCAAAAATAATTCTAGTAATGAAATCTTAAAGCAGTAATGCTACTTTATTCTACTTATGCTTGTTCTTCACAACTTTAACAAAGACTTCTCTAATGACAAAAGATGCATTGTTGGTTCATACGTTACTAAGCCAAATGTAAATAAAAACAGACTGATCATGTTTTACCTGCAAAGATTGCAGGATTGCCTCTTTCTTGTACTCTGCCTCCAGACCTGGCATTCTTAGCTTGACTATGGGTACCAGGTGGGGTTTGTTCTGTATCATCAACATCAGCAGACTCAGCTGACTAGAGGAACACATGGGCTCTTTGTCAGAACAAACAACTTCATGGAAAAATGTAATTATAATACAAAAAAAAAATTCTATATTTCCTATACGAAACCTTACTAAGCCTTAGGTTCCATACCCACCTATTGGGAGGTGGTGGTTTGTTTATTTCTCTCAACTCAGCTAAAGTACTACTCTGTGAGAGAAGTTGGTTTAAAGTCTCCAATTTCCTTTCTTCAAAATCTGGGGAGTTCGGCAAAGGGAAATTACTCAAACAGCGAAAACAGTTTGTGAAGTCTGCTCCAGTTTTCTGTAAGGTTACTAAAAACTCGTCAAAAAGTAAACTAAAAGAAAATAAAAAGAAAAAACAAATTAGTTGCAGGAAATCTATTTATACAGCTTAGCTTTCTTTGAAAATGAAAAAAAAAAACAAATTCATAGAATTGTCAAGCTTAAATAATTTGCCATTTTATGTATTGCTAAATAGTAATTAAGCTAAATTTATATTACAGCTTTTTTTATTCCTGAATTGCAATCAATTAAAGATTCCCAACCAAATTGTAATTAATTAAAGATACCCAACTGAATTGTAATCAATTAAAGATACACAACCAAATTGTAATCAAAGATACTCAACAAAACAGTGGATGACTACTTGACATACCTATCTTCAGGCTTTTCTTTTTTTAGTCCAAACTTGAAAGAAAATATTTATAAATTGTTATTGCAGTTACAAAAAACTAAATATCTGAACATTAAGTATCATAAAAAAATATTTGAACATTAAGTAACACAAAAAAATATTAGAACATTACATAATGCAAACAAATGTTTAAGACAAAAAATGTACCTTCTTCCTCATCAAGGAATTATAAAATCTCTGGAATTCCTCATCAAATAAATGATGATAATCTTTTGTCTTGGAGAGGGGGACCACATCTTGGATGGCTTCAGCCAGCTTCAAACAATTCCACTTGCACATCTCCGGCTGTTGTCTGTAGGAGTAGCGACCTGCGTCATCTGAATAAGACCAGTAAACATGGTCAAATATCTTGGCAAAAAACTATCCAGGACAAACACTGACTCAACTTGCCCGATCAACACACAAAAAACTTTTCTAAACCTACCTGAAGAATTGCATACAAAATCTGGGTTGTATCTGTCCATGAAACCAAATGGTCCATAGTCAATGGTCACCCCCACAATACTCAAGTTATCCGTGTTCAGGACACTGGTCAAAATTATTAAAAACAGAGAATATAAAATGGATACTTATACAAACAAAGCAATCAAAAGCAAAGTAAATAAAATAGATACTTATACAAACAAAACTATTAAAAACAGAGTTAATACAATGGACAGGTATACAAACAAAACTATTATAAACAGAGTTAATAGAATGGTCAGTTATACAAACAAAACTATTAAAAACAAAGTTCTTACAATGGACAGTTATACAAACAAAACTATATAAAAAAATGAGCAAAAAAGATTACCCATGACACCAGCCAATACACTGCCAGTGTGCCACAAGCCTGGCTGTCCTTCTGACAACCTCTTGATAGAACTTCAGGTACATTTTCTCTGGGTCACTGAAGTAGCGGCTCCAGATCTGAGAGGGGGAAACAGTTCTTAATTTTATAAAAACATGCAGCTACAGGTGTGCTGGATGGTAGGCTTGTGATGTAGGATGGGAGGGACACAAGTAAATAGGGTATTTTATATTAGACGAAATTGTATTTATTTTATATAGGCTATTATCTGACATAAGAAATAAAACAGTGTTTTTCAAAAAGTAACCTGAAACCAAGTTTAATGTATCGTGAATAAAAATTTTAATAAATACTTGAGCTGATCTTGGTGTTTTTTAAGGGTGAGATAGAAAAGGTACTCACTCTACTCACAAACTGCTAAAACTATAATAAAAACTGACTTCTAGCCACCAGTTGTTTTAATATTCAGTGCATCTTCATTTTCAGTTAAATTAAACATTGCTTTATAGCAATATGAACACCCCTCCAGCAGGCTAATTCTTACTCTAACACAAATACTAATGAAGAGATATGAATGCCGAGTGACATATTGGATGTCTGGTACCTCTACAACTGGGAAGTACCCAGTTTTCTTATTCTTAAAAACACTGGTAGGTAAGAAGATTTTAAATAAATTTGTTAACTAAAAGTTTCAAACTTTTAAAATTTGTGGACTAAAAAACTTAGAAATTTTAAATCAATCTTAAGGACCATAATGTTAAAACATAATTGGACAAAAGAGTGAAGTGAAAAAAAGGCCAACTGACCTGAGGATAAAAGGTCTCAATGGTGTACTGTAACAGCTTGATCAAAAGGTCAGTTTGACCAACACTGGGACCTGATCTTCCTGTGTCCAGGTCTCTTGACTTGAAGATCTCAAATGACCCAAATCTGAGAACATTTCAATTTTATTACCTAAAACTTGTGTTGACGCTAGAGTTAAAACAGACATTTTTTTTAAATTTCATGATAAATAAATAAAATATATGATAATCAACATTACCAGACATTAATTATTTTTTAAATATGTGAATGCAGAGTAAATCAATAACTCAAATAAAATAACTTCCAGCTTAAATATAAACCAATGAAATTAGCTTTCAGTTTTACAAGTTTGGCCTCAACATTGCCAAAAAAAATTACACATTGCCTACAAAAAAAAAACTCACCTTAGAAAAGTAGGCGAGATTCTCAAAACCAAGGTGCACTTCTCAGAAATTGCGTTGCCATCATAAAAAATATCCCGAATGACTCTAGTCTCTGATGTGATGCATGACCCAGCCCGGGTGGTGGGCACTCCCAAATGGTACATAGCCTTTAGACAGAATTTTGTTTAGAAACTTTAAATATTTATCAGTTTCTAAAAAATTTTAGTAGAAACAGAGTAAATGTAACCACGGTAATCTTGTAAATACATTTATTATGTCTAGGTTAAAATGTAAACTACTATGTGGAAAACTAACCAATGTGCCACTTACACTTCAAAGTATCATAGACACATTGCCGGGCATCAATAGAGACAGTGTTATAGCAACGCCAATGATTAAAATAAAACTATATCTAGACAGATACTTCAGTAACAGAGCCAGCACTCCCAACCCCTCTACACTTTGCCATCTAACAGTGAAACATAGCAAATATCACACACACATGGCCTGACATCACAGATACATTGCTTGGTGTTGGCTAAGTATGGAGAAAAATAGCCTCAACTACCAGCAAACAGATGAAAAATTATTTACTTCACTACACAGAAACTCCCTGATGGAACTTCTCAGCACTTTCCTTCCATCAGACCCGCGGGAAAATGGAGTTTTGCCGGCACCTTTCAGCTGAACTTCCCAGCGCTCACCTTCTTGGTTGACAATTTCACCAAGATAACTTTAGAATAAGAAACAATTTTAAATAAAGCTTACATTTAAAAACTCATATGAAAATCAAAAACAGATCAATGTTGTTCAAAAATTAATTTAAAATAATTAAAAATAGATATGATACAATTTTTACTTTGAACATTTTATTTATTTATGATCCTGAAACTAACACGGCTCCCCCTTCACCAAACTAACATGGCTCCCCTTCACCAAACTAACACGGCTCCCCTTCACCAAACTAACACGGCTCCCCTTCACCAAACTAACACGGCTCCCCTTCACCAAACTAACACGGCTCCCCTTCACCAAACTAACACGGCTCCCCTTCACCAAACTAACACGGCTCCCCTTCACCAAACTAACACGGCTCCCCTTCACCAAACTAACACGGCTCCCCCTTCACCCAACTTACATGGCTGCCCCATCACCAAGCTGCCCAGAGAAATACCCAAACTGGTGGCCACAGTAACAGTGAGCTGCTGTTTCAGATCCTGGCAGGATCTTATTGCCACTGAAGTATTCCAAAAACTCAGGTCGCTTGGTCTGATCTTCTTCAATGTCCAGCAGTTTCAGCGCAGGAAGTGAAACACACACAAGGGCTGGCTGTTTCACAGGTGTGGGGCTGATTCTTGCAAAACAAGCCCCAACTACCTAAGGATAATATTAAATAAAAAGTTGATGTATATTTAAGCATCAAATTTATAGAAATAGTATAGAAATTATTAGTATTAAAAAGGTCCTTAACAGTAAAATAATAAACCTAAGGTTGTTTCTGGTGGTTTTGTTTTTGTAAAATTTGTAAATATAGATTGAAAAATAACTTGAAGTAATTTAGAAATTATTGAACACAAGCATAAAATATTTAAAGAATGTAGGCACAACGAGAATGCCATCTAACTCAAGACATCACAACTGTACTTTTAGTTTTTAACAACTTTTAGACTTCAATGCTCACCTCTCGCTGTGTGTCACTAACATAGGGATCTACAGGCAAACGCTGTAGTGCCAAATTGTTAAAGTTTAGAGTCTCTAGCGTGACTTTAACACCAGCCATCCTGTAGGCAAACCTCTTTAGAGCATATCCTAATGACAACAAGGTAATTGGCCTGTGTTCCATGATAGCATGTGTGGAGCCATTTTGACCAATTTTTACAGAGTTGTGCAGACTTCTGCTAAACGTCTGCAGGATTTGTACAGTAACAGAATACCTCTGAGTAAATGCTTTGAAATGTCTTTGGTGCATAAATCTATTTTGATGAGATTATGATCAGCTACTCTGGTAAAATTAGCATAAAAAATTGCACAACTACTGCCATAATAGCAGTGGGGTGTTGATTGGGGCCTAATACCACACGGCTCTTAATGCTCTGCTTTACCCTATATAGAGTATGAATTATACTAATAAAGGGGAACTTTGCTTCTTTAGGCCTAGTCTTTATTAAAATTTCCCACAACAAGAGCATCTAGAATAGAGATCTAAAAAACGAGTAGGGTCTAGGGCACTCTTGGGCCAGGCAGGGCCCTATGGCTAGGGTTCTTCTTGGACACTATGAATCTGCTAATAGATCTAGCTCTACTTAATTATTATAATTAATCAACTAGATCTAGTAACTAGGGCAAACTTCAATAATCTATCTAGTGATAATTAGACTATTATAATATAAGTTCTAATCTAGAATCTAGAAATCTAGATCTAGTGAAATCTAGTCTGATCTAGCCTAGATTCAATTTCTAGATCTAGATCTAGTTACTTCTTTACGTTAGTAGTTCTAGAATCTAGATTAAAGTAATATCTTAACACAACAAACTTTAGTAATCTTATTTTTTTAATATTAATTTTATTTAAGGTTCCTGTGACTAAGAATTATCTAAGATTTAGAGATAAGACAAGTGACTAGTCTACAAAAATCTAGGATTGTGGATCTACAATGAGTAAGGTGTTTCTAGATCTGGAATCTAGATTGTATCAAATTTTTGTGAGTACTTTCCCTTGTGATTGTTGTGTTTAGCAGCTAAAATTTTGTAATTACAGTTTAATAGAAACGAATCAATTGTTAATTTGTGCTTTTTGTATAGATTAAAAACAGTATTTTATTTCTTTCATTTATTGCAGTCACATTGCAGTGAGTTAATAGATCTATGTAGCCTATTGCAATTTATTTAGGATAAATATTTCTGTGTTATTTATTAAAATTCATCATTTAAACTAACCGCATCTTTTTATTTGTTTTTTAGCATCTTTTCTTTTTCATAAAACCATTTGACTTTTATATATACTTTCGTGAGCAGAATTCACTGAGTCACGTGACAATTTTTTTCTCTTCCATTTTATTTAGCATCAACTCAAAGTTGCAGAGAACAATCCAAAGTTTTAAAAAACAACATAATCAGCCAATACCATAAACGAATATGAAAACAATCTTTAAATGCACTTAAGAGAATAAAACAAAAAAATCAAAGCGTTGGTCTATAAGGTAAAGTCGCAAATCACAAAAAGTGCTAGTGAAGCCTTGAGTGCAGTGTTTCTTCCAGACTTTTTTCTCCGGGGGGGGGGGGCACTTGAAATTTTCGGGGGGGCGGTAGACTTTCTTCGGGGGGGGGGGGGGGGGGGGGGGCGGACACTGGTAAAAGTATATATTTTCTATATAAATTATATAATTTTCATTTTGTTCGGGGGGGAGGGGGGTAAAAAAATTTCGGGGGGGGGCTGCCCCCCCCCCGAAGAGATGCCTGGAAGAAACTCTGCTTGAGTGACAAACGTTTTTTAGCCTTTTATTTAATTTACTAAATATTTGAACGTCACTGAATCCACCCACCTCCAGACCCCAGGAAGCCTACTTCACTTGCTGCCCCGCCGCATATCACTTAACTAACAAAAAAGGAAAGTTTATTTTACTTTGCTTGCCTTTACTTTCTTATTTCAGTGCATCGAAAATTATTTTTGTTTTTTATTTTCTACTTTTTAGATTCAGTAATTAAAGTTAAAAGTCGATATTTTAGTTTTTTAAATCAATTATTAGTAGTAGTTATTTTTTCCGTTCAGTTTGCTCTTCGTTAAGTCGACACCGCACACGACAAAAATATTTGCTGAAAAACCGATCAGTAGCTTGCAGAGTTTCTTCCATGCATCTTTTCACCACCCAAAGTCTACACCCCCTCCCCACAACGCCGTCCGTACCAGAGTTTCTTCCAGGCACCCCCCCCCCCCCCCCTCCGAATAAAGTCTACCGCCCCCCCCCCCCCGAACGAAATGGAATTTATATAGAAAATATATACTTTTAACATTGTCCGCCCCCTTCCCCCCACTCCCCCGGAAATTTTAGTCCGTCCCACCGAAAATTTCAAGTGCCCTCCCCCCCCCCCCCCCCCCCCGGAGAAAAAAGTCTGGAAGAAACACTGGTCCTTACATACTTCTAGTGTTCATTTTTTCTCCACCATTGATTTGAATCAGCTATCGACTCTAAACAAGGACAGAGGCATCCGTTAATCATGCGCACTCAACAACTAGATTTCTGTTCTTTACTCTGGTACAAAGCACCTTCCCTTGCCAGAATGCCCGAGATTCTGCGTGATTACAAAAATATTGCCCTACCCCACCATGGCTTTAGTTAATTCCACACTCTACCTTCACTGATTAGCCAAGTTATTCTGGGTTTTAATTATTTCTATTTTCGGTGCTAATTCAGCTCCAATTTTCCACATCTTGCAGAAATATAAATTATTACTGCTGAAAAAAAATTGTAAGCGAATTTCACCTGCTCTAAAAATATATTAATATTATCATCTCAGTTAGGGGCCTGCTAACTTCTTCAAAATATCGTCTCAAATCAGGGTTCGCCTATTTTTATTTTTTTTTACAAAATCGTCCAAATCAGGGGGTCGTCTATTTCCTTTAAATTATCGTCCAAATCAGGGTTCGGCTATTTCCTTTAAATTATCGTCCAAATCAGGGGTCGGCTATTTCCTTTAAATTATTGTCCAAATCAGGGGTCGGCTATTTCCTTTAAATTATCGTCCAAATCAGGGGTCGGCTATTTCTTTTAAATTATCGTCCAAATCAAGGGTCGGCTATTTCCTTTAAATTATCGTCCAAATCAGGGGGTCGGCTATTTCCTTTATATTATCGTCCAAATCAGGGTTCGGCTATTTCCTTTAAATTATCGTCCAAATCAGGGGTCGGCTATTTCCTTTAAATTATTGTCCAAATCAGGGGTCGGCTATTTCCTTTTAATTATCGTACAAATCAGGGGTCGGCTATTTCCTTTAAATTATCGTCCAAATCAGGGGTCGGCTATTTCTTTTAAATTATCGTCCAAATCAAGGGTCGGCTATTTCCTTTAAATTATCGTCCAAATCAGGGGGTCGGCTATTTCCTTTATATTATCGTCCAAATCAGGGGTCGTCTATTTCCTTTATATTATCGTCCAAATCAGGGGTCGGCTATTTCCTTTATATTATCGTCCAAATCAGGGGTCGGCTATTTCCTTTATATAATCGTCCTTTAAAATATATTATCTAAATCAGGACCGGCATCTTACCCCACCAGATGTGCACGCGGCACTATTATTAAACACATGCGGCTCACTGCTCGCAGTTAAAAGAGTGTTGCTAAGAAACAAATGAAGACAATGGAAGGATAACATTTGTTTTGTGTTTTATTTCTGTATATATTTGTTGTTGGTTTTTTTTTGTGTGGATTCTTTTGATTTTTCAAAATAGTTGCAGATCCCTTGTTTAAATGATTAAGTTGACACGTTTTCACCAAACTCCCATGTCCCTACATCGGGTTCCCATAAAAAGCACACGGAGATCGTTCCCCATCTGTTTCTTTTACCAACTTAACATACATTTTACTTGTCCCTTTGATTTATCTACTCTGTCTCTGACAGTGTCCGTCCTCCGCCTTTGTACTACAGTTTGCGGTCCTTACTTCTATCGCTGAGATCCTTTGTTCTATAGCAAAAATCTTCCCGTATTTCCTTTCAACATTGTTTTTGATTCCGTGAGGAGATTTCTGCGACTTTTTTCGTATCTATTTTTTATTCACTTCTCTTTCACCTTTTGTGTTCCCCATTGTCATATTCTGGTGCTGGTTAGCATCAAGACTTTGATTTATCTTCCCAGAATTCCCTGGGAGCCATATTTGTTATGACGACGTTTTGCAACCTTGTTTACCAGTGTGGTTCCATTCAGCTTTTATTTCTTTAGTGACTGACGTCATCGCCGGCTTGTTCACGTTCTTGGGCCATGGTTCTCTTCCTGGCGGAACATGCGCAATTCTGCCATACATCAAAGGCGCTTTAGCAGATGTCATATTTCTCCTGACCTTGAACTCATCGCTCATACCTAATCCATACAAGAAGCGCTAAGCCGTTTTTACATTCATTTCATATATATATATATATATATATATATATATATATATATATATATATATATATATATATATATATATATATATATATATACATATATATATATATATATATATATATATATATATATATATATATATATATATATATATATATATATATATATATATATATTGCTTTTAAAAAAATAACAAATTTATTTCTAACTGTAGTCTATATATTAGAAGCTGAAATTCTGAGAAATATGCATAGATTTAAACCTAAATCTAAACCTTACCCTTACCAAACACTAAAAAACCAACAACCACATTCACAACCGCGAACATTGAACAGGAACTGGAACAGAAACGTCAACATAACCCTAACCCTAATCTTCATCTCAACCTGAATCCTAAAAATAAACATATAAATTAAATACATTTCATCTGCCGTATGTGTCTTTGGCACAAACGGGAAAAGATAATGACATAATATTTTTTAAAAATCTTTACTTGTTTCAGAAATATATTTTATAATAGTAATTAGTCAAAACATAATCTGCATTACTACACGTTAAAAGATACTTGTGATAAAGTAAAGAAAAAACAAAGTATCAAGTTATTTTTGTTTTCTCTAAATCAAATAAATATCTACACATGAACCTAAATCTAAACTTCTGAACTGAAACTGGAAATCCATCTGAAATCAAAATTTAACCGGAAATGACATTTTACCGGATACTGAACTTTATCCGGAACCGGATATCTAACCGAAATCTGAACATTAACCTTATTTTTTAAAATAAAAACTTAGCCGGAAATGGTATTTCAACTGAGTTCAAAATTTAATAGCAGAAACCGAAATTTATCCGGACACGAAATTATCTGGAAACGGACGTTTTATCTAGAAGCGGAAGTTTTAATGGAGACGAAGCTTAACAGGCAAGGGTAAGTGAACTGGAAACGGAAATTTTAACCGAAATTTGAACTTTATTACGAAAGAAATATAACCACATATATTCGGATCCGGCATTTTAACCTGAACTGGAAATTTAACCTAAACCGGAAATAAAACCTTAACACAAATGTATATTTTATTTTTGAGGTATTTTAAAATATTTTAAAAATATATCAAATTAAAGATTTATCTTTAGACCTAACGATCTATTGGGCAGATGATTTAGAGTTCATATATTTTTTACTTCGGCATATTAAGGGATAATGTAGTCAGCACTATACCCAACCGTCCTTACTTTCTGTAACGTAAGTTAAGTACCCATCAAGGTTGGGTGGACTAATGGACGTTACTTGAACACTTCTTTATATGCCTTTATTTTCATTTCCCTCTTTAAATAAAATTTAGTTTATACATTTAGTACATCCAACATATTATTTTCAAAATTAGTCTGTATCTTAAGTTCTCCATATATATCTGAACATATTGATCTCATAGTCTCGGAAAAAAATTGTTTTGAACAAAAATGTTACGTATCAAAAGCATTCTACGCTGTGACATACGGCTTCATAATTTAATTAATTTTATGAAGAAAAACATAAGTATGTAATAAACAAAAATATATTACTAAAGATTTTATAATTGGTTTGCTTTCTAATGCATGCATCTGTTAAGACATTAACTTTTGTAAATAATATTTTGCTTAAGTATAACTCAAATCCTTATTTTCTTAGCTCTGCCGTTTAGCATGGGATGAAATCACTTGAAAAATGCAACTACACAAATAGTAACAGCAAAACCAAGACGCATCAAGCCTGAGAAAACTCAAGACGCATAGTCTAAGAAAAACCAACACGGATCAGGTTTAAGAAAATGTCCCTGAATCTCGGGTTGAGAAAGAGATAAATGAAGACGTTCATCAAACTGTTGACGGAGCTGAGAATATTAATGACAGGCACCTGCAACACTAGGTAGAAACCGCTGCTTTCTATGCCATTGACAGTGTACAGCTGGTTACTCACCAGTCCAATCAAGTAGATGGACGAGTGGATAACAACAAAAACGAAACAGACGCTGAGCAGGGTCCTCGTGGTTCGTGTTGACGAGACGGATTTAGATGAAGATGAAAGGACCTTCCTCTTTCTGTTGGTGAGTCGGATTTTTATTCCTATAAATGTGCAACCGAGAGTTACTAGTACTAGCGGAATTATCGTGCTTAACGAGGACATGATTTCGAAGGTAAACAAATAAATTATACTTTCATTTTCAAAGAACCAGTCACTATAGTATACTCTTGCAATAAACTGGTTGTAAGTTTCCGTGTAGTAATATTCAAAAGTATACACAAAACATGTGCAGAGGTACCATGGCAGCCAAAACAAGAAGACGAATATGACCGTAGCCTTAGCTCTAGACGCCGTGACGATCGTTGAGAACCTGAGTGGGCAGAAGACAGCTAGACACCGCTCGAACGTTATCACCACCGTCACGAACGACACGCAGGTGGAACCCATGTTCTGGACGAATTCGATTCCGATAAAACCGATGAACGCGGCGTACCCAACATTGTGAGGTACGATCCAGCCCGGAAGCAATAAACTAACCCCTGGTCCAAATACGTAAAAATATTTGGCAATGTTGATTTGTATAGCGCATATATCTGCAATAGCCAGGCCAAGAGTGATGATGTTTGAAGGTTTGTCTAAGCCGCTCCTCACAAACACCATACAGGAAATAATGTTTCCTAGCAAGCTGAGGCAAAAAATGACCGGGATGACGAAAACGTAGAGATAATAAGCGATTTCAACCTCGTATAAGAACTCATTAACAAAATAATGTTTTTGACCAGTTATGGACATTGTCGTGGTCTTTGTCATGTCTAAAAAGGAAAATGTCGTCGAGATATTTTGAGGAACTAATTCAGCTACTGACGAAGTATTTGCAGTATCCAACAGACAGTCCATGTCGTTAGTAAAATTCTGTGCATTTTTAATCTTGACCGAACATGGTATTATTGTGGTTAGCAATGTCTTCACATTTTCTGTAGCAGTTACGATATTCAGGTAAGGGTTAGGTTGAATCATCCATTGTGTGCTTGCTGCATATTCAGTGTTCATCTCATCGTCCGCCATGGCTACACCGTTTAAAGTTATCAGATAAATTACTTCGATAAAAACGACACAAATGATCATTATAAACATTGTTTGTTTCTTTTATGTTAATCTTTGATCATTTGTGCTTTTATTTAAAAATTGAGATGAGTGAAAATATATTGAAATATAAATGCGCGAAAATATTTGATTTTAAATATCGAAATATTCTAGTTGCTCACGCTTTTGCTTAGAGCGCTGCAGTCAGATTTCTTTAATGGTATTAAGCACAAAACAAAGCCAATAGATCCTACAAGATATGCGTTCGCTGCAATGGACGTTTAAGTGAACATAACTTAAAACATGTCTGTAGCAGACTGTAAGTCATCGATACCTTTAAGTGGTATCGTTTATAGAAAAGATTCATCGATACCAAATAAAGTAATAGTTTTATTACCATATCTTAGAGTTAGCTACTGCTTGATTTTGGGGCCCGTGTACGATATTTGTTACAAGCGATACCTCTTGTATGTATTGATATTCTTATTTCAAGGGTTAAACCATCATTAACAATAGCTAACATTAAACAATAAAGGAATTGAGAAGTTCCCCCGATTTTCCCGACACAAGAGGGAATCAATCAAAAGCACCATCTTACGATGATACTTTTAAGAACCGTCTGAGTTTTAACAAGACCTTTGTGATACACGACTCAAGTCCACTTGTGAGTAGTTATGTTACAGTTGTTGACACGGTGACGTCAACACAATGGCGCTCACTGGCGCGTCTGGGAGAAAACCAGGACGCTTCTTTGTCTACAGTAAGGCCAAGGACACCAAATTCTGCATCAATTGTGTCTTTACGAAATAAAGAAAAATTTGAAAAATGTATGTGAAATTATGAACAAAAAAAAAGATTTCTAAAGTTATTTCAACATTTTATAACACAATTACAGTCTTCTGACTGCCGGACAGACCCTAACATGCGGCAAATCTTTCGCACCCATGTTTTCCACATGGCTTTAGCTTCAGCCGTTGTCTTATGTGTGGTTGATACAAACGTGTGAGTATGTCCTTTGGCGTGTGGCTGATACATAGTTAGTGCGTGCGACGATGTAGTCCACTATATCTTCTTCAACTTCACTCTTAATTGTAATATTTGTGGGGATTACGTGTCAACACGTTGTTCGCCATATGGCCCGTTGACTTCGACTTCAGACTGCTTTTTGTGTGGATTAGCTTCCATAGTTTTTATCCAACCAAGACCAATCTGCAAGGCAGCAGCAAAGGCTTAGCGACCCATTCCGGCGCCCGGGTGGAACTATCAATTTCGTGCTCCCTCCTATTCTTATAGTTATTCTCGTTCGCGAAACAGCGCCACCCCCCCCCCCCCCCCCCACACACACACCCGATTAGAAAGAAAAGATCGGGGCTATTTTTACCAGTCACTACTGCTTAACAGTTTGTATCGGTGTCACACAGTAGATGTGGAAAACAGTTAAATCAGTCTGTAAAGCTAGTTATCAGTCTATTATCTTCACTTCAGCTTACCTCGACTCATCTGCCCAGGGTCTGAATTTGGGACTTTTTGGAGTCAGCAGTCGTGTACTTTCCTGTCGTCCCCAGCACCAATACTCATGTTCTTTGTATTGGGTGTCAAGAATAGTCAAGAAATGTAGTAGCCTATGCGTGTCACTGTCAAAACAACAGTACACGCCACTCAAATCATAACTGAAACATTGTACCATTGCTAACTAGATGACCTAAATATACGCATCAGACTGATTATATATATATATATATATATATATATATATATATATATATATATATATATATATATATTGTTACGTACCCCCTTCTCTAATCCTTTCGAACTAGTCAGGGGATCGTAAACAAGAAGAAGAAAAATAAAAATAAATAAAAGCCAATTTCAGTAATCTCTATTTATTCGCCATAAATCACAACACTTAAAGTTAACCCGCCACCGAAGTACAACAATCAGAAATATACACAAGTAACTACAACAACTAAAGTTCTTAGTACGACTACCCTACTTGTCCCTAACTGTCTATCTAGCCTAGGTCTAGTACATGTCGTGGCTTTCCACTAGCTCACAGAGACGACCCATGTCTGTCTCCTCTAAACCTAGCTATCCGAGATGAGTCCGTCCGTCCCCGTGTGTGTGTCCCGAGTGTGTCTGTCGAGAGTGTCCCCCTAGTCTCCTGTCTACCCTCCTAAAGTACTCGTCCCCCGCTATACACCGTGTGAACGATTTTAATTAAGGCCTGACCCTAGGTCATATCCGTCCATGACGGTCCCCTCGGTCCCGTCCGACCTGGAAGGTTTTCCCAGCCGTAAATCACGAGCTGTTGGCCACGTTAATAGCTGGGACCCCAAGACACCAGGTATGCGCCGCCCACAGCGTGGAACCCAATCCGGTATGGCCGTCACGGCCCAAAGGTTCACACGGCCAGCACTGGTCAGCCTCTGACCCCCGCCAGGTTGATGGATGAGCGTGAGATCGCTACCCCAACATACGGGTCAGCCCAGGTCAAACACCAGGTGGTCGTAACACCTCCTCCCTTCGAGAAATTAATTCACCGCAAGGGGAATTAATTGAATGTCACTTAGACCACCACCCCAATCTCACAACTCCTCAAAAGTCCCAGAATAAACCTAAATAGGACTAAAACAATTTAACATCTTCATTATTAAAAGGATATGAAACGTGGATGATTTAGTCACAATAACAAGTTTGACTAAATACCCCAAACACAATGCTATCAAACATAGACATCAAAGTAAATAAAACCGCCAATTTGCAACACATGCGTCACTGTCGCAAATAATCTTAAGGTTGAAACCAACAGTCTTCGTTTTACTGATAGTTACGTCATCAGTCAACAAAACCTGTCAATACAATTAAAAACTGTCAAGAATTCATCATCATGTAAAACATCAATAACACATTTTTTTTTTCAAACAAGACATGTAAAAGGTACATTCTTTAAGCCTGAAAACAGTTCATTTTGATTAGAACACTTGCATCCTGGGAAAACATGAAACAGTCTATCTTGGGAACAGTTCTAATAGGTTTGAAACACAAATTAGTTTTCCGTCTTTCGGGTCATCATGAGTCCGTAAACATAAAACTTAAGCCGAACGTTATACCGGCGTAGCACAACTTTAGTAACAGAGTTATTGTCCGTTCACAACAATAACGACTCGCACATAAGGCGTGGTTTCACAGGACAGCTTGCACTAATGCCATGTTTTGACTCGATGTTAATCCTGAACATCGAGGCACACAAAGAGGGGACGATTCCACGCCCCGTCTCCGTGAAAGCGATGGGATATGCGCTTGCATGTACGCACCCTCGGTTGAAGGAAGTAGCGTGACCCGCTGAGGTCACCGTCTCCAGGGTGTTGGTCTTGACCGGGTCGGTCAGAGAACCATAAATAACCTCCGTGATGAGGGGAGGGAAGCCTGACAATAGATTCACTGTCTCCTCGAACTCGGGATGTAGAACACCATCCACGGGACCTCCAGGTGAGGTCATGGCCTCCAGGTTGCTGGACTTGGTCGGGGAGAAATCAAACACTGCTGTGATAATGGGAGGACAGCCCGTGTTAGGCTCACCTCCAAGACAATGGGTAACAATTTTGTCCATTACTGATGCTGGCAAAAGATTCGTTGACTCGTCTAACCGAAGGTGTGGGTCACCATTCACATGACCTCCAGTTAAGGTCATGACGCTTTCAAGACCACAAGTGGTAAGGTCTTGATCAGATGCAGTTACTGGTTCAGGTTCAGACGAGGACAGCCTATTCTCATGGGTATTCACTCTCTCGGTGGTTACCGTGATTTCAGCGGTGGTTGGATCCACTAGTTCCGACATTGACTGCCCCTTTTCATGACTGGCCAATATCAGAGTGGTCGCCGTGATATCATCGGTGGTTGTATCCACTGGGTCAGATATTGACAGCCCCTTTTCATGACTGGTCAACATCAGAGTGGTCGCCGTGATTTTATCTAAACCAATAACTTGCTGACTGCCTTCAGTACTTGTCGGCACACAACTCTCGTCTCGTAAACTATCAGCACGTTTTGACGTTTGTGCTGATTCTGCTAGGTTAGAGTCGACTTCAGGGACTGAGCCAAAGCTAGTGGCAGCCTTAGTCTGAGACTGACAAAACTCACTACCAACTCTATCAGACAACGAACTATCTTCATTTCTATACCGATCCTCGGAAACTACTACACTAGCCTGAGAGAAAACAGAGACAGATTCTGGAAAGTCAAACAACCCACTAAGCTGCGCCTCCTCCTCTAGCCTAAGTAAATCCCGTTCCCTCCTGATCTCTAATAGTTTAACTTCATGTCCGCACAGCTTCTCTAAACTTTTAATCTCAATTTCCTTCCAAGATTCTGACATGAATATATCCCTCCTGATCTCTAACAACTTATCCTCTTTTTCTCTCGCGATCTCTAACAACTTAACTTGATACTTCCTCTCAATTTCTTCAACCCTAATACGTCCTATCTCATAATATTCTATAGAGTCTAGGCACTCCTCCTCTAATCTACCTGTATTTACTAACTCAACAACAATATGATCTCGTATAACTCTATCTCTTTCCGAGACATCAACCTCTAGTCCTAGTTGCTCAACTAGACACAACAACTCTAAGCGACAAAACCTGTCTAAAACTTCTAGAGCTGGACACTCAATAAAACTCATTACGTCCATGATTCACACTTACGGAACTTATCCAGCTGAATGGTGGCGGTTAACTACTAAAAATGTGGCTCACAACAAACAACTTTAACTTAAACATTAAAAGTAGGGCTATCACCTTTGACACTTGAAACAGGTAGACACCAGCTATACTGGGCCAACCAAACTAAGATATCCAGCTACACTGGATCACAAACGATTTACTCACGTATACTGGGAATTGACCCTCCAGCTATACTGAGCAAACCAAACAAAAATTACGAATTTATTCACGTACCTGGGAATGACCCTCCAGCTGTACTGAATAAACCCGAACACTCCAGTTCCACTGGACCAAACAAAAAACATTCAAGTATACTGGGCATTAATCCCTCCAGCTATACTGAATAAAAATAAAAATTCCAGCTCTACTGGACCAACATAAAAACAGCATAATAAACTCAGTGTCAATACAAAGGTGATAAGCTCGCTACTTACTCAATGTTTGGAAAACTCTCCTGATTCCGTGAACAACTTTATCTCACTACTCATAAAACTTAAAACTAAAACACAAGCTCGTGAGCCCCCAACTGAACATGGCATCAAAAGAAACTATTCAACTATGGCCTCGTTGTCTATTCAATTCCGGACGCTAGCCACCAATTGTTACGTACCCCCTTCTCTAATCCTTTCGAACTAGTCAGGGGATCGTAAACAAGAAGAAGAAAAATAAAAATAAATAAAAGCCAATTTCAGTAATCTCTATTTATTCGCCACAAATCACAACACTTAAAGTTAACCCGCCACCGAAGTACAACAATCAGAAATATACACAAGTAACTACAACAACTAAAGTTCTTAGTACGACTACCCTACTTGTCCCTAACTGTCTATCTAGCCTAGGTCTAGTACATGTCGTGGCTTTCCACTAGCTCACAGAGACGACCCATGTCTGTCTCCTCTAAACCTAGCTATCCGAGATGAGTCCGTCCGTCCCCGTGTGTGTGTCCCGAGTGTGTCTGTCGAGAGTGTCCCCCTGGACTCCTGTCTACCCTCCTAAAGTACTCGTCCCCCGCTATACACCGTGGGAACGATTTTAATTAAGGCCTGACCCTAGGTCATATCCGTCCATGACGGTCCCCTCGGTCCCGTCCGACCTGGAAGGTTTTCCCAGCCGTAAATCACGAGCTGTTGGCCACGTTAATAGCTGGGACCCCAAGACACCAGGTATGCGCCGCCCACAGCGTGGAACCCAATCCGGTATGGCCGTCACGGCCCAAAGGTTCACACGGCCAGCACTGGTCAGCCTCTGACCACCGCCAGGTTGATGGATGAGCGTGAGATCGCTACCCCAACATACGGGTCAGCCCAGGTCAAACACCAGGTGGTCGTAACACTATATATATATATGATGTTTTTCTTCACTAACCCTTACTTCAGGGAAGGTAACCTTGTTTTTTTTTCTTAGTTTAAACAAATATCAGGGGAGGTAATATTGTTTGACTTGACCATTGCAGTGATACGCGCAATTCGTGAAGTGGCATGAGGAAAGTGTGATGGGACGACAAGACACCCGCCCCTGGAGGGGAAGAATGAGAGCTCTATGTTGGCAGGTACTAACTTTTACAGCAATTGATTCGTTTACTTTTTCCTCGTTTCTGTTGTCGGGAACATTGAATATGATTTATTTATACACAAGATTTTTTTTCTTTCTCGTATACGAAGTATAGAGGAAGTATTGTAATCGTGAAAAGAAATCAAAATCGAGATTTTCAGAAATCTCTTTGTTTTACACCACCCTGAGTCGGAAAAACATAGTCTTGGAATTGTGTCCATATATCTGTGTGTGTTTGTGTGTCTGTAAACACGATAACTTAAGTACCGTTACAGTTAGATTGAAGAAATTTCATATATATTATAAGTATTACATCAAATCTGTAGTTCTGTGTCAATTTTTCAGCGATTCCCCAAGAAACGGAAGTAGAACTAATTCTACGTTTAATTTTTTCAAAAGCCTATAACTTGAGTACTCTTTCTAATAGATAAATGAAACATTACATATAAGTAAAAGATCTAATTTTCTGCCTTCTATCAAATTTAACTAATTTCCGTTGACCGGAGGAGTAATTTACGCTATTTCCGATTTCTCAAAAAACGATTATGAATTTATAAAGCACTATTATACAGATATTGTTTGCCGTTCACCTGGCGCGCAATTCTTTTTTTTCTACGAGATTCTATTCTATTCTATTTTTAAAAATTAAGTAATTAAAAATTGATTAAAAATAATGTCTTTGTCCCGACTTGCCATCCCCCGTAGTGTTATATAAGAATTTTAAGAATATTCGAGAAAGTTTAGGGGAGATCATTTCCGCTTTATTTATGCGTATGGTCAAGTGAGCAATGTTTTAAATGGGATTTTTCAGTAAAGGGGTAGTGAAAAATATCGTATTCTTTTGGAAAGGGGAGGGGAAGTTGGACATGTAACAGTGTGCGACGAGCAAGCTTTTCAAGTGTGACGCCATACTGTTGTTGTTGTTTTAAATCGTATTTTTCATTTTTAAAGACTTAGTAAATTGCAATAGATAAATTGATTAATATACAAATAAAGCCCTGTTCCAGCTTAAATATATTTTATATAACCAAAAAAGCAAGTTGTAAAGGACGGGTAGGATGAAGTGTGTCGTAGTACGCACTATGTATACAAACTTATTACTGTAAACATTATCCATGGTATGTATTATGTGTTGAGGCAATTATGACGACAAAGTGAATATAAATAACTATGTTATAAAATTAAGAAGCAGGCCTATATTCCGAATTCAAATTTAGCAAATATGAAAATAAAATGACTTTAAAGTAAATTTGGACATGAGAAAGGTAATTCGATTAAATTTACCGGTACGCTTGAGAGGTCTAGACAAATATTGACGTATAATCTCAACTTTGACCCTTTCTATTGCAAGTAAATTCATTTCCGATGAAAACACAAGAATGTCATTCGGGAAAGTGTACATTCGGGAAAACTCTCCCTTCATTCTTAATCGTATTAGATATTAAATTAGTCATTAAAATTAAAGTAAGTGAAGATCTCGAAGATAGCCAGAAAATGTGTTTTATTTTATTTCTTTTTTTTTAGCACATCCACTATCTTGTTTCTTAATCTAAAGGTTGTTTACACTTGACGTATTCTATCAAAGAAAATTATTTGACCTATGTTTTAACATTTTGACTTTGGCGTCTTACACAATTAATGTTTTTGCTTACCTTATGCATAACCCTTAAAAACGTTGCTCAAGAAATATTCAGCGTATCATTATGAAAATTATGAAGTCCTTAACAAGTTTATCATTTTTGAATAATAATCCACCCCGAAGTTATGCAATAAATCTTTCCGCTATAAATGAGTGAAAACTGATTGCACTACTCCATCAATGCAAGACAAAACAGCAAGGAGAAATCCTTTAAGAAAGATAGAGAAAAGATAAAGCACGATCACATTGGCTTAAGGGGGGATGTGTCACGGGGTGATTCCCCCTCCGTCCCATGCCTACGCCATTGCTTGATTCTTGTGCCAGTTCACATGTTTATTTTTTATCCACAATATCCAGTTTAAAGGATAGCAAAATAATAGCAAAAGCATTATAGCTAAATAAAAATAAAATAAAAAAATAGAAATATGTGCTAAATATGTTGAAATGTTGCTTAGCAAGTGACCTGTCAACTGCTGCTTTTATATAGGTCATAGTTTAAGTTAACAGTTAACATGCGTCACTAGGCTGTCAATGATTTCCCTTTTTTAATTGTTAAATGGTGAAATAGGGGTCCTCATAAGCTTCTTTTAATAGATTTGTACTAAACAAATTAAACAGCAATTACTTTTTAAAATTATTATTTTTAAATATACATACTAAAGGATGACATAGTACAAAAAAGGACATAAATTTAAAATTAATAATATAAATACGAAACAATATATAAATAAACATAACATGAGAAACCATTACACATACAAAGCTTTCATGTTTCATATTCTTTTGATCGACTTGATGATAGGAAATATTACAGCTGATATAAAATAAAACAGATGTTTTCAAAACAGACTAAAGCACTCACACACAAGACATGTTGTTGTAATATGTTTTAATTTTAAAAAAGACATTTTTTTATTTCAAAACCTGATCAGGTCAGAAATGAGTATCCTATGTTTGTATTTTGTGCTTGTATATATATATATATATATATATATATATATATATATATATATATATATATATATATATATATATATATATATATATATATATATATATATATATATATATATATATATATATATACAAAAAAAAATTTTTATAAACAATTTTTTTTTTTTGCGGGGTGGCCCTTTTTTTCTAGTTCCGCCACTGAAAATAATCAATGATTATATGGGCGGTTTATATGTTACTTAATGAAATTTTAGAACTCCACAAAAGGTAGTCTTTTCCAAGATGGCAAACATATTTTCAGAAGAGTCCCTGGTACATGCAAAGGTTTTCCATTACGTACCCTAACTTATACATATAAAAATAAATTTAAAAAAACGTTTATTGATTTATAACTTTTTTTCCCGTTTTTTTCCGGAGCCAACCCCCTTAAATCCCTTGAATCGCCATTTAATTACACATTTACAATTTCAGGTATAAAAATATAATTGTTGTGAGTAGATTTGTATATTGCGCACCAAGTGATTTGTATATGTTTATTTATTTATTTATTTATTTTTATTGCAAAGCAGATAAAGTTCTAAAAGTTAGGGTTCTTTTACCAACGTCATTAACCCCCCCCCCCCCCTCTTCCCCCTTTATTTACCCCACCTGACAAGACATATTCTGACCCAAAATCTTCAGTATGACGGCGGTATGGTTAACGACAACGGTAAGTATACAGGTAATGATGGGATATAATAATTAATATGGATATGGTGAGGATTTAATATGGTTTTGGTTAGCAACAGGGTTAGGGATTTTGAGATGGCTATGGGGAAAGATAGCGATAGGTACTGATATAATATGTATTGTGTAGTGGGGTAATTACAAAGGGTGGTAATTAAGAGGAGTTAATTGATCTGAGGGCTAACGACCGGAGGGGGGGTAGTTGTGGCTACCGTCTTACACCCAGGTACAAAATTTCACACTTTGGATCAAATTAACATTGAATTTAGTTATAATTATATGCTTATTTTAAGTTAGGTTTTAATATTATAGGCAAGTCTATGCATATTATATAACATTTAATACCTATTGGTCGCTGTTATTTATTGTCTTAGAAAAAGAGTATGCATTATTTTTTTTACATCAATTCACGGTGTAAAAAGCTATATACTATTCCGAGATGTAATGTTCGTATATACTAATTGTATAATAGTTGGATGTTGGTCACTTGGAGAGGGAAAGTTTTTGTCTAATGGTTTGACTATGATGGTAAGTATATTTTTGTAACAAAACGTGATGTCATTGTGTGGCAGGTTATGTGTAGGTTATTTTTTAGAATCGCGTGCTGTTTTTAGCGTAGCACGATGTAACGCCTTTTAATTTTTCTTAAAATATTTTTTTAAAACAAAAATACGTAGGCCTATGTGTGTTAAGATCTACTTATTTTTTGATATGGCTATAAATGGCTCTAGCAATGCCTATCCGATAACGGCTAGTGTATATATATATATATATATATATATTAGCTGCATCCCGTGCTCCGCCACGGTAAATCTTTTTTTAAATGTACCAACTTGGGAACAGATTAAAACTAAACACAACACAAACGGACGCAAAATAAAAACACAAAAAAAAACACAACACGCATAACATAAACACATCTTAAATGCAATCATAAAGGCTTATTGCTCACAGTCTAGCCCGTAACGCCAAATTGCGCCCTTTCCGAGCGCCTGCGGACGCGTCTGACACAGTGAATGACCATAAAACAGAGGCGTAGCGACCCTTTCCGGCGCCCGGGGACAAACTTTCAATTTGACCCCCTCCCCCTCAAACTTACGATTTGCACGCCCTCCCCTCAAAATTTCAATTTCCAATCCACCCCCTAAAACTTTCGATTTGCACCCCCTTCAGACTTTCGATTTGCACCACTTTTGTTTTGAAATTTCCCCCGCTCAAACTTTTGATTTGCACCCCCCTCAAACTTTCGATTTCCACCCCCCCCCCCCTCGCAAATTTTGTCCAACCCACTTTGGCGCCCCCTAAGGTCGGCACCCGGGGACATATGCCCCCCCCCCCCCTCCCCTCGCTACGCCTCTCCTATAAAACCCCCAGCTTGTCCGCAAACCGAAAGATAGAATAATAATAAATAATATACAATAAATAATAGGCAATATTTAAAATATCCGTGTTTTACCTACCATATATCACTTTATCAATTCATTTTTTTTCCAGTACATTACGTTTTAAAAATTTATAATAGAGTTTCATAACTAAAACAATTGCGCACCCAATGAACGTGATGACGCGAATATTATAGTGCGGAATATTTGATTAAAAATTATAAGTAGTAAACAGTACATCCAGTGAATAAAATAAATAAAATCCATAAATATCAATCCATGCTAATTATAATTTTCTAACAATAATTTCCTCTTCCACATCCGCACAATTTGCATTCACATTTTGCTAATTATATTATTGCAACACTAATTCCTTCTAGGACGTCCTTAGATTTGCATTCAAATGTTTTTTTATTAGCGTGAGTTTAATTTATTTTTAAATTACCTCTCTAGTCAAAATTTGAAAAAAGAGTTAAATTAATTTGATTTTTCTACCCTACTGTTATTATGTTATTAAATTTATCCACTTTTTCTAGGAATATAAACGAAAATGATATTTAAGATTGATCCTTTTAATATGTTTTAGCAATGTACGTGTATTTAATATTTTCTTTACATTATGCAAAAGATTAAAAACAGTGGCATTTATAAAATAACTTTATGTTGTTATATAAACAAACCCTGCTCTATCATCGAATTATATATAAAGCAAAGTGGTCAGATGCCCGACAGGGCACTTCCCGGCGCCGCAGGCGCGTCAAATTTGGCACGATGGTGCCTTGGGGCGATAGAACACGAGGGCCGGTGACGGTTTGGCCGAAAAATCCACGGAGAGGGGGTCAAAACTGACCTCGACTGACCGGCGCCTTATATGGGCTCTATTACGAAAAAAAAATTCCTCCGACGACCCCCCTTGAAATTTTGTGAGGTGGTAGGAGAACGCCTTGGGGCGTCACAAAAAACTCGCCATGTCCGGGAAAATTCGTTAAATGGGTCAAAACTGACCAGTCGTATTTCCCTATATAATCTTTGTATTTTATGTGAAAAATAGAAGGTGATTTCAAAACGGATTTTAGGGCACTTACTTTCTTTACATCTGGCTAATTTTTTGCATGCTCTTATGTAAATGGCTTGACCTTTAGGGAAAACTGTCGGTTTGACTCAAAGCCCTCGACGAGGGCTAAAAAGCGACCGCGAGTGAAATTCTCTTTATATGAGCTCTATTACGAGCTTTACATCTGGCTAATTTTTTGTATACACCTCTAAAGATGACTACGCCGTATGGAAAAACTGTTGGTCACACTTAAAGCCCTCCAAGAGGGCGAAAAATAACCGCGAGCGAAATCCTCATTATACGAGATTTGGTCATTTGGTCTATTAACAGGGGAGGTAACTTTTTAATGTAATAATTTTTAAATATTTCGTAATCTCTTTTTAAGAAAAAAAAACAAAAATTATAAAGTATAGCATTTTTTTAAATAAATATTTTGTTACAAATTAAGTTTTGCATTGTACTGATATTGTAAAAATTATTGCGAAAGTAATTTATTATAATATTAGATTGATACCCTTAAGAAACCCCTTGCAGTTCTAATAACCGGCGAGTAATAAGTTTGCGAATATTCAATCAATACTCGAGTGTCATAATATTACTCCACTGTATAAATTTAGGCCCTAAGCATTTAACAAAGCAGCCAATCACCTACTAATTAATCATTCAATTTCTCATTTTTTTTTGAAAACCTAAGCGAAGCTAGGCAGTATGCCTATTTTATAATAAGACACTGCGGAGCACTGAAAAGCACTGCATGGTGCGCTGTTTACTTTTATGGTTCCAAAATCTATAGTGATGACAGAAGGAAGGACTGACACACTACCTGGCCGCTTATATTATAGATATATATATACATATATATATATATACATATATATATATATACATATAAATATATATATATATATATATATATATATATATATATATATATATATATATATATATATATATATATATATATATATATATATACATATGCATATGCATATACATGTACATATACATATACATATATATATACGTCAAAGTTTTGACACCCCCGCTCCCCCCCCCCCCTCCCCTCCATTAGACGAACCTGGCTATGCCACTGGCTTAATTATATCTAGAGTCCTTGTTTTCGCAGTTCTCCTGTTGAGTATAGAATACAGTTACTCGAAAAAGGCAGCTATACCAATTGTAAACGGAGACGGACCAAGTCTAAGATAATTATCATTAAAAAAGTTTTTAAAAACCCACGTTTTCTGATTGAACTAAAAAGTAGAAAATAAATGCTATACATCACAATAATGCAAGCGATCACTCTGCTATAAGCGATGAAAAACGTGGGGCGCCGAAGTAAAAGTTTTTTATCGGTCATTGTTAATATAAGATGTAAAAGTTATATTACTATTGATTAGATAATACTATTGACTTTTATTAGGGAGCTTGTAGAGAGTCAACAGTATTAGAAACTGTAAGAAAATCACGGCGCCCAACGTTTTTCATCGCTTATAGTAGAGTGATCGCTTGCATTATTGTGATGTATAGCATTTATTTTCTACTTTTTAGTTCAATCAGAAAACGTGGTTTTTTTAAACTTTTTTAATGATAATTATTTTCTACTTTTTAGTCTTTGTCTGTTTGCATTAAAATCTTGCTATCGATTTTATCTTTTCGCATTCACTTTTTTTTTTTTGGGTAAACGAAGACAACTCGTAAAAAACCAACACGTGCCTTGAATCCGTGTCGAGTGGGTTAGCAATCGTGTGCCCAACCACTCGACCATATCGTCTCCCCCATACTGGCCACCAGTTGTTCCGGTTGTTTGTACACAAACACCGCGTGACCAAAAACTCTGTAAGCCAAAAGAGGGAGAGTACCGAACCTTGTTTTCATCAAATTACAGTTACTGGGTTATGTCCCTTTTCCCCCCATGTTTTTTGTACAAATATATAGCGGTCTAAAATGATCAATAAAATGTTTCCATTGATCAATTTAGTAATAATAACAATTGAATATTCTATTGTCATCGGAAACAAAGCTTCCCTGAAAATTTCAGCGCGCTAGCTAACTGGGAAGTGCCCGAAATTTCGATCGCAAGATTTGATTGGAGAACCAAACAAACAAACAAACAAACAAAACAAACAAACAGACGCGAAAGCAAGTTAAAGAAAACGTGGGAAAAAACCAAGACAGATCAAATCAAAGAAAAACGAAGACGGATTAAGTCTAAGAAAATATCCTTGAATCTGGGGTTGAGAAAGAGGTAAATGATGACGTTCATCAAACTGTTCGCTGAGCTGAGAATATTAATGACAGGCACCTGCAAGATTAGGTAGAAACCGCTGCCTTGTACGCCATTGACAGCGTACAGCTGGCTACTCACCAATCCAATCAAGTAGATGGACGAGTGGATAACAACAAAAACGAAACAGACGCTGAGCAGGGTCCTCGTGGTTCGTGATGACGAGACGGATTTAGAAGAGGATGAAAGGACCTTCCTCTTTCTGTTGGTGAGTCGGATTTTTATTCCTATAAATATGCAACCGAGAGTGACTAGTATCAAAGGAATGATCGTGCTTAAAGCGGACATGATTTCGTAGCTAAATAAATCAAATATAATTTTGTTTTCAAGGAACCAGTCACTATAGTATATTCTTGCAATAAACTGCTTATAAGTTTCCGTGTAGTAATATTGAAAAGTATACACAAAACATGTGCAGAGGCTCCATGGCAGCCAAAACAAGAAGACGAATATGACCATAGCCTTAGCTCTAGGCGCCGTGACGATCGTTGAGAACCTGAGTGGGCAGAAGACAGCTAGACACCGCTCGAACGTTATCACCACCGTCACGAACGACACGCAGTTGGAGCCCATGTTCTGGATGAATTCGATTCCGATAAAACCGATGAACGCGGCGTAGCCAACATTGCGAGGTACGATCCAGCCCGGAAGCAATAAACTGACCCCTGGTCCAAATACGTAAAAATATTTGGCAATGTTGATCTGTATAGCGCATATATCTGCAATAGCCAGGCCAAGAGTGATGATGTTTGACGGTTTGTCTAGGCCGCTCCTCACAAACACCATACAGGAAATAACGTTTCCTAGCAAGCTGAGGCAAAAAATGACCGGGATGACGAAAACGTACAGATAGTTAGCGATTTCAACCTCGTATGAGAACGCGCCAAGTGATCCTCTTTGTCTGCCAGTTGTGGACATTTTCGTGCTGTTTGTCATGTCCAAAAACGAAAATGTCGTTGAGATATTTTGAGGAACTAATTCAGCTACTGACGAAGTATTTGCAGTATCCAACAGACAGTCAGTGTCACTTGTAAAATTCTGTGCGTTTTTAATGTTGGCTGAACATGGTATTATTGTGGTTAACAACGTGTTCACATTTTCTGTGGCAGTGACGATGTTCAGGTTGGGTTGAATCATCCCTTGTGTGCTTGCTGCATCTTCAGTGTTCATCTCATCGTCTGCCATGGCTACACCGTTTAAAGTTATCAGAGAAATTACGTGTATAAAAACGACACAAATGATCATTATAAACATTGTTTTTTTTTTTAATGTTAATCTTTGAACATTAGTGTTTGTGTTAAAATTAAAAATGAGATAAGCTAAAATATATTGAAATATAAATGCGCGAATTTTTTTTATTTTAAATACCGAAATATTTTAGTTTGCTCACACTTTTGCTTATGCAACTGACAGTTTAAGGCTTAAAACCTTTTTTTCTTTAATTTAAAATTTACATTGATATATAATAATTCATATGTAAAGCCTGTTAATAAATTTTTAATTTTATTTTCATGTTATTTAATCTGGAAATGTTTGCGAACACAAAATGAATTTATCTCTGAGTTTTTAATATATTTTTTTTTATAAAAAGACGGAATTGTTTCTAGCGCTGAAGGCAGATTTCTTTCATGGCATTAAACTAAACAAAGCCAGTAGATCCTATAAGATATGCGTTCGCTGCAATGGGCGTTTAAGTGAATATAACTTAAAACGTCTATAGCAGACTGTTAGTCATCGATACATTTAAGTGGTATCGTTTATGGAAAAAGATTCATTGATATCAAATAAAGTAATCGTTTTATTACTGTGTCTTACAGTTAGCTACTTGATGATTTTGGACCCCGTGAACGATATTTACTACAAGCGATACCACTTGTATGTATTGATATTCTTATTGAAGACAGCTATTTAGCGATTAGTTTAGGAGGCAACTCTTGCTGGCTTTGAACAACTTTGAGAAAATTAGATTCTCTTTTCAAGGGTTACACCATCATTAAACATGATAAACATTAAACAATAAAGGAATGGAGAAGTTCCCCTCGACACAAGAGGGAATCAATCAAAAGAACCATCTTATGGTGGTACTTTTAAGAACCGTCTAAGTTTTAACGAGACCTTTGTGATACACGACTCAAGTCCACTCGTGAGAAGTTATGTTACAGTTGTTGACACGGTGATGTCAACACAATGGCGCTTTAAAAAACGCCTGGGAGAAAACCAAGACGCTTCTTTGTCTACAGTAAGGCCAAGGACACCAAATTATGCATCAATTAAGGCTTTACGAATAAAATATCTTCATAAAATTATGAACAAAAAAAAGCCTTTTTAAATTATTTTAACATTTATTTTTAAAATTTAAGTTGAAATTGGCCAACGGGCAAAGGTATTTTGATAAGAAATTATCATTTTTGCAAGTCCCGATCTGTTTAAGTAAAATGCTATTTTTAAATCTCGGAAAATTATTTTAGAGTATGATTCCAGACAGAATTTTACAGACGATGATGACTGAGAATAGTTATGGAGGATGAGCACAAGGGATAAACAACTCTGTAAGAACGTAGATCAATTGTAAATACTTGCTCTCACCGTGTTAATGTGTGATTATGTGTGGTTGATACAAACGTGTTAGTAAGTCGTTTGACTTGTGGCTGATACAGTGTTAGTGTGACGATGTAGTCCAGTGTATCTTCTTCAACTTCACTCTTAATTGTAATATCTGTGGGGATTTCGTGTCAATACTTTGTTCGCCATATGGCCCGTTGACTCCGACTTCAGACTGCTTTTTTTGTGGATTGGCTTTCAATGTCAACTGTCTATAATTTAGTAATATAGAGTATAATCAGTTTTTTTTTTTATATTTCTAACCCATTTGGCGCTCACACCCCTCACCCCAGAGTTGCTCCACCTTCTTGTCCCTACCTATTCCTCTTGGCATTAACGGATTAGGGGGGGTGAGAAGGCAGCAGTGTGGGGCCCTCGATTTGTCGGAGCCCCCAAATTTTCTCTTACAAACCATAGTAAATTTCACTTGAAAACTTACGTTTTTTTTATATTTTATTAAAAAACCAATGTTTTAGTATGTGCTATATAGTTTATTCTGTGTGTCCTAATAAATTCGGACTCATTTATTTACCACAAGGTTGTGTATATTTCTAAACTTGAGTCCGGCTGGCTATTACTGAGCTAGCAGCATGATTATATTTCTCATCTTGGTTTATTTTATAGTTGTTAAATCGTTTTTAGGCAAGTGGCTTTCATTCAGTGTCTATTAGGAAAATCGGCCTTCGAGCGAACGTCATTCGGCCAAGTGTCTTTCGGGAAAACGTCAAACCCATATATATATATATATATATATATATATATATATATATATATATATATATATATATATATATATATATATATATATATATATATATATATGGGCTCCAAAAAATTTCCGTCCGGGGCCCCGCTCAAGCTTAATCCGCCCCTGCCTCTGGGTAACAGTTGTTTGATTTTGGTTTTCTCTATCCAAGATGGGTTGCTGTCGCCCCTCTTACTGCGCTTCATATGGCGAGGTTCTGAAATTGGGACTTTTGGAGTTAGCAGTCGTGCTCTTTCCTATTCGTAGCTTTTTCTTAGCTGGTGGTCGAACTTTGACCTTTGCACAAAAAAAAAAAACTATACCACGCCTAAACACTCGGCAATAATGTACCTCAATGGAGCATCAGGGGAGGTAATGTTGGTTTTCTTCACTAACCCTTACTTCAGGGAAGGTATGGTTTTTTTTTCTTAGTTAAGCAAACACCAGGGGAGGTAATATCGTTTGGATCATTGCAGTGATACGTGCTCAGCGTGAAGTGGCATGAAGAAAGTGTGATGGGGCGACAAGACACCCGCCCCCTGGAGGGGAAGAATGAGAGCTCTATGACGGGTCTCGCAGACAAGAAGAAGGTGATGGGTGGAATGTTGGCAGGTACTAACTTTTACAGCAATTGATTCGTTTACTTTGTCCTGTTTCTTTTTTATACGCAGGTTTTTGTTTTATGCTTCGGGTCAAGTGAGCAATGTTTTTAAAGGAGATCTTTGGTAAAGGTGTAGAAAGAAAAAGAAACTTATTCTTTTTTTCGGGGGGGGGGGGGGGGGGTGACGACCAAGTTCTGTGACGAAATTCTTTTGCTGTTTTTTTTTATATACTTTATTTTATTTTAAAGGCTTTAGGTAAATTACAATAGAAAAATCGATTAATATACAAATACAATCATGGCCTAGCTTAAAAATATTTTATATAACAAAATAAAAGGAGTTAGAAAGGATAGGTAGGCTGAAGTGGGATGGTATTTGCGAAGGGGGAGGTGGTCTGACTTTTTATGACGTTTGTTGTGGAGGAAAGTCTGGAAAGCGGGTAAATATCGGACAAACAACTGCGATGTTGTCTTCCTATTTTATTTTATTTTATTTTATTGCTTGAAATTTTTCCGTTTGCTTGAAATTTAAATTTTTCCTTGTGCTAAAGATTTTACTAGACCTGACAACACCATGACCTGTCCGGTTTTCTTTTTAACTCTAGCCTGCATGTCAACTGGAATCAACTTTATGAATCCTGTGACGAACTGCGTCATTTGAAACGGGTGTCCTTATGATAATGTTGTCTGGTTAACAAGGAGATAAGAGAGGTTACGAGCGTTAAAAAGTTGTTGAGAAAAGCGATCGCATGCTTCTAAGGGTTACATGCGTTGGGTGAGTTGGCTGGCAATGGCGTAGGCAGGGGGTGGGGGGTAGACCTCCCTCAAGGACCGCCACAATTAAAATTGAGCCACTTTCAGATATATAATTGACGATGCTGCGCTCTTATCGTCGCATGTTTATATCATAAAAACAATAGATATATGTGGGTTAGAGCCTTCTCCCCACCCCCCCCCACCCCCCCCCCCCACCCCCCGCGTGACGAACTCCCGTATGCGCCAATGTTTGCTGGTGACGACGAGGTCTTCTGTTCAGTTTCGTTTTTATTCGGGGGAGGAAGAATGTATATGCACTTGCCGCTAGTGGCCTGCGAAATGAAATAGTTGCGTGAGCTAAATTTAGACCTACTCACGCCATAAAAATGCGGTGCGCTAAATATAGTCCAGCAGAAGTCACCTTTAATTAGCTATGACAGTAAACGATGCAGGGTACCTGCGCTTCATTTCATGAAGCCCCCACCCCCACGGGAACAGTAAACAGCTCAAAATAAACCCCACGAAAGTAAATTAAAAAACATACTTGCGCTAAATTTATGGGTAAAATAGTCTTCAATGAAAGGATACATACATTCAAGTGGAAAACAAAGAATTACGTTTTAAACGAGTGTTTTCGTTTTGTTTAAACTATTTACAAGTTGTTAACATAGTTTGTCTTTATATGGCGCGTGGGTTTGTTCCTTTAACTAGATTGATACTTTCCCCATTATCTGTGACTAAAGGAATCAAATCTGTGTGTGTGTGTGTGTTTGAAATTATTACATCGATAAATTACCATACAATAGATCGATCCTAGTCTAGGAATTTAGACCTAATTTATCCTAGTCAAAATCGATACTAAAATAGATCGATCCTAAACTAATCTGTCATAGACTCGATCTACCTTCAACTTAAGACGGATCGATCATCTATTTTATCCTAGACACAAGTTTGTATTGACAGAACAGATTCTAAAAACAGTTTCCTTGGATAGAGCAGATCACAAAACTAACTTTTTGCCTGTCTCATCCAGCAGGGTGACTTCAATGGTACACGGCATCACCGACATCATCAAAATGTGGTAGCCATCTTGTTTCTGGTCACGTCTAATTTGGCCAGGTGTCGTAAATCTTCAGATATACCAAGGTAAAGTAGTCAAGTCTGATGTAGCATAGTGTAGTTTCTCTGACCTCGACACTATGTCTAGCTGATTTTTCCTCGATTTATGCCAGGTACTCATTAAAGCTGGTTGAACTCAAGGAACCTATCTCAATATTTTACTGTTAGCAATCGTGTGTCTCATAACCACGCAGTCAAGAAATATACATTCGAATTATAATCAATCAACACAAATTCTCAGGTTTAATGAATGAACCAGCGCATAATTCTAAGCGTGCAACTATTCCACTCGTAGTTCACCTCTCCTTGTTTCTCCAGCATTCTCTGCATTCAGCAAATTGTAAACTGATCACATTTGTTTAAATATCTCACGTGCTGCATAAAAATGAACAGCATCCCAGCGTGAGTACCAGAAAATGTCAGCAATGTGTTTATGCGCGTGCGGCGAGCGAGCTAGGGGGTCTGCACAACATGAGCATACCGAAAGTGACAAATGGCATTTGATATTTTGTTGTGCTGGTTGCTATGCTAGGGTAACCAATGCCGGGTGTAAAAACACGCTTCGGGTAATGGCTAAACAAGGTGTCAAAATGTCGGGTGTAAAGACATTTTACACGGCCGGTCACGTGGTGGTTAGAGAAATATTGTCGTAGACAGTGGCTTAGCTGTGGGGACGGAGGGGATGGGGTAAACATTGGGGGGGGGGGGGTGTCAAAAAAACGTATAAATATTATGTAACTTTGGAGAAGGGATAAATATGCAGTTTATCAAGGTGTATTGGTAAATAGAGTTCATTACGAATACATATTTTGTACATCAAGATGTGCGGGTATATCAAAATGTGAGGTACATCAAGTTAAGCGGGTACACATAGGTGTGGGTTGTCATGGTCAATCCATGGTCTAGCGTGGGTTGTCATGGTCAATCCATTGTCTAGTGTGGGTTGTCGTGGTCAATCCATTGTATAGTGTGGGTTGTCATGGTCAATCCATTGTATAGTGTGGGTTGTCATGGTCAATCCATTGTCTAGCGTGGGTTGTGGTGGTCAGAAATACAGAAATAACAATTGATAAAGTTGAAAATAAGGTCTAATATTTGAGTACTAACCCGCATTAACCGATTAGATTCTGAATGTGAGAGACCGCCACCCCCATCATTGTTTACATTATTAATGTACTGTTAGTAAATAAGCAATGTTTGTCACCCCCACCCCTAGCCCCCTCCATTGTTGATTGTCTAGTTTATACCCTGTGTGTGGATGTTAGGACGTCACTCCTTATCAACACAGCGCGTGCATTTGTCAGATTTAGAATTTTAAAAACTTCACGGCGGATGAATACATCAAGCGGAGACATACCGTTTTGGCTCACCGTTGTGACAAGGACACTGAGCAGACTGCGCACGCATGCAAGAGGTGCACGTGGCTGCTCACGTCTACCCTCACTAACTCACTTCTGCTAAAAGAGCGCGTGTTTTATTTCATTGAAATTTCTTCAGCTAAAGAGTATATTGATTTGTTTGCACTTGAAACAGCTGCCGATGTTTTGCTACGTTTTAAGAGTATCTATCAAAATACTTCTTAAGCAAGAAAACTATTTGACAATATCACTAGGTATATTGCCTTGTGTTCCACCTTCGAGATGAATATCTGTTTCTATATTCTTGTGTGTGCTTTTACAATAAATGATGGGATATATGTCGTCCTGACAAGTAATGTCACCCCCATGTCACGACACGCCCATGTTAAGTCACCCCCATGTCACGACACGCCCATGTCAAGTCACCCCCATGTCACGACACGCCCATGTCAAGTCACCCCCATGTCACGACACGCCCATGTCAAGTCACCTCCCATGTTACGACACCCCCATGTCACGACATACCCCATGTCACGACACGCCCATGTCAAGTCACCCCCCATGTCACGACACGCCCATGTCAAGTCACCCCCCCCATGTTACGACACCCCAATGTCACGACATACCCCATGTCACGACACCCCCATGTCAAGTCACCTCCCCCCCCCCCCTCATGTCACGACACGCCCCATGTCGTCACACGTGCCAGCGAGGTCATACCGTCCTATTCTGGAATCTCTGACACAAGTTGTTTTCTCTTCACATTATCGCCCTTGGCAAATTGTATAAGTCACAACCCAACATCCCACAAGTGGTATAAGTCACAACCCATTTTCCACAAGTGGTAGAAGTTGTTGTTAACTTACTGTCCGGCAAAGGTTTTGTCCTGGGATGCTTTCTTCAACTGAACCCAACGGCGACCCATCTTGTGCTTGTTTCTCCAACTGTCCGGAAGGGTGACCCATCTTTCTTGTGCTAATTTCTGCAACTGCCCCCATTGGTGATCTATCTTTCTTGTCATCCTATGCAGAAGATGGGAGTCAGACTCACCATGACAAACATACAATCTACATATTGCAACTTAATGAACATACAATACAAACATCATAAATATGATTGGTAAAAGCTAACGAAATCACACCTTAACATATTTAACAGCATTTAATCGATTAGCTAAAATTTCTAGAAATAAAGGCAGTGGTGGGTCTACTTTTTTAAAAATATCCCTAAATTCATTTGCACATCAGATATAGAAATGTTTAAATAAAGTTGGAGCCGCCATATTCACCCCCCCCCCCTTATAACTACACTCCCCACAGTGGCGTCACTAGGTCGGGTGTCAGCCGGGGTGCTGTAACTGAGAGTATCACCCTACCCTCCCCCTCCAAACATTTTTCGGTTTGGTGTCACCCCTATATTATTTTATATATCAACTTGATAAAACATTGTTTTGACAGTAAAGGTTCTGATTTGTGTCACTCTGGTGCCACCCCCTATCTGGTGTCGCCCGAAGGCGAGAAAGCAACCCCCCCCCCTTGTATCCATGAATAAGCTAGTCACTGCCAATCTCACATATACACTGATGCTTATCACACCCAGTCCTTCCACACAACGCATCCCCCCCCCCCCCCCCCCCCAAAAAAAAAAAAACAACTTTGGAGCCTGGCGGTCCATGGGTCAGATAAAGTCGCGTTAATCTGTTTCCCTGGGGGGAAAATGTTATATGAACCAATAGTGTGGTCAGCACTATGCCCAGCCACTTTTTCCCTAAGGTAATTCAAGTTACATGTTATGGCTGAATGGTTATATGAACCGATAGTGTGGTCAGCACTATGCCCAGCCACTTTTTCCCTAAGGTAATTCAAGTAACATATCAGGGCTGAATGGACTCATTGACGCTCTGCCCTCCGACCCTGCCGTCCCCCACACCATATCTATTGCACCACATATTTACCTCCCCAGGCAACCACACCCCACACATATACTCCCCTCGCACATCAATCCACACGCCACAATCCACACCCCACAAACAAAAACCCTAACATATCCACACATCCACCAGAGTTTCTTCCAGGCATCTCTTCCCCCCGAAGAAAGTCTACCCCCCCCCCCCCCCCCCGAACGAAATGGAATGGAGAAAAAAGTCTGGAAGAAACACTGACAACCACTCCACCCACACATCCAAGCCTCACACAGTCATAACCCCACAACCCCGCCCTGCCTGCTACATGCACTAATCATCCACTCCCACAATGCTCTGGAATTTATGAATGAGATCAGCCACGTCACACCCGGCGCGTAAAACTACGTCATAGTCATGTGGTCGGCGTGTCTTGACTTACGCACGTTATATTGCTTTGACCTAATTGGGGCAACAGTTTTATCAGCCGTGATGTTCGTACTTCGGGCGTTCGTAGACCGGGACGTTGGTAAATCGTGATATTTAATTCCTGAGATCCCAATGTTTCAGGGAACCAGTCCCTAGGTCCGATCAGCCACAAGAGGTCAGGGGTCATGTTAGAATACCTGCTACAACAATGGCACGATTTGATGCGAATTAAATAATGATAGACGGTCATTTATGGCACCCCTACTTACACGGTGTACGCCCCCGACAACCCCCTCCCCAATCACCTTCATGTGCCCCCCTCCCCTTACACCACCACCATTTCTTTACAACAATGTAACGAAAAGCATGGCGTAGCAGCGCTTACCTGGTTCGGAAATATAGAGCTCCCAACTCTCATATACATGAAAATTTCACTGTTATATACGGAAGTAAATTAAAGGAGAATTCAAAATGAGTTAGCCGATGGTTTCAAAACAAGAATACAAATATTCACAAGCCTAGCTTTGTTTTTGTTTTTGTATTTTTCTTATGTTTTTTTTTTCTAATTTCATTTTTTTCAAATATCCCAAAACTGAAGACTATGCATGTAGTGACAATAAAATTCATTTTTTTTTAATTGAACTATTAGCCGTTCGCATTAGTTTGAGCATGGAATCATCAAGAAAATAGCAGTTTAAATGGAAATTAAACTAACCGAAAGGTTAAATGACAACAGGCTTTTTATCTAATTTCACCCCCACCCCCACCCAGCACCTTCTTTTCCCTCATTTGCATAGTTTGCTGATACGTATGTGTGCATGGTAAGTAACATTTCCTAACCCCCTCCGTACGTCTAGCAATTGGAATGTACCCCCCCTCCTCCCACCTACCCCACTGCCACTGTAAGGTCCGTATCAGTACTTAAGGTCGTTACTTTCCTTCCCAATACAAGCTAGCCTCTAGCAGTATAAAACTTAAGGCATCGCAGCGCGTCTTGGTGTAATTTGTGTTGTTTTAGCAGGTATAAAGGGACGGCACTCACTGCAAAAATGAGACAGTCGGGCCGCGGTGACGTTCCCTGAGTTAAAGTATTGACAGACAGCTGGGACACAGTTTTTATTTCTCACTTTTTCACTCAGACTGCAAGGTAAAAAAACAATTTTCTAATTTTTTATTTAAAATATGCATGCTTTAAAAAAACCGAGTGTATTGTTAAACTTTAGATGTTTCTAAAACAATGCATTTAAAAATGTTTTATTCTATGGGTATAACCCTGGGTATAAAGTCCAACATTATGTGTATGGTCTGTTATTTTGTTCTTTAAAAAATAAAATTTTAACGATAAAAATATACGATGGTCCACAAATTACTAGAGTTGGATCATACCATCCTTTAATAGAAAATCCAGATTCTCATAAAAACTCTATTTTTTTAACTATTTATTTGTGTAGCATTTGTGTTATTAGTTAGATATAGCTATTTGGTTCATAATTTTAAGATGCTAATTAAACTTAACAATATGTGAAAAAAAAACTTAACTTTTTGTGTCGCCACACGGTAACGTAATTAAAAATTGTATGAGTGTAATCAGGTCTACAAATATTTACTGGAATAGATGTGGGCTCATAGCACTAAATCCGCGACGTTCTTAATTAAATAGCCAACCAAAGCTAGTATTTCAAGGAAGACACGACCTGAAATGTCAAGGTTATGATCGGGTGTTTGAAGCTTGAAAGTAAAACTTGTTTCAGCATTAGCACATTTTTTATTACATACGTTTTATAAAATAATACTTTTCTAGTTTCTAAAGCTTTAATATAAAACAAAACTTGTATAAACATGTTTCGTCCATGGCAACGTTAGAGCTCTGCTGGTCACTGTCAGAATTCTGGCCACTGCCATCTACTAACCCCCCCCCCCTTACACCCCCCCCCCCCCTTCCCCCCCCCCCCCCCCGGGGCCACCTGCCTGTTGTCCCCAATGTTTTTTTAGTTCAGCCGCATAGGGAAGGGAAACCTGAGAGAAAACATTGTAAACGCGTTCACTGTAGGACACTGTAAGTAAATGGATAACTTGTCCCACTGTGTTTACTAGGACTGAAAGAAAACGATTTTTATTAGTTGATGTGCCGATACTAGTATTGATGTATCGTAGGCAACAGCTTGATATCGGATATTTTTGATCTACCTATAGAATTGATGTATCGTGGTCGACGATACCTACTTGGTATCGGACATATGTGATATTTTAAACAAAGTTCCGATTTCCTGCATTGTTTTGATAATCGCACTTATTTTTTTTAAGCTTTTCCCACTCATTTCACAGCGAATCAACTCACATTACTTTTCATTTTGAACACTTGAATTTGGATATTTTGTAATCATTTCCTAATCATATATTAAACACAGTATAACCATTAATTCATCATAGTTTATACACAACATCTCTATTACTAATTCACGATACAATTACTAGCTCATCCGAAGTTAATTAGTGCAGAAAGTGTAAGGAGGGTTGAAATCGCAGGTTTTGTGAAAAGTTCAGAGGTCATTCAGTGTCTCAAAAGCTGGTGAGGGCCGAGTGTCAATACAAACGGAGGAGTGGGGGTGTAATGGGGGAGGGGGTGACGAGTGTCAACACAAGTGGGGGATGGGAGGGGTGAAGATGTCAACGAGGGGTGAGGTATACCGGAGGGAGGGTGGGGGAGGGGCATGTTCACATTTGGATGTGAAAGTTGCCTGTGGACCAGGGACGTCACACCTCTCGGGTTTACGTGTTGTTGTTGTTGTTTGGTATTTCTTGTTTTGGTTTTATTTCTTGACGAGTAGTTAACCTTACAATTTTGAATAGACTTGCTAGATCCTAGGCATAACATGGTGGGTGACATTTTAAATAAGTGCTAGTTGAGACAAAATCCTCCAATAGAAACGGCTACACTAGAAGCATAAGTGCAAATAATACCGTAAGTAGATTTTTACTGACCGTTCTGACGTCACGAATTTAGGTGAGCGATGGGGTGTCCAGTTATTTTAGGCCGTGGTAGGGGGGGGTGGGGTATTCTCAAGAAATATGACGCAGCAATCCGCAGCATGCCTTTTGTATGTGTTGAAAATAAAATGAAGCGTTATTTTTTTTTTTAATTGTAGGTGCAGGGGAGGGTGGGTTTTTTTTCGCTTTTTTCTGGGTGTGGAGGGGGGGGGGATGCATAGTTGTGAAAATCAGGTACAATAATATGACATTATTTTATGAAGCCCTTAAAATTATGAGGTTTTTAATGCACTATTTTCGCCATTGTCGTTAAAATCACAAAATATCAATAGCCAGAAATGTGTTACGTGTGTTGGTGTTTAAACTGTAAGTCTACTCAGATCGTACTTTTTATACATTGATTAAAAACTGAAACTTTTTTCTTCAGAATATTGTGTGTAGAAGCTTCTTTCTCCTCCAATACCTTGGACGATACAGCATCACTTCCGGTACTTCAAATCAGGCTTTCCAACAGGCTCACCTGCCGCAGGTTACCCTGTGCAGCCTGCCTGCGAGATCTGTATGACGGTAAAGAATCCGGAGCGCCTGTAAAAATCCCACCCGGATCTCAACATCCATTCAGCGAGCACTTCCTTGATCCAACCAATCAAATTCACGAGATGATGCCACGTGACGAGGACAAACAAATAGAAAATGATACGCCATTATCCTCTTTAAAGCTTTTAATTCCCGCATCCTGAACGATCAGCGTTTGACAAGTAGCAATTACTTGACAATTGGACAATATTTTGTCAGTAAAAACACACCGCTTGAAATCGGTCTATTCACATTTGAACCCATCAGTCTAACAGGAGAAGCCAAGAGCAAGAGAACACAAAACATGATGACGTCATATTTCATGTTTTTTGAGCTTGCCGTCGTGCTGAGCTTACTCAATGAGGTAAGAAAACATTTCTAGCATCCATTTTAACAGTCACAATAAATCTAGCTTGAACGTTGTTTTAAGAATCGGCTAGAAAAAAAAAACGTATAGTTACTTTCTAAAGCTGTGTTCCACAAGTGGCATTTCGTACCTATCGCGATTACTTAACATCTGGACCTTGCTCAGACGATCTTCTGTTACTGTACTGCTCTTGTTTATTGATACTTTTAACTCCGAACATAATACCAAGACCATAGTTCTTCATGAAACCCAATGGGTAGATTTTAATCAGTTCGTGTCATGTCACTCCTACCTCTCCAGCTTCATTTTCAACAAACACCTTCCACTTCCCGGCCATTCCAGGCCGTCAATTCTGCCTGTTGATTTTATTCATGTGTCTACCTAAGGATGTTGTTTGTTTTTGTTTGTTTTTTTTTCTTCTGGTATCATTGACATGTATTTATGTCTAAAAAATGTACTTTTTTATCTCAGTTATTTTCAGTGTCTTTGTTTATTCCTGGGTCAAATTTTGTTATGGTACACCAGAATGTTTAATACATTGTTAATGTTTAGTGCTTGGAAGGGATGGTTGAGTGATAGAGCTCTCGTCTGCTAGCCTGAAGGTCTCGAGTTCGGAACTCGGTCCGGACTCGTGACTGAAGGACGTCCTTGAGTCCACCCAGCTCTGAAGGATACCTGACTTACGTTAGGGAAAGTAAAGATGGTTGGGATAATACTGACCACACCATCCCTTCATACGCCGAGGTCAAGAAACATGAACAACTTCATCTGCCCTATGTGCCCTGAAAGGGAAACTTATTTTCTGTTTACTGTTTAGTGCAGTTTATTTTTTTAAAGTTAAAATATCAACATAGAACATTGAGAGGCAATACTCAAAGTGCTACTGTCCTAGATTTTTACGGACGATCTTGGAGACCTTTCAAAAGTAAACAAACAAAGCGGAGTGGGGAAGGCTCCACTATTTGATGAGGACTTTCGGCTAAGCTCACTAGGGCTGTGCCAAGTCGTAAAGTCATCCCGCGACAAGTTACTTCAAGGTAGTTACATTAGAGTACACCAGTGGGGGCGCCAGTGGGAGGCGCCAGTTGGGGGGCAGCAATAGGAGGCGCTAGCGCTGGGCACCAGTGGGGAGGGGGGTGGCGCCAGTCGCAACCCATATATTTTACTTTTTCTAACATTTTCTGGCTGTTTGGTGTTACGGAAATATAACATGTTGATTGGTCAAGTCTGGAATTATGGTCTTCTAGTTGGTCTGATGATTGGTTAAAATGGTGTGTGGGGCGGGAGAGGGCGATAGGAGAATAGTATGACAATGTGATAATAGTGTGCTACAGATAGAGGGAGATCCCATATATAGATGGAGGTGGCACATATAGACTGAGCTGCTACCTATATCTTGGGGTGCCAAATATAGAGGGGAGGTGACACATGTAGAATTAGGTGCCGCATATAGTGAGAGGTGCTACATAAAGAGGGGTGCACCATACAGATGGAAGTGCCCCATTTAGAGGGGCTGCCAAATATAAAGGGAGGTGCCACATAATGAGAAGGTTCTACATAAAGAAGCGATGTCCCATATAGAGGATGGTGCCCCATATAGAGGGAGGTGCCCCTTTATAGAGGGGGTGCCACATTTTTTACAGCCAAATAAGCTTCAGCATAAACATTCGATATAAACCTACTACATAAAAATTGCATGTATAGGCTAAACATATTATATTAACACTAGAGATAAACAATTGCAATAAACATTTTATCAATAGTTTATGGTATAAGGAATGTTGCTTACATGAGCAATGTTAATTCAGTTCATAATCAACAGCGAAAAGTATAATCAGAAAGAAAGCTAACCCCCACCTAAAAATAGAAACTTGATTACATGATGAAGAGCGAATGCGCAGAATCGCCCCAGCCGCGGGCCAATGTAAACTAAATTAGACGAGCCCTCGCTGACATCACATGCCCTGTCAATTTTACACGTGGCTCCGAGTGAGTAACAATACCCACCCACTACACGTGCAGGCATTGTTTGGGAGTAAATCAGATGTAACCCTCCCACACCGACCTTGAGTGCGCGCTTTTTTTCCCCGGGGTCGTAACTTTTGTGCGAGCGACGTTCCCTGAGCATTCCTTGATTACCCTGCTATAAATACAATCGGATATTTCCGTCCTTGCAAATGGCAGGTCGCGCCTCGTACCTTACTGCACCACATACGTCACGCGCACAACAAGCTTTTATTTAGATATCAAAATGTTGATATTTTTAGCCAAAGATCAGATTACCTGCAGTTTACAAACACATAAACAAAACAAAAAGGTGGAAGTTAATACGTTCAGTATTTAAATAATATTACATCGAAAGATCTACTTGTCCCTTGTTGCAGTATTTGGCCAAAACATAGTCTGATCAAAATCAAAATTATTGCTGCAATAAATGAAGGGTACTTATAAAAGCTGAATATCTTGCGTATTTAAAATCTTAGTTGGAAGGTTGGTCATCAACTGCCACTCACATAAACACCCCACAACTCGATCACTTAGTCACACAACAACTCAATCACTTAGTCACCGAACCACTCGATCACTTAGTCACACAAAAACTTCGGTTTTAAGTTCAACCACAAATGACCAATCAGCACCACGTGATTAACTGGCTGGTTAGATAACTAAGCTAGGTGTGCCACTTGCCATTGTTATCACATATTCTAAGTTTTATATGTTGATCATGTTGTCATATGTTTATTACAGTCATATGTTTATTACAGTCCATCTTAACTTCACATTCCTGTTGATTAAATTTGTTGACGTCCATCCCGAATACACATTCCTAAGATGGCACCCTGGGATTTACTGCTAGTGCTAGGTATTTGAACCAATCAGCACTAAGCATCCACAGCCAAACATTCGGCAATCCAACTATCGGCATTGTAACCATTTGGTGCCAGTAGCGTAGCGAGGGGGGGGGGGGCATACGTCCCCGGGCGCCGACCTTAAGGGGCGCCAAAATGGTTTGGAAAAATAAATTGAAAGGTTGAGGGGGGTGCAAATCGAAAGTTTTTGAGGGGGGGGGGGGTGCAAATGGAAAAGTTTGTCCCCGGGCGCCGGGAAGGGTCGCTACGCCTCTGTTTGGTGCACACTATTCGGCAATCCAACCCTACGCCCTCTCCAACCCTTCGGCATCTAGTAAATCAGCACTCCAACCTTCGCCAACCTCCCAAAACCACGACACCGCCTGTCCGTATTCCAACCATTTTACAGCTCCAACTCTTCACCAACCTCATCATCGCCAACTCTCCAGCGCCAACCTTTTGGAATTATAAACCTTGGCCCCTATCATACTTCTATACCAACCCCTCAGCGCCAACCCCTTAGCGCCAACCCCTTCAACATTCCAGCCTTCCTTCGCTCGAACTTTTCTTAACACCTACAGATAACCCTACCAAGGTCCTCCATAAAATGTCATGCCCCCCCCCCTCCTATATTTCTACGGCGCAATAAAACAGTTTTTACTGTACAGAACAAGGCGGCCCGCGGCCCCCTTTTTTTGTAGGCGGCCGCCAACAGGTGATATTTACACCTGGGGCTGGGCGGGCGGTGAATTAATGGCGACCTAGAGTTAAATGTCAGCCATATTGGTGTCGTAAATCTTGTTACCTCCTTTCGTTGATCTGTTACAGTTGTCTGACACGTTGGGGGGGGGGATGTGATAATAACACGTGGTGGTACACATTCTTTGATTCGTGCACCCCCCCCCCCCAAACCCACACGCGGCATGTAGAAATAAAGTTTTAGAATTGTATTTTTTTTTTACTTGCCGTCGTCGTCCCCCCCCCCCCCCTCCCGACATTCACTGTGAAGAATAGAATTTAAGTGTTGGATCCTTGCGATTAATTTCCTCTTCCCCCCCCCCCCCCCGCCCATTACATTACCTATCTGCCACATTTTATTGAGGGGACACAGAATACTATTGCGTCGTAAAAATGTTATTCATCCCCCACCCGCACCAATCACCATCTAATTTAGAAATCCCTACCCCTAATCTAGTTACGAAGTTTGTTCCGTTCTCACGGAAAGAGAACAAGATTTTTTTTTTGTGACCGATAAATTCTGTATCGTAAAACGGATCATAAGCTCCAACTCGTTATCAATTTCACTTTAGTTGTGTTGGTTTAGTTGTGTCTTTTTTTTTAATTTGTCAGGACTAGTTAGTAAGCTGTTGCTTATGATAATTATTACTCTCCTTCCCCCCCCCCTCCTTTACATACACGCTAAGGCAGTTCCTCTCACATATACATCACTTGACATGTACATCGTCACCTTTTTCGATGTTACAAGAACACGACATTTCCTTCAAACCGGAAGTGGTCTGATTTTTTAACTTCCAAAATCTTGAATGAAGTAAGTATCTCCCAGTTGCTATTTCCGAACCGTCCATTTGTGTTGGAGTGACTTGTTCAGATTCAAGTGACATGCTCACGTGAGGTGACATGTACAGGTGACATCTAACGAGTGCACTTGACATCACGGTGAAACGTCGTCACACACCTGGTGACGGTACAGGCCAGGTGAGTGAGGCAGCAAAAACTTCAAACTCGAGTTCTCCTTGTTTAGACTCCTCGAATTTCTTAGTGGTCTTTAGCAAGTGCACGACTTGTTGACTTTCTTAGTGGTCTTTAGCAAGTGCAAGACTCCTTGACTTTCTCAGCGGTCTTTAGCAAGTGCAAGATTCCTTGACTTTCTCAGCGGTCTTTAGCAAGTGGAAGACTCCTTGACTTTCTCAGCGGTCTTTAGCAAGTGCAAGACTTCTTGACTTTCTCAGCGGTTTTTAGCAAGTGCAAGACTTCTTGACTTTCTGAGTGGTCTTTAGCAAGTGCAAGACTCATTGACTCTGCATCACCAGTTCTTTAGCAAGTGCAAGACCAGGGTTTCTTTCATACATTTTTATCCGGTGGCAGAGTGGGGGGGGGGGCCTGTCAAAACTTCCTTGTGGAGGGGTGGACACTGGTTAAAGTATATATTCTGTATATTTATATATTATATTTTTTCTACTTCGTCCGGGGGTGGGGAGGGGTGCCCCCCACCCCCCAATGAGATGCCTGAAAGAAACTCAGTGCAAGTCTGCCTTACTCGTCGTCATCGGGTATTTTGCAAATGCAGAACGGCTAATGCTCCCCTATACAGCATGGTTGAGATAATCTCTTTACACCTATTGTTACGTGGTTGAGATCATCTCAATTCAAGGGCGGCTATAAAGATCTTCACACCTATTGTTACGTGGTTGAGATCATCTCAATTCAAGGGCGGTCATAAAGATCTTCACACCTATTGTTACGTGGTTGAGATCATTTCAATTCAAGGGCGACTATAAAGATCTTCACACCTATTGTTACGTGGTTGAGATCATCTCAATTTAAAGGCCATAAAGATCTTCACACCTATTGTTACGTGGTTGAGATCATCTCAATTCAAGGGCGGCTATAAAGATCTTCACACCTATTGTTACGTGGTTGAGATCATCTCAATTTAAAGGCCATAAAGATCTTCACACCTATTGTTACGTGGTTGAGATCATCTCAATTTAAAGGCCATAAAGATCTTCACACCTATTGTTACGTGGTTGAGATCATCTCAATTCAAGGGCGGTCATAAAGATCTTCACACCTATTGTGACGTGGTTGAGATCATCTCAATTCAAGGGTTGCCATAAAGATCTTCACACCTATTGTTACATAGTTGAGATCATCTCAATTCAAGGGCTGCCATAAAGATCTTCACACCTATTGGCGAGGACTGAGGGCTATTAATACATATTTTAGCCTAGCTGTAAATGGGGGAAGGGGTGGGGGTGGGGGGGGGACATTTAAATAGGTGATTTGTGGAAAGTTTTGTTTAATTTTGCCGGGTGAAAAAAAAAGTAGTATTAGTTTTTAGCCTCAGTTTGTGTTGTGTTGTGGCGTTGCTTGTGTGTGTGTTGTGTTGTCATGTGAGGTGGGGTTCGTTGTTGTTTTGTGTGTTGTGGTGCTTGCTGTGGTGGTTGTTGTGGTATGTGTTGTCATGTGATGAGGGCTGTGCTGTGGTGTATCGTCGTGGTGTAGTGTGCGGTGTGATGTGTTGCGATGTATTATTGTGTTTTGATGTGTGTTGTGGTGTTATATGTGTTTTATGTATTATGTTGTCCTATGTTGTCTTATGTTGTTCTATGTTACTCGGTCATCTCGTGTAAGTTTGTTTTCTTTCATCACCAACAGGGTTGTACACCACGAAGTGTTTTAAGGTGGAGGGGAGGGTGATGTTGTGAGATGCATGAGGCCTGAGTGTTGTGAGATAATAGGTGTTAAACTGTGGTGGGGGTGGGGATGTTGTGACATTTATGTCTGAGTGTTGTGAGATAATAGATGTTAAACTGTGGTGGGGATGGGGATGTTGTGACATGTATGAGGCCTGAGTGTTGTGAGATTATAGATGTTAAACTGTGGTGGGGGTGGGGATGTTGTGACATGTATGAGGCCTGAGTGTTGTGGGATAGTAGATGTTAAACTGTGGTGGGGGTGGGGATGTTGTGACATGTATGAGGCCTGAGTGTTGTGAGATAATAGGTGTTAAACTGTGGTGGGGTGGGGATGTTGTGACATTTATGTCTGAGTGTTGTGATATAACAGAAGATAAGATGTGAAGCTACTTTTATTATAGTCGTGTTATTGCTGAGGTGAAGGGGGTTTGTTGTTTTTACTTTCTCGTATATACGTAGTATAGAGAAAGTATTGTAATCGTGCAAAAAAAAAAATCGAGATTTTTACAAATCTCGACGTTTTACACCTCACTGATACGGAAAAACATAATTTTGCAATCTTGTCCGTATGTCTGTGTGTGTCTGTGTGTCCGTGTGTAAACAGGATAACTTGAGTACCGTTACAGCTAGGTTGATGAAATTTCATATATAAGTATTATATCAAAATCGTAGATCCGTATCAACTTTTGAGCGATTTCCGACAACCGGAAGTGGTACCTTTTTCTACTTTGAATTTTTCAAAAGCCTATAACTTGAGTACTATTTCAGATAGATAAATGAAATAAATGTAAGTAAAAGATCTAATTCTCTACCTTCTGTTAAATTTTGAGTAATTTCCGTTGACCGGAAGTAGTAATTTACGCTACTTCCGATTTCTCAAAAAACTAATGTAAATTTATTAAGTACTAATACTATTGCGCACTATTATACACACCTTTATTAGGCGTTCGCTTGGTGCGCAATTGTTTTTTACTGAGATTCTATTCTATTTTTAAAAGTTTCAGTATTTAAAATGGATTAAAAATCATAACTATATCCCCAGTTACCATCTCCTGTTGTTTTATATAAGAATATTCGAGAAAGTTTAGGGGAGATCACTACCGGTTTATTACAAGCTTGTATTTAACTCACTTCCTCGTCAGTCTGTCGTCAGTCTGTCTAGATCGAAACGCCCGAGCGACACTGCAGGCACTTTTAATTGACAGATAAGGTTGGTACGTGCGTCAAGACATGAAGACTATGCAGCATGACATTAAATTTGACTTAATTGGTTGCCTGATTAATTTTTTATGAATTAATTAAAATTGTGTCCAAAATAGTAGGCTGTCTCATCAAACTATTCCGCGCTATTAGACATGTGTCATCACGTTCAATAGGGCGTCATCGCTTTCAATATGTGCGCAATGGTTTTTAGTCATGTAACTTTATTGTAAATAAAACATGTAAAGTACTAAAAAAAATTCATAAAAAAACGTTTTAATAACAAGCTTTTATGTAATAATGCACTAAAAAGAAGAAAATAAATTATAGACTACTATTTAAATAACAATAAAGAAGAGCGTGGGTCTCTTCTTAAATATTTGTAAAGATATCCAATAGATACTAAAATGACCCACGCTTTTCTTTATAGTTATTTAAATAGTAGTCTATAATTTATTTTCTCCTTTTTAGTGCATTATTACATAAAAGCTTGTTATTAAAACGTTTTTTATGAACATTTTTTATTTGAATTGGGTGATAATTTCTCATGAGATATGTGACGAATGACAGAGGTTGGACCTTAGGAGGGGAGGGGGGGGGGGGGCTCAATGTTTTATATATATTTAATTTCTGCTTTAGTTTTATACTTCAAACATTTTTCTTGATGTATCCAGATTGCCTTTTGGTTTGTCAACTTAAAATTCAAATGTAATTAAAGTAGTTAATTTTATTTTAACTGTGAGCTAATTTGTAGTCAAGTTATTTACATATTTACGCTAAAATAACACAATATATAATTAAACGCCTCACATATTTTTAAATACTACTTAAACTAAGGTATTAAAACATTTTTAAAATAAATTAAATTAATGTCCACGTGTAGTAATTATCAAAACAAGAACTGGGTCAGGAATGTAATGACGACCTCTGACATTCACCGCAGAAGTACATTCGGCCTTGTTAACATTTTCCCCAACCTCCGTTAGTTGTTTTTTATGAATGGGATGACGTCATTATGCATTTCGGGGATTAACCAATCGCGTCACTATCCACATTACCAACCGCGGTAAGGTTCTCTCGTGTCAACCTATTTACTGTGACAGATTTTTTTCGTGCGCTCGTGCCGCGTGCCTGCTAATTAAACATGTCAAAATGTTGGCCGGTATGGGGTACGTATAACACGATAGTGTGAGTTATTTCAATATTTTATGCATTCCTTTAATTCGCATACCATGGACCGTGTTTATTTAATCCGCTTCGCTTAATTAATAAGATAGTGTTTGAAAATTGAATTAGGTAATAGATAAAAGTACTTTACGGTTAGTTTTTTTTTTATCAATGATGTGGCTGAAAATTGTCATTTGATTATGAAATCACGCAGATGAGGTGGCGAGGATGGGGGCAGAGGAGTATCTACCCTCCCGGCGCCCGGGGACAAACTTTCAGTTCCCCCCCCCCCCCGGGACAAACTTTCGATTTGCGCCCCCCCCCCCCACCCGCTCCCCTCTTCCCATCCCATACAAAACTGCAGCTAAAATGAGCTTTTAATTTTTTTTCTAACCCATTTTGGCGCCCCTACGTTCGGCGCCCGGTGACATATGTACCCCCCTTCCCGCCACGCCTCTGGATGGGGGTATAAAACAACCACAAATGTAACAAAATGTATACATCCTCGCAGCGGTGCTTGTGTTTAAAAAAAATAATTTAAGCGTAGCAAATAATTAAAGTATGGTATCTGATTGTTTAAAATTAATTATCACCGTTGCCTTGGAGACGAGCACCTAAATTACGCTCAAAAATTCGTAGAGTTTACAAATTGTTCGCTATCAGTCAACCGCGCAATCAAATTTATTTGAGTTCTCCGTCTATGAATGTGAATCTAAAGCACTTGTGTACTTCTGATGTATCTAGTTAATGTGTATTATAAGCAGGCCAGTTACCAGCAATTGTATCACCAGCAACTGTATCACCAGCAACTGTATCACCAGCAGCTGTATCACCAGCAACTGTATCACCAGCAGCTGTATCATCAGGCAGTTTTTAGATGTGACGTCGCTAAGTCATAAGGTGACACACTAAAAACGTTTTAGTCGTGGCTGTAAAAAAAACTTTAATGCGCCTGTCTCCAGCTTTGTCAAAGGTCACCAACAAGATTTAAGTACTTAAAGCAGACGACTTCTGACTTTGTTGACGCCGGGGGCGGATTGGGGGGGGGGTTGAACAAGCAAGTCCTTCCGCCAATGTAATGCTGTTGTATAAAAAGATGAGCACTTAAATAGTGTGAGACAATATGTTTTTGTTATGGTGTACTAGACAGCTGTAGCCCACATTGACTGTTGTTTCGATTTTACTGTTACATACACACACACATATATATACATATATATATATATATATATATATATATATATATATATATATATATATATATATATATATATATATATATATATACATATATATATATGTTTATGTGTGCTTGTGCGTGTTCGTGTGTATGTGCGAGTATGTTTACGTTTGAATGTCTGTGAGTGTGAAAATTTACGTCCTCCCCCCTCCCATTAACAATAACTAGTTACCCAACTGTTTAGCTTCAACCCTTGGACCTCACAAACCAAACGCCACCATCAACTTATACACAAACAATACAGCAAGTGCTGGTTACGACAGGCAAATGTGTGGGCCCTCTAACGGAACAGTGCTGAGCAAAGGTCCGCGCTGTCGTTGTCTTGCAACTGTGATGACCTTATCAAACTTGTCCGCTGAGGCTCAACACCATAAGGAAGCTGAACTTTCCACAAGACACGCCATTTAAAATATTTTTAAAAACTACACCAAAGTTTTCTCCCTTGACAAGACCTCATTGCCTAACAGGTTATGTGCCCTTGACGTGGCTGTTGCAGTTATTCGTCAACTCAGCAAAAACTTGATATGGATTCCGAATTTTAAAATTTGGGTTTTCAACTAGACCAAAGCCTTTTCGTTCAATAAACCGGGAGTGATATCCCCTATACTTTCTCGGATATTCTAATATAAAACTACGACGGATGGCAACTCAGGACATAGACAATATTTGTAATTCAATTTTTATATACTTAAACTTTTTATAATAGAATGGAATCTCGTAAAAAAAAGAATTGCACACTAAGTGAACGCTTAATAAAATGTGCAATATTATTAGTACTTTATAAAATAACGTGCGTTTTTTTTGAGAAATCGGAAATAGCGTAAATTATTACTTCCAGTCAACGGAAATTACTCAAAATTTGACAGAAGGTAGAGAATTAGATCTTTTACTTACATGTGAAATTTATTTCATTTATCTATCTGAAATAGTACTAAAGTTATAGGCTTTTGAAAAATTCAAAGTAGAAAATGTACCACTTCCGGTTATCGGAAATCGCTCAAAAGTTGATAAGGATCTACGATTTTGATAAAATACTTATATATGAAATTTCATCAACCTAGCTGTAACGGTACTCAAGTAATCGTGTTTACACACAGACAGACACACAGATACACACACACAGACATACGGACAAGCTTGCAAAATTATGTTTTTCCATATCAGTGAGGTGTAAAACGACGAGATTTGTAAAAATCTCGATTTTTTTTTCTTACAGTTTCTAATACTATTGACTTTTATTATGGAGCTTGTAGAGAGTCAACAGTATTAGAAACTGTAAGAAAATCACGGCGCCCCACGTTTTTGATCGCTTATAGTAGAGTGATCGCTTGCATTATTGTGATGTATAACATTTATTTTCTACTTTTTAGTTCAATCAGAAAACGTGGGTTTTTTAAAACGTTTTTAATGATTATTAATTTCTACTTTTTAGTCTTTGTCTGTTTGTTTGCATTAAAATCTCGTAAAAGTTGTATAGCATTAAAGTCTCGTAAAAAGACAACTCGTAAAAAACACGTTGTGTGAATACGTTACTGACTAGAACACATACATTTGAACTCGCGCCGAGTGGGATAGCAATCGTGTGCCCAACCACTCGACCATATCGTCTCCCCCATACTGGCCACCAGTTGTTACGTTCTGGTTGTTTGTACACAAACACTGCGTGAACACTAGTCAGTAAGTAAAAAGAGGGAGAGTCCCGAACCTTGTTTTCATCAAATTACAGTTACTGGGTTATGTCCCTTTTCCCCCACGTTTTTGCACAATTATATAGCGGCCTAAAATGATCAATAAAATGTTTCCATGGATCAATTTAGTAATAATAATTGAATATTCTATGGTCATCGGAAACAAAGCTTCCCTGAAAATTTCAGCGCGCTAGCTAACCGGGAAGTGTCCGAAATTTCGATCGCAAGATTTGATTGGAGAACCAAACAGAAGCGAAAGCAAGTTAAAGAAAACGTGGGAAAAAAGGTTTCAATTTTTAAAGGATTTTGTTGTTCTGAAACAGCAACCATATAAAACCTCCGCTGAAACAGCAACCATATAAAACCTCCGTTGAGTCCGTTCTCTGGTAATGCCACGTTCGCCTACCAGGGTCTTTTTTTTTGTTACATCCAGTTGACCGTCGTCAGCTGGTCTACGAGTCTGTTGGGTCGTGTCAGAATACACGAAGGGCGACATAGATTGGACGCTGTAAGCTGTTGTAATTTCTAATCTTTTCTAGTTGTTCATCAGGCTCTGGGAGTTATTTAATACGAAGATGCAGTTTATTTTCTTATGATTTTACAGCCTTTTGATGGCGCGCATAAAAGATTGATGCGTTACTTTATGTTCCTAGAGTCTATATATACCGAGTGTATTTAACGAACACAATAGCCTACAACCAACAATAAACGTCTACTGTTATATACAGAAAGCCTTTTGATGCAAAATGTGCAAAATAAAATTAAATGAAGTATGTAGTTTTGAAATGACTACAAAACTTGAAAAAAACAAGTTCTTAAAAAAAATTATTAATAGTTTTTAAATTCTCTGAAATTAAATAAACAAAACTTATTTTCTTTCTTTAATAAAAAAAAAAAACTTTGGTCTCCAAAATGTGTAGATTTCGCGAGCGACAAAAGCTTTTATTTTAAATAATGCAATTTAGTTTTATTTTCTTAGGTTGAAACTTTGCCCAAACTAAAATTAATGTGAGAATTCAGACATTGTATTTTTTAGGGGGGTCGGGTGCATGCAGCCTACCAGGCGTCCACCCCTCCCCCATCACGTCGCCTTCCGTCCCATCTTGTCCTGTTCGCCCCTTCCCCTCACCCCCAGTTTAACGAAGACAGTATCGAAGCCCTGGCCGTGAACAGAAATAGAATTTGACGGTTTGCTCAACAAAAAAAAACAACAGATGTGACCTATTTCTCTGAGATCAAAGTAAGCCTGTCCTAAACAGGCCTGCGAGCTCTGCCCTCACCTGTGTGACCTCCTCCCCCTGTCCTCCCTGTAACAGTCAACTGGAAGAGAGGCACGCCCTCCTTCTTGTCCTCAATTCCCAGTACGGTCGGGCTGTTCCGTCTCTTTCATCAGAAACACCAGTTTGACGTCACTCCTTATAAAACACACTTTTGTTTCGTTTCTTGTCAGTTTATTTTCGAAAAATCAAGTTGAACTTTTTGAGTTACCGCGTGCGGTTTTAGTAAACAAGCGAAAAGGTCCGTCTAATAACCTTAAAAAGAGGTCAAACAGAAATTTAAAAAGTGCAAGGTTGAAGTTGACAGTTTGAAATAGGTCAACTCTTTCTGTTTGCTAATGAGGGGGAGGGGGCGACGACTGGGGGAGACCGGTACGGATGGTTACAATTAGTGCAACAGACCGAAACTCATCCGGTTTTTTTTTTTTAGCTTTATAATTTAAACAGCAGAAACAATTAACAATTAAAATGGGGGATTATAATTCATTACGCGATTTTGCAATATTTAAGTTGTTCTTTAGCTGATGAACTATTCATGCACTTAGGACCTATTCATGCACTTAGGACCTATTCATGCACATAGGACCTATTCATGCACATAGGACCTATTCATGCACATAGGACCTATTCATGTCGGCCAGTTAGTCCAATCGTCAGTTTCAGCAACGTCCAACAAGATACAGGCCAACTTCTCGGAATTTTGTTGTTATCATGTTGTGTTGTTGTCTGTTGTTGTCGTGTTTTGTTGTTATCATGTTGTGTTATTGTCTGTTGTTGTCGTGTTTTGCTGTTGTCGTGTTTTGCTGCCTTTCTTAGTCGTGACTGATTGTTTTTATCGTTTTGTTGTTCTTAAGTGCTTTTTCTTCATTGCTTTGTCATTGCAGTTGTCATGTTTTCTTCTTAATATTTCTACCTGTGTTTTTTCACAGTTAAAAATTATTATTGTTATGACAATGACATCCACGGCTTAAAAAAAAACATTACGTATGATCAGGCATCCCTCCGGCACTGCACACCCCCCCCCCCCCCCCCCGGGAGAAAAATGTCTGAAAGAAATCGTAAGCCTTATATTCTTTGAAGTCTCGACACAGCGGACATTCACTGTTAGCATTTCTTATTAAATGTATTCAATTAGACACGCATACCGCTCGAGCAAATAATATACGCTGGCCGTGTTGTCGCATAATGATGGCATCTCTAGTTACACGCGGAGTTTGTTTGTTGTTTACCTTTCTGTATACATGTACATGTTGTTTGACATTTATTTGTATTACCTCGAATAAAGAGTAAAATCACATGAATAAAACATTAAACAATTAATTGGATAAAGTTGCTTTGGGCATAGTGCTAGTATAGTAGGTGATGATTATGAGTCCTAGATTTGAAAAATTGTATTGTAATCTTGGACTGAATTTTGGTTAAAGTTTATGTGACCTTTGTACGAACTTTGACCTGCATTTATATCCAAAACATGCATTTTTTTAAATATATATATATAACGATTATGTGTGTTCGTGTTTGTTGAGTGCATGTGTGTATCAAGATAGATGTATCTCTGTAAGTAACGCTTCCTGTTCTAGTTGCAAGCCGCAAGACTTTGTTCGGCTAGACGGATGTCCTAATTTTGACGGAAATATGATTTTAGACGGATGTCTGATTTTAGACGTAGATCTTTATTTAGACGAAGATATTATTTTAGACAGAAATCTGATTTTAGACGCTAATCTGATTTTAGACGGAAATCTGATTTTAGGCGCAAATCTGATTTTAGGCGGAAATCTGAATTTAGACGGAAATCTGAATTTAGACGGAAATCTGAATTTAGACGGAAATCAGTATGAACATCACTCCCAAGACAAACCACTGTCAAAGGTCACAGGTTAGGTTTGAAAACTACAATCAGGTCACAGAGTCAGGAATCTTCCCGATGAATGCAGTTATTTGGTTTCTTGGTTTTTACGCAGTAGGACACATTTTTACCCCCACCCTCACCCCCAACTTTCCCCCTCCCCATCCGTGATTAAATAGTGAACAGAGCTAGGTCAATATAGTTGATGTGGGAGGGCTGGGTGGGGGGGTACACAGTTAAAGTATATACCCTCGGTGTCATTGACACGGGTTAATTGTTCCTTTCACACCTCCGTGGCGGCGAAGTGCATGTGGCATGCTCCGTGTGACGTCATACAGCATGCCTGACATGCCTTCCTGGATTATTTTTTTTGTAACGGTGGGAGGGGGGGGGATCAAAGTGAGAATTTAATGTACGTACTTTAGCGCATGCGCATTAACATCAAGTGTTTGCTTGTTAATGGGAGACGTACAGCGAAGTGATGGAGACAAGTGGTCTGTTTAAGAGTTGGTTGGCGGGCTGTATCCTGCATTACCGGACCGCCGGTCTACCTCGGTGGGCCCCCAGGTAAAAAATCACGGTGGGCCCCCAGGTAACTGTACTGTACTACGCCTAAGTGCGTTGACTTTTTTTTCTTAAATAAATTGTAGCGTGAATTTCCATTTTACGCTGAGGGTGATCATCAGACTTTGACGGGGAAAAAATGCACAATGAAGGGGGCCCCTTTAAAAATTTCCCGGGTCCCTTGGACACAGCCTGTCCACCACTGCCGGCAGATAAAGTCTGGTGCATGCCTTGAGAAACAAGTCTTAACCTAAACCTAGCTCCAAGAGTCGACTGAAAACGTTATAATGTCAAGAGATTAACCCATGCCACACACTAACCTTAACAAAAAAGACTAAACAATATATGCCGTATTCCTCAGCCTAGCCCTAATCTTAAGTCTTAACCCCAGATTTTTTTAATGATGCTTGTGTAGAGAAGTTTCAAAGACCGTCAAAAATGTTTTTAAAAATAAATTGTCTTCTTTTATCGTTTAATTTTTAATTTTTTAAATTCACAGATTCAAGGGATGGACTTCATATTCGGCAGTGAGGCCAAGAGAGTTTGTGAGGTAAGTGGTGATTTGTGGTAGTTTTGGTGGTAGTGATGGTTGTTGGTGGTTCATGATGGTTCATGATGGTTGGTGGTGGTTGGTGGTCGTGGTGGTGGATGTTGACGGTTGGTGGTGGTTGTTAACGGATGATAGTTTATGCCAGGTACACTTTACCACGAAAGTGTTTAACTTATTATATGCTGGAACATTGAGAGAAAACGAATGGTCTTTGAATACAATTTTAGCAGTGTGCCCCGCAAAGTCTATACAATTTTTTAAAAAACACATAAAGTCCAAATGTTTCTATAACATCGTCCTGTGTGATAAACTTGACCAACACAATCCGGAAGAGACTTTTCTTCTCCTAAATTATTCAGGTACGCATTAGAGCTGAGTGGACTCACGTATGCCCTGTGGACTTAAGCCTCATCTAAACTCGTGAAATATTGACTAGAGATCGTGCGCTCTACTACTTGACCACGCGGTATGAAGTTGACCTGAAGATGTACCCCGACCTTATTCAAGGGAAAAATATTAGGACGGTCCTACCAATAACTTTTTACTACTTGAAGATAGTTGACTTTCGCTTGCCAATTATTGCCTCGCTAGTTTATACCTGTATGTAAACATGTTTGTTTTCGATCACCACTGCAGGCGAGGTAACGCGCGAAATTAATTACGGCATCGTGAAATTAATTACGGCATCGTAAAATAGAGAGGTTTTTGAAAACTTTGTGACCAGTAATAAATTAATTTAGCTTCAGATCGGCCACAGTCTGTGAAAGTTTTGACTTCAAAGATCGTGTGTAGAATTTGGCTGGGTCAAAGGTGGTGTGTAGAATCTGGCTGAGGAATTCGGCCATGCTTTGATGTTTGTTTTAGTTTTAGCAGGTCCATTTTTTTTTCCTGTCGGTGTCCTGTCCGATTAGGCGAGATCTGGGTCGGAAATGTGTTGGAATTTAAGTGGTGACGTGGCTTGTTTTGGTTCGTAGTTGAAAACATTCGGTGGACTGTTTTGGTTCGTCCAACATTCATTGCAACACAACACCTCCACCAACCACGTGACACAAACAGTAAACAAAAACAGACTGCCAACACGTTCTTGTTATTTATTGACACTTTTTTTTATTTTCTCATACATTTCCCTTGCTTGTGATTATGTGTGAATTAACACAGTATTGTAATCAATGAATCTACGGCTCAGAACAATCATCTGACCTCTTTGAGATCCTCTTGTAGAGCACACAATGGAGGCGGCCGAGTTGACGAGAATCCATCTATCATACTGTTGACATGGATAACATTCGTTTTGTTTTTGTTTTTTTTTATATTTTGACTTCATAGCGACCGTAAAAATAATACAAAAATAAAAACTTAAGCCTAAAAATAATTCAGAAATTTAATATTTTCAGAATCAGTGTTATAAAAGTTGCAAATCCAGAGAACTTGAAATTAATTTGTTGAGAGTAGTATAGTAGGTCCCCTTTGGGTCGAATTTGTGCAGACATGTTTATATAGTAAAATATTGAGCAGCCAGAGCAGACATGTTATATAGTAAAATACTCCAGCTGGAGCAGGTGTTCCCCTCCTCCTATTGTCTTCCGTGACGCTCCTTTACGGCCGCGACGACAAACAATAGAGTATCGATTTTTTTTTTGAAAAGATATGTTTAAATAGTCATTAAAAATAATTTATTCAGCTAGGCTTGCTTTACAATAGGCCATATTTCTCATACAGTTGATCTATAAATAGCCGTTACTATTTACTATCAGTCTGTTTTTGTCCTCTGTTTTTTGTCTAGTCGTGTTAATTATGTTAAGTGTGATTGTTTTATTTGTTGTGGCTGTTTGCTTTGTTGGTTTTAATATTTACATATGTTGTAATCACAACGTTTTCATTGTTTTCATTGTTTTTTTTTATTTATTTTTTAACCACCTTTTAACTTAAAGGTTCTATAGCCATCATTTTGACGACCACTTATATATATTTAAATACATTTTGTTTATATTTTTATAATTTTCTAAAAAATATTAATATAGAAGATAAACAAATAATTTTTTTTTTCTTTCTGTGATCTCGGCATATGAAGTGATAGTGTGTTCATCACTATGTCCAACCGCCTTACTTTCCCTAACGTAAGTTAGGTACCCATCAGAGTTGGGTAGACTCGGGACAGTCTACTGTCTTTGAACCTGGATTCGAACTCGTAAGTTCTACCACGCTGCCCCTTCATTCATGACTATATAAGTGCCTATTGATTTGGTCAGAATAATTGTCAGGGGCACAGTTATCTCTTTACTAAATAAAACTAATATAGAAACGAAGGGAGAGTCGAATTTTTCTAGAACAGTCTTGTTAACAACCACGAGAAGCGTCCCGTAAATTTATGATCCCAATGGTTTAACATAGAAATGACACTAAATACCCTTGGTGATGTCTTTATAAACAAAAAGTCGGTTGAGTTTCAAATCGCAAGTTTTGTAAACGTCTTTGTTTAAGTATTTACATTGTTTTATGTAGGTTCAGAAGTATTTCATAGCGACAATGGAACAGTGTCCGTGCGCGTTTGTTTACATTTAAAAATACATGTCGCGTGCTTTGCGCGCGTCTCACGACGTTTTAAGTTTTCCTAGTGTTTTTAAAACAGCGATTTCTTTCTAAAATAGTGACCAGGGTCAGACATCAAAGAGTATATTAATCAATTATCATTAACAATTTAAAAAGTAATTTAGGATGTCAATGGTTTAACATAGAAATTACACTAAATACCCTTGGTTATGTCTTTGATTTTGTAAACAAAAAGTCGATTATGTTTCAAATCTCAAGTTTTGTAAACTTCTTTGTTTATGTGTTTACATTGTTTTAAGTAGGTTCAGAACTAGGTTTATTTTATTAACATAAAAGTTTTGTCTTAATTAAAAATAATTGTCAGACTAAATAGCTAATTAAAATGATCAATAGCAGTTTGGTTTAATAAGTAATATATGTGTTACACCAGCGTTAATCTTAGAAAAATATTTTGATTGTTATGATTATAATTGTTTTTTTTTTTTTTTTTTTTTTTTCCAATTGTCTTATTAATACTCGGCCCTACGATTTGTGAGATAATGACCAGCATGGTATATATTATATTTATATACACTGTTATTATTTTTTAAAGTCATCACTACCCCACTGAAACCTCTTAAAATAAGACCATTTTCCTATGATCAAAATTTTAGCTCAAATCAGTGAGAAATAAATCGGGTCTAGCATATATTAATCCAACTGATGTCGTTTAGAAGAAAAGCTGTACCTACAATTAAATTTACTGAAAGGTTTGCTTAAAAACTTTTATCAAAATGGTTGTGCACTTATACTTGTAATAAGTTATAATTTTTTACTTTTCATAGATATGTATTGAATTAGTCCATTTTGATTATGACTTGTTGTCCTGGCGTTGACATTTTACACTTTTTTTTTTTGAGACTCACATATACACATACATATACATACACACACACACACACACAAATGAAACTAAAATCAAATCACAACAAGTCTTGTTTAATTTTATTAATTTTATTTTCCCTAAGCCGATAAAATACTATGGTATAATATTTACAAGCTTGCAAAACATACATGCGTCATTCACTCTATGTCTTTTTTAAGTGCAACGAAGGCACGAGACCGCCTTTTATTGTGTGCCGTGAGCACAATACCCATTGTATGGGTATCTGAGCATAGGGCAATAGCTATACCCCAACGCACATGGGCGGTTAGATAATAAGCGAGGTAGCTTTTCCGCGGAGCAAGCTGTGAAACAGGTGAAATAAAGAAAGTCGCTTTTTTTTTTTGTATTTTATGTCTCAATCAGGGTGGCACGATATTTTTTTTTTCTCTTTGTATCCGTGTTGTAAACAAAATGAGGAGGAGAAAGGGTAGTGACCTACCCTCCCACCCGTGTGTTCCATGATGGCAAACACAATTTTAAATGTGTATTTGTTAGGTTTTAGTAGCGATACATCTTCTACTTGTTTCTTCCTTGTGACATCATTAGCAGGGGAGACGATTCGTTTCAGCGGAGCGAGTCGTGCGTCATTTAAAGACATCAAATAGGGTAATGTTACACAAGACAAGCTTTTAGTACTCTGTTGAAATTAATTAAAGGGAGAAAACCCTAAAAAATATTTACTAACGTCCCTCTGGTGTAATCTTTACAAGCTAACAAAACATACGCCGTCATTCACTCTACGCATTTTTTTTAAAGTGCTACGAAAGCACGCGACTACCTTCCATTGTGTACCGTGACCACAATACCCATTGTATGGGTATCTGCGCATAGGACAATTCTTCTTCTTCTTCGTTCTTAATTATTAGTGTTGAAGGGGATCGAGATTTATCTGCCAGTGGGTTTGAACTCGAGGCTTTGTTCGAATTTATCAACCATGAGCTTTTTGCCGACTCGACCACGCCTCCAACACAATTAAGCGTTACGTGTCAACTGGTTATGCGCCATTGAGGCCATTGACTCCGATTTCAGCCTGCTTTTCTTTTTTGGATTTGCTTCCATAGCCTTTGTCCAACCAAGAACAAACTACAAGGCAGCAGTTGTTTAATTTTGGAGTTGTCTCTCCTAGAAGAGTGGCTGTCCCCAGCTAACGAGCCTCATCTGCCCGAGGGTTCGAACTCGAGACTTTTCGGTTTAGCAACCATGAGCTTTACCGACTCGACCACGCCGACCCCGCATAGGACAATGAATCAAACAGACTGTATCGGAAAAATACTTCCACACAACACCCTTCTCTCGAAGAAGACAATTTATTTTTAACTTCACGTTGAGTAATTTTTATTTTTTTTATTTTTTAAAAGTATTTTTGGTACGTTTTAGTAGCGAGATATCGTCTACTCGTTTCTTCCTTGCGATATCATTAGCAGGGGAGATGATTCGTCTTTTACAGTGAGCTAGACCATCTCTTTTCCAAGTGCAACGTACGCGAAATAAAGACACTAGCTTTTGTATTTTATATCGCAAGCAGGTGACGGGATATTTATACATCTGCTTGAGCGTTATCGGCGAAACTTGTTTTAAACATTATTAATACGCCAAAATTTTAAAATATTATTGTTTCATACACCGATCTCAAGATAGAGTTTTTAATCAGATCTATTATTAACAAATATTGTCATTTTAACACACTGCGTAACCATCAAGTTGAATCAACCACACCTGATGTTACCACTCGTAAAGTCAAGTCTTCAAGACAAAACACTGATACTAAACAAGACATTAAACTGAATTATATGCCACTATGTGATACAACTAATATTATCTTTGCAATGTTAAAAGAGGGGGTATAACTTGTATTGAGTATAGATGTATAGTGTTTAATATTTAATACATAGAACACAGGACAAAAAAAAAACAACAGATTTACATCACCGCAACATCCGACATAATGGCTGGGTTGGGTACGGGGAGGGCGGAGGAGAAGAAAAAAAAACACCATAAAATGTATAACGCTACAAATGTTTGGCTTTATTCAACGACTTAAGAGTAGAAATGTGCTATAATTTTATGTATGTCTTCATTGTAACAGTCACCATAACAAATGATTAAACTTTATGATTTTTTTGAGTGCGAGAAATGCTACCAGTGTGATTGCACCAAGTCCTGCCACAGACCATTTAATTAATGTTTTAAAAGATGCCCAATCTCTCTGACTTTCAGTGCGGCGTGAATAAAACTCAACCAGACCTTGCTGTAGAAGATAAAAATAAGAGAGACTCAATTTCTTAATTTCTCTATCTTGAAGATGGGTAATCAGGATACTTTAAAGTCATGGGGAGAGGGGTGATAAAAGATGATAGAGATAAAATATAGCTGTAGCATACATAACAATTATCCTAAACGCAATATGCATTCTAATGAAAACACAGCACATAAATTTGAATTAATCAATATTCTGTTGTTCAAATGTATCAGTTAAAACAAGTCAATATACTGATTTAGATTCTTCTTAACAGGTGATATAAATTTGATATTATGATGTATGCAAATAGAAACTATTCTTACCCATTTATCATTAGACGTCAACCATTCTTGTAAGTTAGTGTCGATATATGAGGTAACCCATTCAACAACATTATCCGCCAAATGCCTTTTATTATGTACGAAACAATATACCACAAAGCATCCAGCGAAGCCTAAAAGCGCTACAATCCTGCCCCAGTTAACACCATCAGAGAAGGTTTCATCAACTATTATTTTAAAAGTATCATAAGCGTTGTTATCAGTAATATTAAGCTGTTCAAGCAAATCATTGAATCTATTTCTAAATCGTTTCTCAAATTCATCACCAAGATTACGCATTGCCGCTTGGACAACATTTGGAGTAACACTATTTTGTCGCCCATCATTTTCCCACTGAAAACCTTCCTTCGCTACTCGATGTTTGATATAATCCACTACTATCGAACGAGTATTATAAGATTCCATGTTTTCAGACAATTCACTCGAACTTAACACATCTGTTTTTAAAAAACCATCTCAAACTTTAAATGAGATTCATTTATATTACACAAAAACAAAAATACCTAATTCAGCAAACAAAAAAGTGAAGACCTTTTGTTATTCGTAGCAACTAAATCGCCAACCAATCTTACGGCCACCTGCATAATCGATCAAATTATAGAAAGAACGTGGTTTGCATCGCAAATTTAAAAACATGGCGATGTTTACCTATGCTTACAGACCTCAACCAAAAAAAAAAGGCAATGAAACTATAAGAAGGAGGAATATATATCTTAGTCATGCAGCAGATTACCTACCCATGTTCGCTTTAGTATTACAGTATTCATTTAATTTCTTTTTGACTTGAACTTCTTTAATTTAAGAAGGTTTACTTATACATAATACATTACGTCTAATTACAATTTTTTATTTTTACCACTCAATGTATTTTGTTTTTTCTATATCTTGCATTGTCATCTTAATTTTTGATCACCTTAGTAAAAATTTGCTTAAGATTATAAACTTCAAGTTTTAAAAAACATCAACGTTATAGTACGTCGTGTCAAATGACACACCGTTTAAAATGTCTACATTTAAAGTTCACCAACATAATGACGTAAAAACTAAATATGATATGACGTTAGCATACATATCATTCAATCTAATCACTCTAAAGTACAAATCAATAATTTTTATTGATTAAGGGGCTGGGTGAGTTATTTTTATCACTATTCGCCCTTCCCCTTCCCTTTTTCCGCAACCCTTTTCCCCTTCTTCCCATACCTAACCTCAATACCAACCGTTAGATACACAGACCGTACCACTACCCATTCTATTCCATTTAAGAGACAAAGGATGTATGACAATCTTACAGACAAATATTTATTTAACTAATATCACAACTCCTAGACACTACTCCAACAGACTGGGATATTTAACTTATAGACACCACTCCTCGTTGAATATCTCTTGCAGCCTAGCCACCTATGTCCGCCGCCCTCGCCCCATCCCTAAACACCCGCTAGATAAACAGACCGTACCTTTACCCACACTATTATTTGGACAGACAAAGGACAAAGTAACAGAGAAACTTGTATCTGTATTCAACTAATGTTACAAGTGACATCGTTCCCATCCAACTCCGAAACATTCGTGGCCCAATTTCGAAACCAGCGTCGTTGAAAACTCCCCTGACCCTAGTTTAACTTTGCCTCACCGATTCCAAAACAGTCCTGTACCAAACATCCATGTACCAACTTTGAAACCTGTCTTGTTGAAAACAAAGACCGCCCCACTCTAGTGTAAACTCTAACACAACCAATTCCGAAACATCGATGGTCCCAGTTTGAAACATGTCTAGGTGAAAACTAAATCCATCCCACGGTAGTATAAGCTCTTCCCCGATCACTTCCAAAACATCCATGTACCAAGTTTGAAACACGCCTCTGTGAAACCCAAACTCCCCCGACGCTAGTTTAAACTCTACCCCCATCAATTCCAAATCATACCTGTAACAACTTTGAAACCTACCTAGGTGTTAACAAAACACCTCCGACCTTTGTATAAACTCTGCCCCTCATCAATTCCAAATCATACCTGTAACAACTTTGAAACCTACCTAGGTGTTAACAAAACACCTCCGACCTTTGTATAAACTCTGCCCCTCATCTATTCCTAAACATACATGTAACAACTTTGAAACCTACCTCGGTGAAAACTTCACCGACCCTAGTACGGACTCGACTGACAACAATTCCTAAACATGCATGTCCCAACTTTGTAACCTGCCTCGGTGAAAACTTCACCGACCCTAGTATGGACTCTACACCTACCGATTCCAAAACATGCATGTTCCGAGTTCAAAACCAACCTTAACCGACACTAGTATGAACTCGGTTACCATCAATTCCTAAACATGCATGTACCAACTTTGAAACCACCCTCGGTGTAACCAAAACACCTCCGTCCCTAGTATAAACTCTACCTCATCCAATTCCAAAACATGGATGTCCCAACATTGAAACACGCTTCAGTGAAATACAAACTCCCACGACTCTCGTATAAACTCTCTACCTATCAATTCTAAAACATGGATGTACCAACTTTGCAACCTGCCTAGGTGAAAACTCCCCCGACCCTACTATAGACTCGAACCCTAACAATTCCAAAACATACATGGTCTAGCTTCGAACCCTGCCTCGGTGAAAACGTCACCGACTACTCGTGTATAAAATCTGTCCCAACCAACCCCAAACCTTCCCTGGGCACCCGAATAAAAATAACTCACCCAGCCCCTTAATCAATAAAAATTATTGATTTGTACTTTAGAGTGATTAGATTGAATGATATGTATGCTAACGTCATATCATATTTAGTTTTTACGTCATTATGTTGGTGAACTTTAAATGTAGACATTTTAAACGGTGTGTCATTTGACACGACGTACTATAACGTTGATGTTTTTTAAAACTTGAAGTTTATAATCTTAAGCAAATTTTTACTAAGGTGATCAAAAATTAAGATGACAATGCAAGATATAGAAAAAACAAAATACATTGAGTGGTAAAAATAAAAAATTGTAATTAGACGTAATGTATTATGTATAAGTAAACCTTCTTAAATTAAAGAAGTTCAAGTCAAAAAGAAATTAAATGAATACTGTAATACTAAAGCGAACATGGGTAGGTAATCTGCTGCATGACTAAGATATATATTCCTCCTTCTTATAGTTTCATTGCCTTTTTTTTTGGTTGAGGTCTGTAAGCATAGGTAAACATCGCCATGTTTTTAAATTTGCGATGCAAACCACGTTCTTTCTATAATTTGATCGATTATGCAGGTGGCCGTAAGATTGGTTGGCGATTTAGTTGCTACGAATAACAAAAGGTCTTCACTTTTTTGTTTGCTGAATTAGGTATTTTTGTTTTTGTGTAATATAAATGAATCTCATTTAAAGTTTGAGATGGTTTTTTAAAAACAGATGTGTTAAGTTCGAGTGAATTGTCTGAAAACATGGAATCTTATAATACTCGTTCGATAGTAGTGGATTATATCAAACATCGAGTAGCGAAGGAAGGTTTTCAGTGGGAAAATGATGGGCGACAAAATAGTGTTACTCCAAATGTTGTCCAAGCGGCAATGCGTAATCTTGGTGATGAATTTGAGAAACGATTTAGAAATAGATTCAATGATTTGCTTGAACAGCTTAATATTACTGATAACAACGCTTATGATACTTTTAAAATAATAGTTGATGAAACCTTCTCTGATGGTGTTAACTGGGGCAGGATTGTAGCGCTTTTAGGCTTCGCTGGATGCTTTGTGGTATATTGTTTCGTACATAATAAAAGGCATTTGGCGGATAATGTTGTTGAATGGGTTACCTCATATATCGACACTAACTTACAAGAATGGTTGACGTCTAATGATAAATGGGTAAGAATAGTTTCTATTTGCATACATCATAATATCAAATTTATATCACCTGTTAAGAAGAATCTAAATCAGTATATTGACTTGTTTTAACTGATACATTTGAACAACAGAATATTGATTAATTCAAATTTATGTGCTGTGTTTTCATTAGAATGCATATTGCGTTTAGGATAATTGTTATGTATGCTACAGCTATATTTTATCTCTATCATCTTTTATCACCCCTCTCCCCATGACTTTAAAGTATCCTGATTACCCATCTTCAAGATAGAGAAATTAAGAAATTGAGTCTCTCTTATTTTTATCTTCTACAGCAAGGTCTGGTTGAGTTTTATTCACGCCGCACTGAAAGTCAGAGAGATTGGGCATCTTTTAAAACATTAATTAAATGGTCTGTGGCAGGACTTGGTGCAATCACACTGGTAGCATTTCTCGCACTCAAAAAAATCATAAAGTTTAATCATTTGTTATGGTGACTGTTACAATGAAGACATACATAAAATTATAGCACATTTCTACTCTTAAGTCGTTGAATAAAGCCAAACATTTGTAGCGTTATACATTTTATGGTGTTTTTTTTTCTTCTCCTCCGCCCTCCCCGTACCCAACCCAGCCATTATGTCGGATGTTGCGGTGATGTAAATCTGTTGTTTTTTTTTTGTCCTGTGTTCTATGTATTAAATATTAAACACTATACATCTATACTCAATACAAGTTATACCCCCTCTTTTAACATTGCAAAGATAATATTAGTTGTATCACATAGTGGCATATAATTCAGTTTAATGTCTTGTTTAGTATCAGTGTTTTGTCTTGAAGACTTGACTTTACGAGTGGTAACATCAGGTGTGGTTGATTCAACTTGATGGTTACGCAGTGTGTTAAAATGACAATATTTGTTAATAATAGATCTGATTAAAAACTCTATCTTGAGATCGGTGTATGAAACAATAATATTTTAAAATTTTGGCGTATTAATAATGTTTAAAACAAGTTTCGCCGATAACGCTCAAGCAGATGTATAAATATCCCGTCACCTGCTTGCGATATAAAATACAAAAGCTAGTGTCTTTATTTCGCGTACGTTGCACTTGGAAAAGAGATGGTCTAGCTCACTGTAAAAGACGAATCATCTCCCCTGCTAATGATATCGCAAGGAAGAAACGAGTAGACGATATCTCGCTACTAAAACGTACCAAAAATACTTTTAAAAAATAAAAAAAATAAAAATTACTCAACGTGAAGTTAAAAATAAATTGTCTTCTTCGAGAGAAGGGTGTTGTGTGGAAGTATTTTTCCGATACAGTCTGTTTGATTCATTGTCCTATGCGGGGTCGGCGTGGTCGAGTCGGTAAAGCTCATGGTTGCTAAACCGAAAAGTCTCGAGTTCGAACCCTCGGGCAGATGAGGCTCGTTAGCTGGGGACAGCCACTCTTCTAGGAGAGACAACTCCAAAATTAAACAACTGCTGCCTTGTAGTTTGTTCTTGGTTGGACAAAGGCTATGGAAGCAAATCCAAAAAAGAAAAGCAGGCTGAAATCGGAGTCAATGGCCTCAATGGCGCATAACCAGTTGACACGTAACGCTTAATTGTGTTGGAGGCGTGGTCGAGTCGGCAAAAAGCTCATGGTTGATAAATTCGAACAAAGCCTCGAGTTCAAACCCACTGGCAGATAAATCTCGATCCCCTTCAACACTAATAATTAAGAACGAAGAAGAAGAAGAATTGTCCTATGCGCAGATACCCATACAATGGGTATTGTGGTCACGGTACACAATGGAAGGTAGTCGCGTGCTTTCGTAGCACTTTAAAAAAAATGCGTAGAGTGAATGACGGCGTATGTTTTGTTAGCTTGTAAAGATTACACCAGAGGGACGTTAGTAAATATTTTTTAGGGTTTTCTCCCTTTAATTAATTTCAACAGAGTACTAAAAGCTTGTCTTGTGTAACATTACCCTATTTGATGTCTTTAAATGACGCACGACTCGCTCCGCTGAAACGAATCGTCTCCCCTGCTAATGATGTCACAAGGAAGAAACAAGTAGAAGATGTATCGCTACTAAAACCTAACAAATACACATTTAAAATTGTGTTTGCCATCATGGAACACACGGGTGGGAGGGTAGGTCACTACCCTTTCTCCTCCTCATTTTGTTTACAACACGGATACAAAGAGAAAAAAAAAATATCGTGCCACCCTGATTGAGACATAAAATACAAAAAAAAAAAGCGACTTTCTTTATTTCACCTGTTTCACAGCTTGCTCCGCGGAAAAGCTACCTCGCTTATTATCTAACCGCCCATGTGCGTTGGGGTATAGCTATTGCCCTATGCTCAGATACCCATACAATGGGTATTGTGCTCACGGCACACAATAAAAGGCGGTCTCGTGCCTTCGTTGCACTTAAAAAAGACATAGAGTGAATGACGCATGTATGTTTTGCAAGCTTGTAAATATTATACCATAGTATTTTATCGGCTTAGGGAAAATAAAATTAATAAAATTAAACAAGACTTGTTGTGATTTGATTTTAGTTTCATTTGTGTGTGTGTGTGTGTGTATGTATATGTATGTGTATATGTGAGTCTCAAAAAAAAAAAGTGTAAAATGTCAACGCCAGGACAACAAGTCATAATCAAAATGGACTAATTCAATACATATCTATGAAAAGTAAAAAATTATAACTTATTACAAGTATAAGTGCACAACCATTTTGATAAAAGTTTTTAAGCAAACCTTTCAGTAAATTTAATTGTAGGTACAGCTTTTCTTCTAAACGACATCAGTTGGATTAATATATGCTAGACCCGATTTATTTCTCACTGATTTGAGCTAAAATTTTGATCATAGGAAAATGGTCTTATTTTAAGAGGTTTCAGTGGGGTAGTGATGACTTTAAAAAATAATAACAGTGTATATAAATATAATATATACCATGCTGGTCATTATCTCACAAATCGTAGGGCCGAGTATTAATAAGACAATTGGAAAAAAAAAAAAAAAAAAAAAAAACAATTATAATCATAACAATCAAAATATTTTTCTAAGATTAACGCTGGTGTAACACATATATTACTTATTAAACCAAACTGCTATTGATCATTTTAATTAGCTATTTAGTCTGACAATTATTTTTAATTAAGACAAAACTTTTATGTTAATAAAATAAACCTAGTTCTGAACCTACTTAAAACAATGTAAACACATAAACAAAGAAGTTTACAAAACTTGAGATTTGAAACATAATCGACTTTTTGTTTACAAAATCAAAGACATAACCAAGGGTATTTAGTGTAATTTCTATGTTAAACCATTGACATCCTAAATTACTTTTTAAATTGTTAATGATAATTGATTAATATACTCTTTGATGTCTGACCCTGGTCACTATTTTAGAAAGAAATCGCTGTTTTAAAAACACTAGGAAAACTTAAAACGTCGTGAGACGCGCGCAAAGCACGCGACATGTATTTTTAAATGTAAACAAACGCGCACGGACACTGTTCCATTGTCGCTATGAAATACTTCTGAACCTACATAAAACAATGTAAATACTGAAACAAAGACGTTTACAAAACTTGCGATTTGAAACTCAACCGACTTTTTGTTTATAAAGACATCACCAAGGGTATTTAGTGTCATTTCTATGTTAAACCATTGGGATCATAAATTTACGGGACGCTTCTCGTGGTTGTTAACAAGACTGTTCTAGAAAAATTCGACTCTCCCTTCGTTTCTATATTAGTTTTATTTAGTAAAGAGATAACTGTGCCCCTGACAATTATTCTGACCAAATCAATAGGCACTTATATAGTCATGAATGAAGGGGCAGCGTGGTAGAACTTACGAGTTCGAATCCAGGTTCAAAGACAGTAGACTGTCCCGAGTCTACCCAACTCTGATGGGTACCTAACTTACGTTAGGGAAAGTAAGGCGGTTGGACATAGTGATGAACACACTATCACTTCATATGCCGAGATCACAGAAAGAAAAAAAAAAATTATTTGTTTATCTTCTATATTAATATTTTTTAGAAAATTATAAAAATATAAACAAAATGTATTTAAATATATATAAGTGGTCGTCAAAATGATGGCTATAGAACCTTTAAGTTAAAAGGTGGTTAAAAAATAAATAAAAAAAAACAATGAAAACAATGAAAACGTTGTGATTACAACATATGTAAATATTAAAACCAACAAAGCAAACAGCCACAACAAATAAAACAATCACACTTAACATAATTAACACGACTAGACAAAAAACAGAGGACAAAAACAGACTGATAGTAAATAGTAACGGCTATTTATAGATCAACTGTATGAGAAATATGGCCTATTGTAAAGCAAGCCTAGCTGAATAAATTATTTTTAATGACTATTTAAACATATCTTTTCAAAAAAAAAATCGATACTCTATTGTTTGTCGTCGCGGCCGTAAAGGAGCGTCACGGAAGACAATAGGAGGAGGGGAACACCTGCTCCAGCTGGAGTATTTTACTATATAACATGTCTGCTCTGGCTGCTCAATATTTTACTATATAAACATGTCTGCACAAATTCGACCCAAAGGGGACCTACTATACTACTGTTGAGTTTAAGGCTACATTTCTATTTATTTTCAAGTTTAAGTTATAACCCGATGTTTCATTTTCGTAAGACAAGCATTGATAGGTTGTACAGGAACTCCGTGATCGATAGTTGTTTGTTTACAAAACTTTGCAGATGAAGTTTTTAAATAACATTATGTTATTTTAAACCACATGACCGAGTTCTGCCATTTTGTTTACATTTTGTATGATAAAATGTATGCTATCCTATCGAATGTCATTGTTTATGTCGCCATTACCACTTGAAAACCAAATTATTTTTGTCTTTTTTTTTAAAAATAAGGTTTTATTGCTGAAAATACCAAAACGTCAAGTACATCCACACTTTTTTAAAGTCCGAAAAATAACAGGATTTTATAACTATATTAATTTTATTACACCGCGCCTGATTTTTAACATATTTAATGGGCCTCTTGAATACCTTATAGTCTAATCTCGCGCGGGTCCATTAGTTCTGTCAGCATTCCGCCACTCCCCAAAGACAATTCTCTTCAAGTCATTGGCCCTTCAATGTACGTAACGAACCAACAAAGACTGTCGCTACACAATCTTTTCATCATGTTTTGATTGCTGGGTTGGCGGTTCACATTCCTTCAGCCCTCCCGCGGTGTTCGCCTCCCCCCCCTCCTTCTCTAAGGACACAAGTGTCGCCGCCGCCTCGTCAAAACAAAAGCACCCCCTCCCCTCCAACAAGTCCCCAGCTAGTCAAAACAAAAACACTTCTCCCCCCCCCCCTAACACGTCCCCAGCTGGTAAAACAATGTGGCATACAAGGCGAAAAAACAAGCAACTTCCGCATTTTTTTCTCACGTCGTCGCCATATTTTGCCGTTCCCAGAGATTCTGCCTCTCAATAGTGATTTATTATCGATTCAAAATTACTTTTCGTATCCAACCAAAATAGAAAAGCGCTTTTTTTTAAATTTTAAATCAAATATTTTATTTTTAAATATATATTCGACATCTAATATCTAAGAAGAAAATAATTTTTAATTTTAATGCTTTTTTTAAAGTATAGAATCAAATTAAATGTAGCCAATTGATTTGAAATTACTTCGATCTATTTTAAAAAAAAAAAAAAGTGTTTCCAACCAAAATAGAAAATTAATTTTTTAAAATGATATATGAAACGCGTATTTTTAAATATAGATTCGACATTACATAACAAATGAAGAAGTTTTTTTTTTTAAAGAATAAAATAAAATGTATATTTTGAAAAGTCCGTGTTTGATTGGCTCTCACATCAAATAACTTACCAAGACTGACAAAAGTAATAAATATCAGCTAATCGTGTGATACATTTCCTAATGAGAACTAAAATCCACAGGACATTGCAAGAATTATGCGGGCAGCAAGATATCCAAACATGTTTACTTTCTCCCCAACGACCATAGCTGGACAGACTCAAAGACTTCATACAGGCTCGAACTCGCAAAACTCCGTTAGCAATCATGTGCTCTACCTTTCCACCACGACACCCCATTTGTAGTTAGCTCTGGCTGTAAGACAACAACATAATATATTTCTGTGATGACTAAAAATTCTCCACACATTACTTATTCTACTTTCAGTCTCCCTACCACGACACCCCGTTTGTATGTAAGATAACAACAAAATATATTTCTGTGATGACTAAAAATTCTCCACACATTATTTATTCCCAACACTTTCAGTCTCCCTACCACGACAGACAAGGTGACGTCCCTTTGTTGAAAAATTCCGCTTGGCGCCAACGCTTGTACTTGTTAGCACGTTGTGAAACAATTACTTGTAAATTACTGTAAACTCGTTGATTCCAGACGACGAATATAAATTATGCAATTAAATTTGCCATTTTAAAATAATAACAAAATTCCTGAATGGCGGCCGTGCTGGACATTTTTTAACAACTTGAGCGATGACTTTGTTTCCATTGTTGACGTAAAAAGTTCACTTCCGGGCAGGGGTCAGCCCTTGTAGTGGGCGGGGTTCAAAGTTCGTCATCCGAGTTGCATTTTGGTGGGAGTTGGTAAAGGTGGCTTAGCTGAGTGGTAAAACTTCGTCGGTCTAAAAATTGGCAAAAATTCGGATGATGCTCAACTGTAGTTGAATGCGCTCAAATATTTATGTCTATGTGCTGCATTAGGGACGGCGTGGTCGAGTGCTGCTTACGACTGTTAACTTGAATGTCTTGAGTTCGGATCCCGGGCTCGAGTAAGTAGGACATCCCTGAGTCCATCCAGCTCGGATGGGTACCTGACTCAGGAAAACTAAAGTGGCATAGTGCTGACCACACTACCCCCCCCCCCCCCTATTGAAACCTTGTCTTGGTCACGAACGTGAAAAATATTATGGTTATGTGCTGTAGGCCTATTACGTAAGGAAAAAAATGACGCCGTTTGTTTTTGTCCATCTTTTAATTATAAGTAAAAAAAAAGTTACTTGTATTTCACAAATACATGTACAGCCAGCCATTTGAAAGAAAGGAATTTACTTTTTGTTTTCGATGCAATGACTGCATATTCGAGAAAAATATATTAGTGTTGTGATTACACACCACACCCAACAAACAGAAAATTATTGCTGTCGTCATAATCCATAAGAATACTAGTATGAACGAATGTGGGAGGGAGGGGGGGGGAGGTTCCACCCTTGGTCTAAATTATTTTATCATAAATATTTACAATTGGGTAGCAAAATCAGGTCCGCCCTATACGTGTATACACCTTGGTCTGTTAATTGGTGACCGCCCAAGGAAATAATGGGTTCGGCCATTCTGTTCATTATGACACACCGGAAGTGGCTTTTATATGTAGCCTATATGTTAATGACAAAACATATTAAGTCTATTAGTGAAATATACAAATGTAAAAGAAATAAAAGAAAGTTGAGTTGAGTAATGTTGATTGTCTATGATTTACTTAAAAACAAAAAAATTAAAAGTTGAGTTCAGTAATGTTGATAACAAAACGCTTCTATTATTTACCTGGAAAACGTATACATATAAACAAAAGGAAACTGGAATTGAATTAAAAAGTGTTTTCACTCAAATTAAGAGCTCGACTAAATCATGTTCATATCTTCACGCTGTGGGGTCACAAGGTGGGGTGTTAACCACCACCACCCCCACCTTCCGAGGCGCTTCTGTCTTTACGCATCCAGCACATAAAGGTTAAAACATTGCCAACATAACGTCTTCTGCAGAGCATTAAATACAAAATAGCGTGCAATACTTTTAGTTGTCCTTGTAGTTAGGCCTACAAACTTATCTGCCCACATTTTGTCTTTCTGCAGGCCTACAAACTTATCTGCCCACCTGCAGGCCTACAAACTTATCTGCCCACATTTTGTCTTTCTGCAGGCCTACAAACTTATCTGCCCACCTGCAGGCCTACAAACTTATCTGCCCACTTGTAGGCCTACAAACTTATCTGCCCACATTTTGTCTTTCTACAGGCCTACAAACTTATCTGCCCACATTTTGTCTTTCTGTAGGCCTACAAACTTATCTGCCCATATTTTGTCTTTCTACAGGCCTACAAACTTATCTGCCCACCTGCAGGTCTACAAACTTATCTGCCCACATTTTGTCTTTCTGCAGGCCTACAAACTTATCTGCCCACCTGCAGGCCTACAAACTTATCTGCCCACCTGCAGGCCTACAAACTTATCAGCCTGCATTTTATCTTTCTGCAGGCCTACAAACTTATCTGCCCGGCGAAGAAAGTCTGCGCTCTACAGACGATTGAATGGCCTTCACCTATGAAGTTTCCAGTTTGTGTTCATCGTCGCCATTTTGAAGGTGAATTAAATTTAAAAGAACAACAAATAAATATATTTTAAGAAATCTCTGACATAAGTTAAGAATTTTTTTTTACTACTGTTTAAGCATAAAAATTATTTTTTCCTGCTAGTTAAGTCATGTGTTTTTAACTGCTATTTAAGACAAGAATTTTTGTTTCTGCTAGTAAAGTCGAGAATTAAGTTTTTAACTGCTATGTAAGACAAAAAATTTTTCCTACCAGTAAAGTCAAGAATTAAGTTGTTAACTGCTATTTAAGACAAGAATTATTTTTTCCTACCAGTAAAGTTAAGAATTAAGTTGTTAACTGCTATTTAAGACAAGAATTATTTTTTCCTACCAGTAAAGTTAAGAATTAAGTTGTTAACTGCTATTTAAGACAAGAATTATTTTTTCCTACCAGTAAAGTTAAGAATTAAGTTTTTAACTGCTATTTAAGACAAGAATTTTTTCCTACCAGTGAAGTCAAGAATTTGTCGCAAAGCCCCTGAGCCGGGAAGGTGTGGCGCCAAGTTTATGAGATGGTACTTTAACGTTCACATGGGCGCCTGTAGCTGGTTCACCTACAGGTTAGTTACATCATTATAATTAGCCTAATGAGGACACATGCAGGGGGAAGTCTGCACGTTAATGGCGCTTTAATTACGCCGTGCTTTTTATGGAATGCAAAAAAACGGTACCTTATTATAATCAATTAGTCATATTGGGTTTTTTTTATAACTTCCGTCTTGTGTGCTGAAAGTTTAGTTACGTCATTGTACGTGTCAGGTGGGACGGAAAGTCTAGGTGGCAAAAAAGGGTTATTGCAACGTTAGCAGTTTCTTTCAAGCATTTGTTCAGATGAGAGGGGGTAGAGGCAGCTCCACCTTTACTATTTCCCCCTCCCCTTCCCCGCCTCCCACCCGTAGAATAAATTTTTTTTTAGAAAATTAAAAAAAAAAACTGTCGTCGTTGTTGTCATCTCCCTCCCCCCCCCCCGCCTCCGTGCTCAAAAGTTTCAAGATCCCACCCTCCCCACACCCCTCCTCGTAGAAAAATGTCTGAAAGGAACCCTGAACGTTAGTGGGGGGGGGGGGGACTGAGGGGTGGGGGCACCTTGAGAGACCGATAGCATGCCCCAACTAGACATTTGTCCTGTTTTGTCTTTGTATCTGCATGCTAGCGAAGTGTCCACGTTTTTTTACCTTAGAGCAGGTATAGATGAGCTTACACCAGGTAACCTCCAAACTCTGGGGTTAACTCGATGCACACAGGCCAGCTAATACAACCCACTGCACCAGTTTACCCACATTGTTGGGGGGGGGGGGTGGAAGAAATAGAAAATCGTCGCCGCCCCCCCCCCCCCCCTCACACACACACATTAACATACCACCACTATCCTCCTCCCCCACCACCCTCAGTCTTAAACAACTAAAACCTTTTGTTTCAGTGGTTGTGGCGGTAATGAAAACAACTTTAGAACCGCTGAGGAATGCGAGGCTAGGTGCACGGGCACTAAGGAGAAGAAAGGGGACAAGAAGGTGGACAACGAAGCCGTAGACTACGTGAGTATTACAGCACTATAATACAGGTACTTGTAGCCGTATTCACACCATTGAATATATAGATCAACTCAATGGCTCCTTATTCTTATAGACAATCAGAAAATTGAGCCATGGAAATCAAGGCACAAAGTGTTGACAGCGAGTTGAGAAGAGCCAGATAGTGACCATGTATCATATCCTCCCTCCCCACACAGCTGATTAAATATACGATGTTCCAGCAATTGATATGTAATCCCAACATAGGCTTTGATTTCAAATACAGAAGGCCACTATAAAATGAGTTCAAGAAGCGTCAATATCAATAATGTACGTCACGGTTTGCGTTACTGCGCATGACTGCCGTAGTTAGCTCCCCTATATATTTGACATGCTACAATTCCAGAGGCGTAGCTAGGGTAAGACCGATGGGGCGGCTGTCCCGGGCGCCTGCCATACACGGCCCTAAACGGGGTAGAAACAAAATAAAAAGTACGTTCTGAACTGTATTACTGGATAAATTCAGTCGAGGTTAAGAAAAAAGCTGCTACTTGGCTTTTCAGACTTATTTAATTGTCTGACAAAAAAAAAATAACTCGCACCGGGCGCCATAAAAGGGTCGCTACTGCCCTGTACAATTTTAACTTGTTTTTTTTTATACTTATAACATTTAAAACTCATGTATTACAGGAAGATGACAGCGACATAGACGACGACTTCGAAGTTGAAATAAATGACGTTCGACCACCCAAGTTTATTACCGCCCCTGCCAAGGCAGCGGAAGTGCTAGAGACGGACAACAACATGAGGGCGTCGCTTGTAGGGGACACACAGACAGCCAAACCAAAGCAGCGCGTCGATGGCGCGGCTGGGCACAAGGGGAGAAAAAATAAAAAAGGGAAGGATAAAAAGCAGAAGAAAAATAAGAAAAGAAACAATGCTAAAAAGCAAAAACTTTCAAATAAACCAAGGGACGGTACTGAAAAAAATAACTTGTCAAATAAAGATTTACCTCCCCTGGTTAAACCAGACTTGGTTAGAGGGAACGAAACCAAACCAAGCAATTACTTAGAAATGAGGTCACCGAGTACGATGTTTAGAACATCCGGTTTTCATAAAGGGGGACAACTGTGGTTGATGGACGGCAGGTTCAAGAAACCAGACGGCGGAAAACGTAAACAGAAAAGGAAACCTGTGACCCCCAGAGCTGTAAGTCCAACTGACCCATCCTGGTCTGGGGTTGAGCAAGATAAGTATTACGACAGGGTGACGTTGTTCAATATCCTGAGAAAAGATGACAGATCAAACCCGGTGTAGAAGATTGTTCCGTTGTGTAAAAATTGCAATGCTGATGTCTGTTTTTTACATTGCCCATCACAACCACTATGGGTTAACTATTAATGTGAATTCAGGGGTTTACAAATATTCAGGCACTGGATATTAAAGGGTTAATTGGACAGTTTAGTGTTGTGGTGAGGGGAGGGTATATTTTTGTAATACAGTAAGTTATGTTTACAAACTAGTAATCAATCTTTCAAGGGTTAACAACAGTTCAATAGTAAGTACAAAACACAATTTTTAAGGGGTTAACTAGGCTACATGAGTTGCAGTTGAGCAAATTCTTGGCTCTGATAAAACTGGATGCATTAATTATAATGTTAATTTTAATTTATTTAATGAGCAGGCTTTAATTAATAAAATTATTTTGTAACTCTGCCAGTTATTTCATAAATATGTCTGTTTTGCTAATTCTGTGTAGAACTAGGTGACTGAGTATTACTTTTGGGCTAATGATAGTTAACTTAAATTCTGTTTAACTGATACTAATTTGCTTTAGATAATATTTTTTTTTAAATGTCATAAATTAATGTAATTTAGTTTCAATTTTTAACACACACAAAATTAATATTGATGGCAATTTAGATTAAATTTCAAACCAAAAAATGTGTATGTAGGCTAATGAATAACGTAAGCACATATATATTTGTGTAAAAAGTGTAAACATTACTGCTTAACATACAACATATATTTTTATCTTAAGCTTTACCAACTGTAATGACACCTTTCTATGCTATGATCCACTTTTCTTTTTAAATTTTAAACCCACTTAAATTTTTTTTTACAAATGTTTAGAATTTTGTAATTGTCAACCACTGGTCTTGTCCATGAAATATGACCAATTAAGGTTAATATCCCTTTTTTACCCTCATGTGCAGTTTCAGAATAATCAATTAAATTATTTTAATGTGTATATTTCTGGAATAAAAAATGTTGTATATTAATAATGTGTATATTTGTACACTTGTATAACTCTCATTGTCATCATCCCTCATCACACTCTGCTAAGAAGTGTTTCATTTTTTTATAGCGTCATCATCATTTAAAACCTTTTTTTTTTGCTTTGGTATTCATTGTTCATGTTTTACTTTTTAATTAAAACTGAAATTATAACTTTTGTTTTGTTGTTTATTTATTAATGAATATCCTGTGCATACATTTATAACACAGAGCAGTGACAGGGGCAGACAAAGGGAGCTAACTGCTGCCATATGACTACAAGTTTGTTGTAAATTGTTTTATGGGTTAAAAAATTCATTACACTTTGTTAAAAAAATTTTGTGAAGAAATATTCAGTGCTTTAATACAAGAAAGCACTGATAGCTCACCCCATAATAACAAAGGTAAATTTTTAATTTAAACAGCATTATCTATCTCAACAAACAAGAAAGAAAAAAAATCTGTTATTAATTTTTAATTAAAATCCTTTCTACAATACGAAATACAATTTAGTAGCTAATTTTCTACAGTACTTATAAATCTCAAATTAAAAACAATAACCTGCCATGAATTTTTAAATAAATAAACAAAACAAAAATGATTGATAGTTGACTGGCAGTGTGAAAGCACAGGTAAGAATACAAACTACAAGGCTAACAAATCATTATCATGGACGTATTCAAGGTATTTACAGTTCATTTAACAAGAATTATAAATGCACAAAATGTAGGGAAATAAAAAAATAATTAGAATGTACCTATGGTATATTGATAATCAGTCATTAAACTTGAGATCTACATAGCATTTTATATATAATGCTTCTTCACAAAATTATTTTTTGCAATGAAAGCAATAATACAAAAAATGTATAAATCTCCAATAATTGTATTTTTGTCAATAAAAGCATCAATCACAAAATACTATTATATAAGCTTACAAAATAGAATCTACAAAATATGACTAAATGGTATTTTGATTATACATGAATATGAAGACTTAATGCTGCTTAATGATAACTTCAATATTTTGTATCACAGTGAATAACTTATCTGTGTACAAAAGTTATATGTTGACTTTTTTAATAGATGAGGTATTTAGCATAATTAAACTGAAAATCGAAAACCGTATTTCTTCACCTTCTCTATTTTTTTATAACTGTGAAAAATGACCTTACTGCATTAGAGAAAAGTTATAAGAAAATTACTTCTCCAACTTACATCTTTTCAATGACAACCAAATCATATTTTTCCAAAGCAGCTTGCTCTGATATATTCTTTAACTGACGAAAAATTGATTTACTGATACATTTTTAGAAACATTAATATTTTTTAAAGTAAAATTTTCTAGTCCTTCAAAATGTTTGAACGTTTACAAAGTTTCTGTTTCTTTAAAATTTTTACCAATTCAATTAATAGCAAACCTCTAATTAATAAATAATCTTCATTAAGGTGCTTAATTTACTGACGACAGCTGATCTAATTACTTAAAGATCTTCACCAAGGCGTGTAATTTCCTTGACAACAAAATCCATATCCTGTTCTGTGGCATTATGGTTGTTGACAATCATGCGAAAAAAATTGACCAAGTCCCCATCAGGCTGGTAGCCAACCAGCATGGTGCCTTGTTCCATCATTCTCTGTTTAATGACTGGCGCCACCTAGATCAAACAAGGGAGTTAAAAACTTTCTGAAAAATCAGGAGGGGAATTAACAAAACTGAATGTACAAAAGGTACACTTTTAAATGAGTGGATACAAAGCATCAAATTTAACTTTGTTTATATAAATCTCACAAAAAACTTTTATTTGAAAGTGTAATGAAAATACTTAGGAGTTAAATTATAAAATTATACATCAAGACCTGGAGACTTGACCTGGAAGAAGACTTCAAGAAGATTGGATACAACTGGGGACAGTTGGAGAGATTAGCCCAGTACAGAGACGCCTGAAAAGCTCTATGCCCCAGGAGGGGCGACAGGCAAACCTAACCTAACCTAAAGATATTTATCAGTTTTAAAAAACAAGAACAATGTGTTCAGCTGACCTTAGACAACTTGTCCCACCATTCTTGCGTCTCCTCACAATGTCTCAGACTTGGGGGGATGAACCAGAAACAAACATTGGTACATTCAGGCTGAAAATAAAACATCAACTCAAGCATTTTGTGCTGCCTACATCAGCACACTGAACAAACATTGGTACATTCAGGCTGAAAATAAAACATCAACTCAAGCATTTTGTGCTGCCTACATCAGCACACTGAACAAACATTGGTACATTCAGGCTGAAAATAAAATACCACCTCAAGCATTTTGTGCTGCCTACATCAGCACACTGAACAGACATTGGTACATTCAGGCTGAAAATAAAATACCACCTCAAGCATTTTGTGCTGCCTACATCAGCACACTGAACAAACATTGGTACATTCAGGCTGAAAATAAAACATCAACTCAAGCATTTTGTGCTGCCTACATCAGCACACTGAACAAATGTTTGCACATTCAGGCTGAAAATAAAATATCTCCTTAATAAGCATTTTGAGCTGCCTACAAATTGATAGCTTCATGAACATGTTCTTACCAAATGTTCCATTTTTTTCTTAAAATCAGATTGTAAGATTTTTTCGTTTTTTATTTAAATACTAAAGAATTACCAGCAAGACTGAATCAAGGCAAAAAGGAGCCTCTTCTATAAATACGACTTTTTAAAATTGTAAATAAACCATAAACTAAACGCATTTTAATTTGTTTTTATAAAATGGAAGCCAAATTGTAGTAATTTTTTAATGGCAACTAGATCAATATTTTATTTAGGGAAAAGTTAAGAGCAAATTTTAAGCCACCACAGAAGATTAGTTAAACCCAGGTTAAGACCAATGTAAACTATATAAAAATGTGGGATTAGAAAGCAAGAAAAACAAACATTTTGTTCATGTTGATTTTTATGATCACTCATCAACTAATTGAAAAATGTGATGCTAAACTAGTATTGGGTCAAAGCTTTGTCATTCTTTTCTATAAAGAATGTTTATTCATTTATTAATTTTGATTCAATGAAGCCTATTTACTTGACTGTATATTTTCTAGCATTCACAATTTATCAAAATTGTGTTAACATGCTAAACAAATAAAATTGTGATTGTTTATTAAAAAAGGCTTGCACAATTGAATTATTGTATTAAAGATCCAAAATGACTCAGCTTCAGATAAAAATGTAAATACGAAACAGCAAAAATAGAAAAAGAAGCCTTGACCACAAAATAAAATCTTTACCCAGAGCCATCTATGTATCCTTGTCTTACCCTGGCAGTAATTTTTTTGTTTCCTCAAGTCTCAAGAAAGAAAGAAAAACATTCATAATGCCAGGGTAAATCTATTGGAAAGTTCTTAATCACTTCAGCCTAAAAAAATGTTTTCAAAGTTTAAATTAGACAAATTTAGTGGCACCAACCTTATGGAGAACAAGCCGAAACGCCTCAGTCTCTGTCAGTTTCTTCACAAGATAACTAAAAATAAAATACGTACTAGATTTATTTAGTAGTTTTAATTTAAACTATAAATGGTAATCTTCTCATAAAAAGTAAGTGTAGGCTATAATAAATGAATTTTCATTAAATTGTGTGCTGTGATATGGTAATGGGTTCTGAATCATTTAAATTCTGAATCAATTCATAATCATACTGGAATCAATGCTGCATTTAAGCCCCTATAGCAATTATCTACTGTTAATTATTTTAAAAACGTCAATATCGACTTATTATATTTTTACAATTATGTACATCTAGGTCCGATATATTTAAAATAACTTAAAGTAATTTTGTTCAGATGGTTTTGCATGAAATGCTTTGGATATAGCTTTGTTGCCACTTGTCACGTGCGGGTTTGTTTTTTTTTTTTTTTTTACCAATCATGTCATTTTATTAGAGAAACCACTCGGATTGTCACGACCTCCTCCGGCTCCCCGCTGTGGGAGGAGCGGAACGATCATCAACGATCTACTGAGGCAATCACTCAAGCGATGACTGTCTCGAGATCAACTTCACGCTCAGAGGAAGTGACTGAATCTCGTCATCATGGTTTTCGTGCCGTTCAATTTTGCTCAATGTCCCGGCAAGACCAACTTTAGAAATGATCCCTAAAAGTATGATCTTAATTGCATTTGGTAACAGAATCAGTGCCTAGGATAAAGGATTTGTACTTCTTTAAGGTTTGGATTTACATGAATAGTAAATCGGATTTTTCTCTGGGAAATATTACAAATTCAGAAATTACAAAAATTTTTCTCCCAATATCAATTAACTAGTTTATCTATCTTTTATTAAAATAGCAAATATTATTCAAATCATCTGTAGCTTTTGAAAGTTTTAAAATTTTAAATTAAAAAACGACTTGATATGCTAAGGGAAACTACTCCGCCAAAAGTTAATAGATTATCTTGTGACCAATTGCAATATTAACTAGTACTACGCATTTACCGAGTGTGCAAAGATATTTGTTGGTATTCAAAAATATATTATATTTTCCTTTTTAACGTTGGACGTATTTCTTTTCATTATTATTATTATTATTTTAATTAAAATGTAATAAATTTATTTTTAATATTTGAGACTTTAGATTTTAAAATCTAATAAACGGGTTTTTTCATCTCTAAGTTAAAGAGTAATTTGTGACAAATTGTAATTTGAATAAGCATAAATATGATTATGCATAGATTTCTGTTGCTATTCAAAAAATAATTATTGTATTTCTTTTTTTTTTCATATTCTTATTTGCAAATATTTTTTTTCTTTCTAAAAATACATGAGTTATCTTTAAAGTGTTAAAAGGTTGTCGCCCTTGACTTTGATCACATCTATACATATTTTCTAGCTGGGATTTAAAACAAAATTAAACATTTACTTATATTTTAAATTACTATTCTAACGTCACGAGGATAAGTGACGTTTTTATTTTTTTTTTGGTTGTTTTTTTATGGGGGGGGGGGGGGGGGGGGGGGAGAAGGATAGGAACAGAGTAAATTTTAAAAAAAAAAACTTTATCTACCTTTGATTTTCTTTATGAGGTCTAAAAAACATAAAACCCAATGCTAAAAACATTGGGTTATTATTTTTAAAAAATAGGTATATAAAATAATTGTTGATAGCCAATTAAGTCTTTGGGCAGTTAACATAAGTGAATGATTAGCATTTGGTAAAAGGATCTAAAGTTAGGTCCTTGAAACTGCTACTAACCCACCCCAGAAAAAAAATGTCACCTACCTGGCGCAATGAAAAAGGTTTTCAATGCCAGCAGCAAAGTTGTTTGTGCCTTTTGATTTCCACATCATCCACAGCTTGAGAACATCAACCTTTCTCCCACACTGAATGGACTTGTCGCCAGTGTCATAGGACACGTCGTAGAATTTGTCTTGTTGAAACAGATACTGTGCTTTTGCACTGTGGCATTCACGTAAAAGGTCCTGGAATATTCATTGTCAACTTATCGTAATTTTTTAAAGCCTAATTAATTCCTTTAACCCTTACAAACTAGCAATTAATTAAAAATAAAACCGTATACTAATTAATCTTAATGTTTTTTGTATTCTTGTCATGATAAAATTTGTTTTATTTTAATAATTTACAAATCCTATAAAATTAAAATAATTAAAAAATGGCTACAATTAGAGCTTCTTACAATGAAAATAAATATATTTAAAAAAGGGAAACAACCTTATGTTTTGTTAAGAAAGCTGCAGTTTGTAAAGGTGCACCCATCATTTTGTGAGGGTTCCATGCAAATGAGTCTGCCCTATAACAAATATAATTATTTTGTATAACTTGTAATTTAAGTTTTACAATGAATTTGAGAACATTCTTACTATTTTAAAATTAAATAGTAACTAGGCCTATATTTTTTCAGGCTTGAGCAAAGTGCAAAAAGTTTACTTTTTAAAAACTTGTATTCTTGTATAATTTTTAGAAACACATTTTTTTTAAATCCAGAAAGACAAAGCTTAAGTGAAAGAGAACTCACCTTTCAACACCTGCCATTCTACTTTTAAGTTTCTCTGAAAGTAAAACACTTCCACCCCATGCCCCATCCACATGCATCCATAATCCGTGTCTCTCACAAACATCAGCAATGGCATTCAGTGGATCATATGCCCCCAAGACAGTTGAGCCAGCTGTGGCATTCACAACAAAAGGAACTTTACCCTGAAGTAAACAAGACAAAGGAACTTTACCCTGAAGTAACAAGATAAAGGAACTTTACCCTGGAGTAAACAAGACAAAGAAACTTTACACTGAAGTAAACAAGTCAAAGGAACTTTACGCTGGAGTAAACAAGACAAAGAAACTTTACCCTGGAGTAAACAAAGGAACTTTACCCTGGAGTAAACAAGACAAAGGAACTTTACCCTAGAGTAAACAAAGGAACTTTACCCTGGAGTAAACAAGACAAAGGAACTTTACCCAGGAGTAAGCCAAACAAACAAATCTGCAGGAAAAATATTTATTTGTATTTATACAAAGTTCATAGGCAAATGGAAGTATTGAACAGATTCTCATTATGGCAAATTCAACAAAACCTGTCTGATCATTTCAGGTTTATACTGACATAAGAACCAGGTCACCTACTTCTGACTTGGATCTGTCAACCATTGTTTCAGGTTTATACTGACATAAGAACCAGGTCACCTACTTCTGACTTGGATCTGTTAACCATTGTTTCAGGTTTATACTGACATAAGAACCAGGTCACCTACTTCTGACTTGGATCTGTCAACCATTGTTTCAGGTTTATACTGACATAAGAACCAGGTCACCTACTTCTGACTTGGATCTGTTAACCATTGTTTCAAGCTCTGCAGGGATCATCCTGCCTGCGCTGTCCGTTTTCACAGGGATCACATTATTCATTCCGATACCCAGTAGAGCTGCTCCTTTTTTGATTGAGTAGTGGCCCTTGGTGACAAACACATTATGTAAAAAAGAATTTTAGTAGCCGCATAGCTTTACCTTAAAAATTTATGAAGTGGATTAAGTTAAATATACTTTTTAAACAGAGTACCTATTTAAGTTAACACATAGTGTTATTGCTGTGTAACATTTCGTTTAATAAAGTATTTTTGACATTTTAAATTATCACCTCAAATAAATTAAAACACATAAAAGCCAACTAATTACTAAAATCCATGTATTAACATTTATCCCTCTATTAACTAAAAGCCTGTGACTTATTATAAAAAATAAAAATTATTTTAAAAAATGTTATAATACTTTTTCCGAAGTTAGAATACACAAGGTTGGTAGCCCACTAAGCCCTGTCAGTTTGACGTCTGGAAACATCTTGTAACGAGCCAGGTTGAGCGCATACATGTTGGACAGGGAACCACCTGGACATATACAGAGAAAAAAAATAACTTGTGGCACATGTTAGACAGGGAACCACCTGGATATATACAGCAGTAAAAAAAATTATAACTTGTGGCATGTTAATTTATAACCAAAATGTAATTTTGACCTGATTTTAATCAAAACAATTAGATCACTAAATAAAAGAAAAATATGTAACTGAAATTTTTACAAATATTTTTTTAACATTAAAAAATCAACCAAGCTCATATATGCCTCAATTCACACATATGAGCAGCCAAACCTGGACAAAATAAGCCATCCCCAGACTGAAATCCAGTATAATCCAGCATTTTGCTGAGTACAGCCTTCTCCATCAGTGTAAACACTGGAGCCACTTCATAAGTATATCTGTGGTAGACATCACTATATTTACTACTTAATGCATTCCTTTCATTAATAGTTGTATATATCATATCTTCTAAATATCTTTGTAACTGTTTAATTTTTTTATTCATATAATGTTTATTGTTACTATTTCATTGATTTGTTGTATAGGATTCTATCTATGAAAAAATAAAAAAATGAACCAGAACTTTTACTCACTGACTAGTATTGAGAGCATCAGTTAGCCAGGAGCCTGCCAATCCATACAGGTCTAAGCCTCCATACAACTGGTTAAAAAAATATGGATGTCCTGGGAAAAAAACCAAGCTTAAAATTAGCATTTAAATATAGCTTGCTGCTACACTTAAGTTAAAATTTTAAACCAGATTTACTGTTGAAAATCATAATTTTCATAAATCTTCTATATTATGATAGTGGATTTTTGAGCATGGTAAATTTGGACTTTTTTATTCCGAACATTAAATTAGGAATGGTTTAATTATTTTAAAACTGTCTAGTTCTCACCTGTTTTTACACTGTACTTGATAATTTTATGGCACATTTGAATCAGATCTGTGTCCGATGTTGAGTTCTGATCGAGACTCAAATCAAGTTCTTTTTCTAAATTTTCTGGATGCATAAACTCAATGACTTTGCTGTTTGATTTAATTTCAATAAATGTTTTCAGTAATTGTTACATATTTTACTAATTAATATTTCTACTGTAAAATAATTATTGTGGTCCGTTTTTATAAATTAATTTTTGGAATTTAAACAAATTTTCTATACAAAGTATATAATCATTCAATAACTAAATATTCTTTGATGTGATATGCGATAAAGAATTATTTAAATACCTATCTTTCATCACTCCTTTTTCCACAACATCTTGTAAAATTAGTTTAACCAGAGTGGACAAGAATGTCTGTCCGTGATCTACATGATGTTCTGAAATATATATATACATATGATTATATATATATATATATATATATATATATATATATATATATATATATATATATATATATATATATATATATATATATATATATATATATATATATATATATATATATATATATATATTATGATTATAATAATTAATATGATTAGATATATATAGATAGCTGGAAAGAAGTATATTATAGAGACTTACTTTTGTTGTTTTTATCCTCTTGATTTTCACATGTTCTTATCTTACAATTTCCTTTACAAAGTTTTCCATCTCCATTCATTGATAAATCTGCTCCATCAAAACTAACCAGAGCAGTGGAGCTCATGGCTTTTAAATCCTTATTTACAATATTTATGGCTGTCCAACTTTGTTTCTTTAGTATCCTGTAGAGAAATTATGCTGCAATTAGCTATCAAATAAAACACTTGTAAAAATCGAATATTTCCTTTTTGTATTTAAAAACTGCTTATTTTTACATTATTGAAGAATTTAAGATAATACTTGTCTTTTTAGAGGTCATCCATAAATGACGTCAGGCTTTTTTGACGAGTTTTACCTTCCCCCCCCCCCTCCCATCCGTCACACATCGTCACAAAATGCTCAGCCTACACCCCCACCCCCTCAAAATTGCAGTTGAATTTTTCTTAAAATCGATATTTTTCCAAAATCTGGTCATAACTCTATCAACAAAGAGTATTTTAATCAATTTCTATTACAATTTATTTAATCAGTTCTATAAAAGGCGAAATAAGGGCTAAAATACGTTTTCTGACATTTTTTTTATGCATAAGTGTGACGTCACACCATCTGAAGCCCCCCCCCCCCCTCGTCACGCACCGTCACAAATTACGACCCCCCCCCCCCCCCTCCCCACTTTTTGAGTGTGACGTCATTTATGAACGATCTCTTAAGCCATAGGGCCTAATGCTTTTAACGCTGATCCTCTAATTTTTTTCAATCATTTAAAGGGACGTAGCCAATTAAACATTTTCTTTTTCTCTTTTTAAATCTTTATTATTCCCCTTGGTGTTTTTGGTTTTTTTTTTTTTTTTTTTTTACATTTACCGAGGTCATAGAAACATTTGCCTCATGGACCGCTAGGTTCGAAAGGGAACTTTACTTTGTGTTTTGTAATTTTCTTCTGTATATTTTAAATTTGGGGTTGAATGCGATTGTTAATCGTTATTGTTGGCGGTGGCTATTGGAATAAGGCTGGTTAATTAATTTAATTATGAATCATGTATTGAACTTTGTGATTTTATTTCTCTCGCTTAAATTAGATTACATTGGAAAATAAAGCAGTGATTGTCAGACATTGTGGTTGGCTTTTGATCGTAACGGTATCACTAGTTAATTAATAGTTGTACTGGTTTTTGCTCTTTTATAGGCTAGAATCATCTTTATATAGGCTTTATAATGCCTCAAGCTTGAACCAGCCATTTCAATAAATTTTCAATTACCCTTTAAATCGGCAATATAGACCAAGTAAAAATAGACCATTTTACATTGTACCAACATGTTGTGGTCAAATAACCGTACTTACATCATCTAACCTACAACTACAACACAATCGTTGATAACGATTGATATAGAAACCCTTAAGCTTTAGGTCGTCTTTGGGATATGACATAGTTAAGTAGAGTTGGGGTCAGTTCGACGTTGAAGTGCTTACACTTATCTTTAAACTCGCTATAATTAAGTATAGGCCTAATATTGTCTGGCTAGGCATGTCGTTTACAATTAGAATCTAGATTTTGTTTGTAGTATGTGCATTTAGATTCTTCATACGTAGAGTTTCTTTCAGGGTGTTGCACGTCTAAATCCCCCCCCCCCCCCCCCCCTTTCCACACACAACCTTCGGGATAACTAAAAACTATAATTCACGTGGAAAATATATAATTGTTCTATTCCTACTTTAACTTTACGATTTCATTTTTGCGTAGTTCTAAAGAGTTACCTAAATAGATCTAGATAACCTCTAGATCTATTTCTGTTAAGTACATGCGCACTTTAAAAAAAAGCCACACTTAGTACTACAAACAAGTAGAGATTTGTATAGTGTATAGGCCCATAGATTACTAATAAAATAATCTAGGTCTTCATAATATAATGACATTGTTCTAATCACGTTAACAAAACTTTTAAAATTATATTTTTTTTTTCAAGTAATGCACCTGCAAATTTATGTTAATTTTAATTTAGCCGAAATGGCTTAAAAATAGCATGTAAAAAGAAAAGTATATAACTCTAACTAGACTAGTTATAAATATTATAAATATAAGACACGAGTAATAAATTTATTAAATAGGCCTGCCTTGATTAGATCTATCTAATCTATATGTTACAATATATTTAATTTAGTCGACTACAAAATGCAAAAGAATAATTTAAAAAAAAAATAACTTACTAGATCTATTTGATTTCAAATTTTTAAAGAGTTCTGCTTAAAAACCGCAAGAGCGTTAATGAAATAACCGTTACCTTGACCTTTGCAAACGTGACGACCTGTAAATTTACCCCTCTTTCTGCATTATGGAAAATTCCCAGTTTAAAAGGTCAATAAAGCGTATTGCTGAGTAAAACGGAAAGATACACAATCTGAGGATTTTAGATCCAGCCTAGAATCTAGTACTAGAATCTAGATCTAGATCTAGTCTAGAAATAACCAAAATTGAAAAAAAAAATGATATGTCCGTTTAGTCAAATGTAAAGTCATAATGTAGAATGTAGGCCTAATCGTACTTTCTAATAATTTTTTTATTATATAGATCGATATAGAAATCTAGATTATAGTATCATTATAGAATTATAGATAGGATCTAGATCTAGAAGTCTAGTGATAGTTCTACTAAAAATTATAATTACGGTATGCAGTATGCATAAATATTTCATAAATAAGTAGATCTAGAATTAAAATTTATTAAATACCATACGGCACCATACGCTCATAAAAAGCCTTATATAATTATAATATTAATAAGGTTTATTAAAGATTTTTTAATTGGTGATTTTGAAATATAATTTTAATTATATAAATTATGTATTACTAACCTTTTTAGAACCCTTCACCATGTTTAAATTAATTCTTCCTGTATGAATGTATATACTAATTGTACACTGAAGTTAATAAGGACAAAAACATTTTTTCCCATCACACCATTCAGTGTTTAAAGGTAACAAGTACAACCCATTTATTTTCTTCAAACTGCTAAGTTTAAAGCAGCCCTCTTAAAGTCTTAAATTATTTCAGAAGCTTTATGACATTTTCTCACAAAGCTATCTAGATTCTCTAGAAATGCTGTAAAAATGTAGATCTATATTGTAAGCAGCAAAGGGTGGAGTAGATTTCAGGTTGTTTTTCCCTTTCAGCTAGCAATGTTTCTTCCAGACTTTTTTCTCCGGGGGGGGGGGGGGGGGGGGGCGCACTTGATATTTTCGGAGGGGGGTCAACATTTTCCGATGGGGGCGGACACTAGTAAAATTACATGTTTACTATATAAATTCCATCTCGTTCGGATGCCTGAAAGAAACTGTCAGCCATGACCAATCTTTTCAAATGTTTTGTAAGCAATGCGATTTATTCAGTTGTTTAAAACGTCTAAAACTTGATAGTACTGGACTGGTTTATTTAATGGGTGGTTTTTTTTTATATTGTATATCTATATAAGTCTATATTCATAATAAATAAAAGGAACTTTCAATTAACCTTAAGCAGGATGTAATCAATACACAAACTAAAAATAATAAAATAACCAGCAGGTATCCTGAATTAGATGACAACCAATAAGTAAACAACTGCATAACAAAGTGACTAAACTAGCTTCACCCTGTCTCAAACTGCAGACCTTCTTGATATCAAACATTTAACACTTGTTAGGCTAATACAATTTCAATCAATTCAAAAACTTATCAGCAAACCCTAATAATATAGTTATTAAAAAGAATTTATGAAATGCAATGCACTTGACCTAATTAGTACTCATTTTATTGCTTAATAATCCCCCCCTCTCACTGAATCATCACTATATTTGGGCACTCAAATACTATTGGGTTCAAGTACTCTTTTCACAAAAAATTAGTTAATTTTTAAATTCACATTTACCAGTTCCAGCTTCGCACTTAATTTTTTAAAAGTGAATTAAAATTTTATCTGTACAAAATGATTTTTTGTTTTAAGAAACCTGTCTTGAATACACTTAAGCCCTTTTGCATTTGGGCTCCTTATTTAATGAATATAATTTGTTAGTTATCACACATTGCAATAATCACAAAAAAAATGTGTGTTGGTCATGAATTTTATTTGTTGACAATACAATAAAAATTTCAAATGATGAACTAATGCTAGAGACAGTCTAACTTTTAGAAACTGAAAGTTTTTTTTACATTCTAAACCTTACAACAGATGAAGACCTTTTAAATATAAAAGTATTCTGCGCTGGAAAAATGAACCCCGATGATTATGTACAATGAGTTTATCCTAAACAAGTAATTTTCTGCCTAGACTTCAATATCTCTATTCAATTTAAAATTGTATACATCAAAGTACAAAAAGAACCTGTAAATAATAATTTGATTTCTAGCCGAATTTAAAAAAAATGACATGTTTGAGTGAAGTGTTTACAGAAAAAGTGTAACCCATCAACAAAGTTACGCAAGGGGAACAGAAATGCCCAATTCACTCAACTACCACCAGGACAATGATAAGCATGTCCCTGCCAGTAAAAATGTATACCAATTTCCATTCAACTAAATACAAATACATAGAAAATGTCTAGCTGGTACTTGTTAAAACATAAAAATACTGAGATACTCAGATGGCTGTTATGAACAGAACATTTATGACAGCTGAGTATCACAACATGTAAATGATGTAAGACAACTGCAAATAGTAAAATTACCATATTCTCCTTCACACACAGCAACAGATCTAAAAATAAGCATGCAAAGATTTGGGCCAAATGACACTACTACTTTTAAAAGGAAAGAATTAAAAAAAAAACTATTTAAAACCAAGAACCTGAACATTTCCATAATAACTGAACTGATCACAACAGCATATTATGCCACTCATATCATTGGTTTACTTCTATACAGACATATAAAGCCTTACTTGATGTCTTTTCTAGACAAGAATCTAAAACTGAATATGCGACTCCTTAAACTAACACGCTGTTCATTCCATATGAAGCATTTTTACATTTGACCCATTTATGCAGAAATAACTCATGTCACATAGTAATGGAGCTCCTAGAAGCTTTGATGAAAATCAATCATTACATAAAAGAAAGTGTAAAAGAAAAACCAAGTCATTTTTTCAAACAACCAAGACAGGCAAAAATAAACAAGTTGTACAATTAAAGAATATGCACTGTTTGTTTTTTAGAGTCAATTCTATAACAGGTCATAAAATTACTGTAACAGATTAGATTCAGCGTATTAGATTTTTTTATTTTAGGTAACAGATCATTTGAAGGACTGCTTGATCCAAAATAAAGTAAAGAAAAATGACTGGGTTTTCCATCATGTATTTTCAAACTCACAGTAAACAAAGACATACAAATAAACAATCTTTTTAAACTCAATCTCCCTTCTTATCATCATCATCATTATCATTGTGTGTGTGCCAGGTAAGTCTTTCCTCATAAAATGCTATTACAATTTGTGGACATTTCACATTAGCTTGTCGTGCAGGAACCAAATCAGCCTCATCACTGTCCTTCCTAAAGAAAAAAAGAAAAGAGAATTCTTCACCTGCCTCACATTTTAAAAAAATAAACCAGTAGTTTAACATCAATTTAAAACCATAAGGAACCAATATATATATACATTTTGGTCTGAAACCATTTAACAGGTGGCTTTTTGTTACAATAAAAAAAAACCGATTTAATTCTGAATATTTATTAAGGTGAGAAAAGCCAGATGGCCTAGGCATCAAGAAGGTTTAGGTGGAATATAATCCCACATCCTTTACTAAACACTAAGTGCTATCTTCATTTTAAACTGATATTTTGTGATTTAGCCTAGATACAAGCCAAGAGATTTGTAACAGTAGGTTAACACTCAAATATGTTAAAATGGTCACAAAATGTTTAGACATAGGTGTTATAAAATACAGAGTGGTTAACCCCCCCCCCCCCCCTTACCAACTTCACAATTGTAGCTTTAAGGTCATTAACCAACAAAGAAATAGGATTTAAAACATACCATTTCATTAAAAACATGAGTTCACCACTGCTGTCTGTTGCACCAATAATTCTCTCAGGGGCTAAACCTCTGTCAAAACCTCGAGGCTTGTTATCAGATTCCTACAAAATAAAGTAGATTTGAATGTAAGAATTTGAATCTGGCAAAAAAAAAAGAGCTATTAAATTTTTTTTAATTGATTCAGTTTTCTTACATCTTTTTTCTTCTTTTTTGCGTCATCTTTTGCTCCATTTGAAGTTGATTTCCGTTTGGCACCTTTTTCTGAATCTTTTTTCTTTTTCTTCTCTTCAAATGCTGCAATCAGATCTGGGCAGTCTAAGTTCTCTTCAGGTTCCCATGTGTTCTCTGAACTGTAATAAACAACATCTTTCTATGGGAACCAAATAAAAATACTGGCAACTAGGAAGTATAAATTAAGCTCCAGGCATTTCAGCAATTGAATAATTCAACAAACGCATATATATCTGACCGGTAAGAAAGGCATGCATCGCAATATAATATTCTTGAAATACATGCATGTATCCTCTATACAGATGACAAGATCCATATAGGCTACCATATTAAAACATGACAAGTAGACCAGATAAAACTAAGTCCAACAATAAAAACAAACAGAACTAACTTGACCTAAGTGTGTGAAATATCTATTAGGCTATCAACAAAAAATAAAAACAGAGTTAAGAAACGATTCTCTATAAATATAAAATTGTACACTATTATTTAAAGAGCTATAAAGAAAATGTGATGCCTCTTAAATTTTAGTTAAGGTATTCAACAGATATTACTGAGACACACTTTTCAATACAGCTATTTAAATATTAGCGCATAGTTAAAAATTTAAAGAAAATCATATATTTTTGCAAGTTAGTGTATAAAAAACAAATTGAAACAGTTCCCCTTCATAATCTTTATTTTATAAATGAAAACGGAGGTATTACATTGTGACATGCTGCTTTCAAAGCCAAAAATGCTGTTTTAAAAACCAAAGTTAGCTTTGGCAATTTTGCATGAGTCGAATAAGAATAGTGTCATATAGAGCTGGTGTTTAGCAAAATGGAAACCACTGACTACAAGAAAAAAAAATGCTGCAAAACAACTCATGCAAGGTATACTTTTTATTTTTAGACATCTTTAGCGATCAATTTTCTATGGATGGTAGATCTGAAACTGCTTCGGTACAACAGTAACTTGGGTGTTAAAATAAATTACAGGAAAAATTATACAAGCAAGTAGCCCTAAATTAAACTTTTAGCTGTTATGTTTGTACTATAAACAGATAATAAAACTTTATACACTGCATTTTCACAAGTCCAAACTAAACTAGAATGATAAACTATACTATAAAATCTGAGAGCGCAGACAAATGGTAAACCATCCTCTTTAGCCCTTTCAAAAACCTACAAAAGTATTGGATCAGGGGGAAAGGCAAAAATAACTCAAAACACCACATGCATTTTTCTTGCTGAAGCCAGAACAAAATTGCTCTAATAAAACTATCTTTCTTATGATACTGGGATAGTAATCGGGGAAAAAATAATTGCAAGTTATTAAAATAATTCATCTATACACACCAAGGCCTGAACTTGACCTAAAAAAGACATTTAACTCTCTCAACCGCCTCGGATAAGAGATGAAGCTTAATTAAGAATATAAATTTAAAAAAAAACATCTTCAAAATCATTAAAAGATGCATGTGGTGTAAAATTAGAAATAAAACTTTCATTGAACAAAAAACAAAGCATGACCCTAGAGGAAGGAAACAGAATTAATATGCCCAAAAACATACAAGAACACTTGTGTTCCAAATTTGGAAATCTCAAGATCAGATACTAAACTACAACTTATTTTATGGTCTCCTTGTGTTAAATATGTTTGCTTAAAATCCTATCAGTAACTCTGAAGGACAATTTAAAAGTCTTACCAGTTGAAAACATGAGGGAATACAGCTCATCCAACTAGTATTTTTTGTGTTAAATAGTTCTGTGGATTTGCTATTAACTAGTTAGTAGTAGGCCTAAGATTTCTAAATACCCAATGTCTATATACAAAATAATTTAAAACTGCCAAGTGAATTAGAGAGTTAAGTCAATTATCTATATAAATAATTCTCTTCATGGACCACGCCGCAGCAAGCCAACTACCTAACCCTCCTCCCGCCCCCTCCATCCAATCTGGCGATCTGTAGTTCATGCCCAATGTTTACACAAGTAGAGCCGGGTCAAATTAGTGACGGCTATTAAGGGCAGATAATTTAATTTTGAAACTAAGGGGAGGCTGCTTTCGGGGGAGGGGGTGTGGTAATCGACATTCACCAGCTACTGATATTGTTTTAAAGAAAATATTTTCAATCACAGCACTGGTAGTGCCGAATTCACAAGTTATAAATTTGAAAAGTAGAAAATCAACTAAATAGCAGCATATACGCCGCGGGTCGGCTCATTACTATCAATTCTTGGAGTTACTGGGTTTGGAACTAAATCTTTATTTTTGTTTGTACTCAGAAGCCAGAATTGTGTGAAAAGAATTTTTTCAACTAAGAAGTAGAACAATCGTGAGTGCTGTAAGTTGTTTATAAAATTGTTTCTTGAGCTAGATTTAAAAATATATTCAAGAACTATGAAAAATAAATGCTCCTATGATAGCCCGTTCAGTTTCTTATCTGAATAAAAATCCCGACAGTCTAGGATCACTGTGAGTTTATATTTGTTTCGATATCAGTAGGTTTAAAGCATACATCACAGCAAAAGTATTGTTATTTGAGATTGTTGATAATATCTTTGTTTTCCCCCTAGACAAAGCAAATTTAAAATAGCACTTGAGGTCATTGTGAGCTTTTAGGTCTATTAATACACATGCAAGATGATAAGTGGGCTCAGGAGTAGTAGCCCACATTTTTCAACAAATTTTGGACTGGTAAAGAAACATAAAAAAAAAGTACATTTTTACATTAACACATCTAAATGTGGTATTTCATGCTGTTTTATACTAGGTTGCATTTTTTAAATAGGCCCAATGGAAATAAAAAAATTTCGTCAAAAATGTAACGCGATATTTTATTGATCTGTGCTTTTAAATGTGTGGAATTATAAAAAAATTTCAGTCAATTAAAATAGGCCTATATTTTTAATTATTGTGCAGGGCTAGGCCTAACTAAATGTTAAGCAATTTAATTTCAGGTCCAAATAGCTGCAGACAATTCTGGATCTCTGGTTAGAATAGATTAGGCCGGATTGTTGCTTATATGGCTGGATTGACCTCTGACCCTGAAACGTCACGCGTCGTTTTTTGACGGTTTTTACGTTTATTTTAGGGGTCCTATCCACGACAAATGAAAAAAACTGCTAATATCGCAAATTCTCATCATTATTTTAATGCGATATGCTAAATAAATGGACGCCATGCCTGAAAATAACCGAAAAAATCGCCAGATATGTGGTTTTAATTAATACACGCTATTCTTGTCAAGTACTCTTGGGAAAAACTGAACTGCCGCCTTAAACGGCCCAGTACATGGTCAAAACCCCCTGGTACAGATGCAGAAATATATAATTGAGATATTTATAATGAGTAATTACAGTTATGTTGATTCGCCTTTTTTATATCGAATTTCCATATGAGGTACCCATGCAGACATTTCTGTCCGCTTTGTTTACTATCGTGACGTCATTGTTACGCTAGTTACCTCACAGAAACAACTCGTTTTTGTTTTTTGCGGAATGAACTGTTAAGTCTAGTATTTTAATTATAATTCAATTGTAGCGTGTGCAGAAAAATTAAAATTATGGAAATTATTTTTGTATTTGTAATTTTATTAGTATATTGATTTTTTCTTCACTGTGGGCCGACAGTAGCTGCATTGAATTTAATTCGTGACCGGTGGTTAACCTCGTCAACGCTGCGTGGCCTATTCGTTTATATAATTAGTGATGCTCGTTCAGTGGCCTTTTTCAGAGCTAGGCCTAATTACGGGCGTTTTTTAGACTTAATTGATCGGCCGTTAGCCCTTTTCATTGCTGCGTATTTTAAAAAATGCTCGTTCAGCGGCCTTTTTTTTTTTTTTGGCGCTAAATAATCTGTTTACGGGCATTTTAAGCGTTTATTTATTTTATTTTTTTTAAGCTAGACGTAGATCTAGTTTAAAAAATATTTTTTAATACAGCTGGCTGCAGGGGGGGGGGGGGGGGTGCAAATCGAAAGTTTGAGGGGGGGTGCAAATCGAAAATTTGAAAGAAAGTTTGTCCCCGGGAAGAGTCGCTACGCCTTTGGGGGGGGGGGGGGGCTGACACCATTAAGTGCCGCACCGGGTGACACCCGACCTCGCTACGCCACTGGCTGGCTGTCTTGCATGCCTGATATGTGAACTTTAAAAAAAAATGACCGAACTTTTAAAAAAAATGACCAGAAGTAGGGAAGTAGGTCTGTTTTTCAATTGGCTAGAGGGAGGGGGGGGGGGGGAAGAGAGAGAGGTGAAGACACCGACCATCTCGTGTACGCGTGTTCATGCTATGACGTGTACTATAGGCCTGCTGAACTCACGGTGACCCGCGACCGTGGTGGGATTTTTCATCCACAGGATAGTAAACGTAAGCAAGCAATCACGCGAGTGACGATGTTTGGAGATTTAAAAAAAAAAAATCACACTTACGTCATGTTTTCAAGATGAAAAAAAAAAAAATACCATGTATGAACCTCAGCTGCCACACTGTTGACTCAATATAATGTGAATTGAGTGTAAAATGTATTTGTATTTATAAACGATCATAACTGTTACTATCATATTATTTTAAGCATATTTATTATTTATTATTTAAAATTAGAATTTGAAATAAAAATATTTATTATGGTCATTTGATTTATGCAGGTGTTCATTACTTCATAAAATGGTATGAATAACATGTAGAGTAGAATTTAATAAATAATAAAATAACTAGATCTAGTTTTATTATCAACCAGTTGCTTTTTGTTATTTTCCGGTGAGTAAATTACCTAAGCTGACGCAATTACCATGGCGGGAATTAAAAGCTCGTGTACACAAGTCGACGACGTCATGTTATGCCAAGAACGCTGTTTTGTCATTCATTTTCAATTTTGATTAATTTTCAAATTCTCTCTTTTCTCGTCAACCGAGTAAGCTAGATATTTAAATGTGGTGTCAAATGTTCTCTTAAGGGGTAAGGAACTTAATGGTGTATTTGAAATAACAGAATATTTTATTTTAAAAAATCCATAATTTAACCTAGAATAGATGCATCATTTTCATAAGCTCCAAATCAAATGTTCATACTCACTCTGGATATCCTTTCCATTTTAACAAGTATTCCTTTTTTCCACCACGCATTCTTGAATCAACAACTTTTTCTACAGTAAATTCTTCTTCTTCACCTTCTTCCTCTTCCTCCTCCTCAACTGGATCATCCTTAGATTTTTCTGAAGAAAAAGAACACGGTTAATGCTGGTCACATAGGTAATGTCACATGTGTTTTTTAAAAACGTTTAATAGGCCTAAATGTCATAATGATAATCTAACTAAAACATGGTTTAAGAGAAAACTTACATTATCTCCTTTAAAAATGTCAGACTTAGTCTAAATAATTGTGATAACTTTTGCAACTTACCAGCCTGGGTGAAGAGAGGCCCCAACTTACCAGACATTTTTAAAATCAATGTATGGGGGGTCGAGCAGAATGACTTGAGGTGCCCTAAAAATAACAAATCGAAAGTTTGCCTGCGCTGAGAGAAAAAAAGCATCTTGATGTGGAAATGATGAACATTTTGCACACTACACAACCCATTAACATGCAAATAACTGGTTACTATGAGTAAATCTGGTTATGCTAGGCAATTATAAAGCAATCTTTAATCTACTACCAAAGGGCGTATAGTTAACAGCGTGGCTAAATAACCGTAAAGCAACAAATTTATTGAAATGGCAAGCCCGCCATTTTGTCCATCATCATAAAATCAAAGGTTTTATAAAGAATGATAATAAGGCAGCAGGACTAATGCGTAGAAAGTTTTATCTTAAAATTTAGAAGCTCGTTACATAATGAAAATGTTGCACGGCTCATACATAATTATTGGTCTAATAATTTACAAAAATTTAGTTTGTTTTAAAATCTAATTTACCTTTTCTCGCAATAAGCAGAGAGGGTGCGCTATGCTTCTTTCAACGTTTACGCATGCGCATGAGTTACATCCGGGATATTGAAACGCGGGAAGTGGAAGGGTTCCAGTGTGGCTGCAAAGCCGAACATAGTTCTACGTCTAGGACTAACTCTGAAACTCAGTTAAATATATGCTGTTTACAGTCAAACCTTTGCATTTTACTTTTGAAAAGCAGGGAATTATTTAGACTAATGCAGAGATTTTTTTTCATATTAAGCAACTAAAAAAGGAAATGTGTAAAAGCTAAGAAGCATCGATATGAAAAACCACACAAATAGGCCTATTGAATTGTCATACAACAGAAGACATCCAACTTCAGCCTACAGACATCTCTTCCAACCTCTGCACTCATTTATTTTTCTACTAGATCTATATTACTTGACCCGGTTCAATATAACGTATATTGATACATTTTTAAACTAATTCATAAAACAAATTCAAGAATACTACAAAATTGAAAATTTAATTTTAAAAAAAAAACGTTTGAACATTCCAAACGTGTGACGTCACAATTCACTCATTTCCCCCTCATCGCATATCATTACAAAAAAATTAAGATGGAGCTGACGAATATATACATTTTTTTTTTAAACGCATCAGCAAGACCAGATGTGTCTTTAAATCCCTAAATCAGGATTTACTCCGTCCCTCTGTCGAAGATTTAAATATACTCCACTTTTTTAGGCAGTATAAACAGTTACATGGCTTAAGGGTCGTCCAAAAATGACGTCACACTCGTATGGGGAGGGGGGTACGTAATTTTATTTTGACAATGTGTGTGATGAGGGGAGGGGGGGGGGGGGGGTTCAGATGGTGTGTCGTCATACTTTTGCATTATTAAAAAAGCTATGTTAGAAAACGAGTTTTAGCCGTTATTTCGCATTTTAGAAAACTTTTTATAAATTATAATAGTTGACAGAATTTAGACAAGATTTTGGAAAAAAAAATCGATGTTTTAAGGGAAATTCAAGTGTTGTTTTGAGGGGGGTGGTTATATGCTGGTGTAACGTCATTTTAGGGGGGGGGGGGGTCGCTTTTTGTGATGGAGGAGAGGGGGGGGTAAATATCGTCAAAAAAGCATGTCATTTATGGATGACCTCTTTATAGGTTCAGGACATTACATTACATCTCCCTGTCAATTATTTCTCTCTTCTCACCTCCTCTCCCCCACCCCAACAGGAATAATTAACGTGCATACCAGCAATGCGACATTTTGTACTATAACTACCAAAGGATGTAGACGACTGCCTGTCATAGGTTGACACAGTACAACATACACCGTATGTCGTATTGTGTGTAGACATTATGTAACATACGGAACAGGTAGGGCAGAACAAGCTTGTTCCATCCATGTATTAACATAACACTAACCTTTATCATTAACGCTTTACACACCCGTTAAACTATCCATATCCGCATCTCTACACAGTGGCGTCGCTAGGTTGGGCATCACCCGGTGTGGCATTTCATGGTGTCACCCCCCCCCCCACCACCTACACACACCAAAGGAAAAAAGTATATATATATATATATATATATATATATATATATATATATATATATATATATATATATATATATATATATATATATATATATATATATGCCTATTCGTGAGTGTGTGTGTGTATGTATTGTCGAGTTGGTCAATGTATACTTATAAGACTTTTAAACTCTAATTATTCTTTAACTGAACAGGTAAATAGCATTTTACTTCTATTTTTGTCTTGGTGTCACCCCTCTAAATGGCGTCACTCGGTGCTACCATTCTCTGGGGGGGGAGTAAAGAATCTTCTTTAGATTTAGCAATCCATTGTGCAGATGAAGTAAAGTTCGTGTTTCTTGACCACGGCATACGAAGGGAAGGTGTGGTCAGCACTTTGCCCAGCGACCGTACTTCCCCATCAGATCTGGGTGGACTCAGGGTTGTTATTCTGACCTGGACCCGGATTCGAACTCGTGACTTTCTGGTTAACAGCCTAGCGTTCTATCGTTTAGGCCACGGCGTTCCAAAACACGCAATCAAACACCAAGAGGTTGGTACTAACCTTCATTAACTAATGTCTACGACGCATTCTGAAATTAGAATGGCCAGAAAGCATCTCTTTTGAACACCTGTGTAGAAGTAAGAGGCAGCGCCCACTAACAAGGGCATCAAAACTCCAAAGTGGGGATGGACTAGAGGCATGCGCTGGAACTCTCAGGGAAAAGTTACTGTGTGAACTTGGGAGATAAAAGAAGAGGAAGGTAATAGAAATGTAGCTAATGCTGCATGATTTACACGCCTAGAATCCAGAGCTGGCATTGGTATATATATATATATATATATATATATATATATATATATATATATATATATATATATATATATATATATATATATATATATATATATATATATATATATATATATATATAATATATATATATATATATATGACTTATATATATATATATATATATAGGGCCTATATATATATATGACCTATATTACCTATATATAAGTGTGTGTAACAGTTATTTTACTACAAGCATTCACATCGACACGAGCGGGCTGTCTTCAATAGCTGTATCATAAAGTGGGAGAGCTACCATTTGGGGGAAAGTGGGGGGTGTGTGTGGGGGGGGGGGGGGAACCAACGGTTAGCACTCCATATTTACAGCTTTCAAGCGACAGGCTTATCGAAGCGGAGCCAAATCTCAAACAACATTCCTGTTCCGGTTCAACGTTTTGACGATACACAAAAATGATGTAGGCCTACTTATATCTCTCCCATCCTGTTCTCCGTCGACCCCAGGAACACGAAGATGGAATGTACTGGCATACACACAAGGTACAACAAGCTGAAAGACATATGGGCTTTCGTGTTGGTAGTACTGTTAAGAATGGATCATAGTGTATGGTGTTTTAGTGCTGTTGTATTTTTAGGGGAGGGTTTGTTTTTAAGGGTGTTTTTGATAGGTTTGCTCAGTGGCGTAGCGAGGTCGGGTGTCACCCTGTGCGGCACTTAATGGTGTCACCCCCAGAGGCGTAGCAACCCTTCCCGGGGACAAAATTTCAAACTTTCGATTTGCACACCCCCCCCTCAAGTTTTTCTCTATATATTTTGCTATTTTTTGCACCCCCCTCGCTACGCCTCTGGGTTTGCTAATGTGCTAATACCTTTCTCTCTTTACCCCGTGCGTATAATGTCTTATATGGTATTTTAGGAACCCCTCAGGTCATCTAACAACCCCCCTCCCCCACTAGTAAGATGTCTTGTATAGTATTCTGTAAACCACGGGGGGGGGGGGGGGGGGGCGCAACACAGCGCCCGCCTGACTTCATTTTAAGTTCTTAAATCGTGACGATAAATAATTGTGTTAGGTCGAGGTGTGAGCGACAGAAAACAAAAACGTTAAACAAAGCAGTCCGGTACTTAAAGCTATTCGGTATTTGGTCCGCCCAAGTGATTCGGCATAGCTGTGTCTTAAACGTGAGACCATTGTCATTAGGTGGTTAATGGGGGTGGAGGTTTCTGACCCCTACCCCTTTTCCCCAGCATTACTAAGATACTCGCTTATGTATTGAACGAAAAAATAGTGGAATAGGCAAACTGATAAAACTAAAAAATTTTAAATAGGGTGTTTTTCAAAAATTAAACTACATTTGGAAAGTTAGTTTTTGTACGCTAATGTTCATAAGTCCATTTCTAAAATGGTAATCCGCTTGCTTTTCACAAAACAGTCGGCAAATAAATAAATAAATTCCTCCTGACCAAATGAACGTTTATTTTGAACACAAAACACCACACGTTTTTTCATGTAATATTTTATGAACGTCCAGACAAATAAGATATCACAACAGTAAAGTTTCAAAAAACAGGCCAATCTTTGAATACAAACAGCACATTTAATGCTTTTTTTGAGCTAAATACTGTACATTGATTGGTGTGTTTTTTTTTTTAACAATCAACATTAATTATGCACACATTAATTTAAAAAAAATATACAAATAAAAAACAAATTGATAATATGTATTGTGGCCCCTGTAATTTGCATTTTAATTTTTTAACATTCATTTTAGGCCACTCCAAGTTGTCTGCCATGAAGCATTACTGTCTTTATGACAAGAATTATTTACTGTAAAAAATCTGGGTAGAAAGAACTGTCTCTGTTAACCAGCATTAGCAGTACAAAATGTTTTATTTTTAAAAAAGGTCTGAATAGGAGCCCAAATTAACCAGATTAGATTAGTGCACAACAACAACACAAATAAACAGGTTATCCAAAGTCTGAGTGGTTGGCAAAGACAACAAAATGTTTTTGTCATTAGATATAACAGCGCAGGTAAATGGCATAGGCTCTATATATTTCTGAATCTTTGTTAAACCTTGACGTAATTTGTAATTAAAAATTATCACTATATTTAACATCATATAACATTTGTATATTTAATGAACCAATGAACATTAATTTTTACAAATTCTAGCATAAAAATATCTTTCCTCCATTTTTTTCAGTACTATTCAACTCATCTTAATACACTACACGTTTTTTTTTTAAATTTAATTATTTTTTTATTTTTAAAATTTTAATACCAGGGATCAGATAATTTCACCAAATATTTCATCACATTTTTCTCTATGCTGAGTACTTTAAATCATCATTTCATCTCAAATACCTATAAATATAAACCATAAATGAAATAGAATACAGCTTCGGCTGTTTAAAAATAAAACATCTAAATTTTTTTTAAAAACCTATTCATAAAATTTACTTAAAAATATTTTTATAAAATTTCACCTTAAAAAATATTTTCATAAAATATTAGACTTGTACTCTAACATTCTAGGGAGGGGGGGGGGGGGGGGGGGGGTGAAATGAAAAATCAAAGCAGGAATTATTTTTTTAAATTTTGAATGTGTTTATATTTGGTGAACAACGAAGTGCTGTCAAAGCAATGTTCCAGACAAAAATGCTCACAATTCCTGAGGTATTTATAAAATGTACACAATACAAATTATTTTTGCATAAAAATTAATTTAAAAATTCAAATTAAATTCTCTATTCAAGCACTCCTATGTGCACAGACTGAAAACAGTAAAATAAATCTTGGTGCATCAAAACATTCCCCACTTTATAGTGAATCAAATGTAAAAAAATCATATAGTATTTGTTCATAAAAATGGATATGTTAATTTATGTACATTCCTGTGCAGATATATTAGTTTTTGGTCAAAATTACATATATATATATATATATATATATATATATATATATATATATATATATATATATATATATATATATATATATATATGTGTGTGTGTGTGTGTATATATATATCTGTATATATATGTATTTATATGTATAAATGTGTGTGTGTGATTAACAAATAATTCGCCAAAAAGCAAAGTGGAAATGTTAAAACATCTAGACAGTTAGCACAAAAACTATTAAGCTCAACACGAGCACAGTCACCAAACTAACACAGACTTTACACATAATTATCAACAATAAAATACCATCAAACTACATCATCTAATTGACTGGAAAAAATTCAATGTCTTCTGGAATTTGTTTGTTGTATATTTTTGATGGCTAATATATTTTGAGAAACATTCAGCATCATTTTTCCTTTTTGTACCAAAATACAGGGAGATGCCTCAAGAATCATTACTTACAATACTTACATACAACAATTGTAAAAGAAAAAAAAAAAATCAAAATTTTCATGGCACACCAACAGCAGATAAGCAAGGGGAATGTTATTTTATCATCACTAATGTAAAAAAAAATGCACACATTGTTGTCTTATTGGTCCATTAAAAAGATTTTTTTAAAAAAAATGCTCATTAAAGAATAAATTACATTATTTTAAAAGTAGCATAGGGGTTTTTAATTTCTTGTAAAAACAAAAAGATTATTTTAAGATTTGAATTTACCAAGATTTAGACATTTTGATATTATTTAAAAACTAGAAAGTTTAAGATTATTGCTCATTTTACATAATACTGACACTTCCGGATGATAAAGTAATATAGTTAATGAGAAATTAGAATGAAAAAACTTTAAAAACTTCATTAAGTTTAGAAAAAATATTTTTAAACTTATTATTTTTACCAAGTAATTGGTAAACAAATAATTTGCTGATATGCAACACCCGAACAAGAATAATTTTGTTATAAAATAATGACTTTATAAAGAAACAAAAAAAAAAGTAACTTAAAACAGTGATTTGTTATTATAAAGTAAATGCAACAAAATAAAAGATACACATTTTAGAAGAATGTAAAGAATTTTTGTATGAGTAAAATACTAGTTCCTGAATATTTTACTTTTATCTTTACCATGTTTTTGCAATGTAACAACAATCAGTATCTTAAGACATTTATTAAAATTAAAAATGTGTAAAAATAGCATCAAATGGTTCATAAACTTTATCATTAAGTATTTGAAACAAAGTTAAAGCACATATTTTTGTTCATCAACAAATTAAAAGTATAGTTTTAGAAAAACTCTGTTGTTATTGGGGACACATATTTCTAGAAAACAAATCTATGATGAGTACAACCTACAGTTTGTGCAGTGAAACTGATAGCAGAAGCAAATTATATTCCCAATTTTGCCTGTGATTTATTTAAAAATCTGTAAACATGGAGTAGCAGCTGTACATGGAAATTAAATTAAGTACTTGTTAGAAAAAGAAAAAACTCTTAAGCAATGGTTTTTCTTTAATTATATTGCACAATTGATATTAGTGTGGTCCAAACCTTGGAAAGTAAACACACTCTTGTTTTTATTCACTCTGTTGGTCTTGTTTAGAGTCACCCCCCCTGTTCTCCTGTTGGTCTTGTTTAGAGTCAGCTCCCCTGTTCTCCTGTTGATCTGAATCCAAAAGTTCCCATGCTGCGTCCCCCACCTCACTGCTGGAACTACTTTTGTTGATGATCTCTGGTTCAGATGTGCTTGCCTCCTCGTCTTTATCCGAATCTGAAGATTTCACAACACTCCCTTCACCAGTCTTCACCTCTACCCCACCAGAATTATTCACATTTGTATCATCAATCAGTTCATGTGTGCTGGATTTGCCACTGCTGCTTGCAGAATCCAGGTTGTCACTTGTTATCACAAAACTTTCAACATTCACCTCCGGAATTTTTTCTTCCCCGACCATCTTTGTTGTTACTGAGCCTCCAGCTAGTTCAGACGGCTGCACTTGACCCGCGTCCAGTGTCTTCTGGTCTGGCTTGTCTGACATGACAGCCATCAGCTCTACAGTCAACAAAAAAATTTAATTAATTAAAAAACAAGGGTAACAATACAGTTATTCTACATTCTATTTCTTCTTTGTACTTGCTTATTATTAATCCCTAAATTTGAAAAAAGTAACAAGCGCTTTTTAGACCTGGCAGTCTATAGGGTTAATGAAGTAGAGTTCACCTGTTTTTCTGATATATACATATGAATTATAAAAGGATAGTGGGGTCAACACCAACCCGAATGTCTTACTTTCCTTGACATGAGTCAGGTACCTATTAGAGCTGAGTAGACTCTGGGACCTGTAACAGACTTGAGCCACTGAACCAAAGACTTAAGGTAGTAATTGTTTACAAATAGCCTGACATAATAATTTTTGGATTTGTGTATTGTTTAAGTAATTTCTGATTGTGTTGGCAATCTTTAAAATATAAATATTCCAGCTACCAAACTATTGACAACCTTAAGAGAAAAGGATGTAGTTCTGAGGTAAAGTGCATTTTACTATAACACATTGGGGAAAAGCTATATTGATCCAGCTAGTCATACTAGTTAGCTTTTCATTTCTCAGGTAATACCAGTTACTAAAACCATAGTTTATTACAAGAAAGATACTTGTACATCTTTTTTATGTAAAACAAAATAATTTTCAAACCAAAACAAGATAATTCTCACCCGGTTGTATCCACTGATTTTGTTTCAGCTCACTATTTGAATGTTCCTGTTGATTAAAAATTACAAGTTAAAATTCAATACATCACTGGATACTAAATGTTTGATTGTGTAAAGAATGAAATTCTCTTCCAGACAAGTTTATCAGCGTTCTATCCATATGACTCACACAAACATGACTATCACCTGCCCATATACGTCTCTCCACCCTTCCCAAATACAACATGACTACCACATGTCCCCAATGTCTCTCCACCACTCCTTTCCCAATTTAGTGGATTACAGATCAGAATAGGTGGACTTCTGTTGCAGGTTTTAAAGTTAGAACTTTTTTCAATTTTGCTCAAAATGGCCTACTTATGAAAACAAACCTTGGCAAAGCTACAAGGCCTGGCTATGTTTACATCAGCTGATGATATAAAAACTAACTTTGGTGTCACCCTCTAGCGTAGCTACGCTTACATCAGCCAATGAATTACAAACAAAGCCTATGATATACAAACCTTGGTAGCGCCCTCTAGCTTGGCCAAGTTTACATCAGCCAATGAATTACAAACAAACCTTGGTAGCGCCCTCTAGCATGGCTACGTTTACATCAGCCAATAATAATTAATATACAAACAAACCTTGGTAGCGCCCTCTAGCATGGCTACGTTTACATCAGCCTATGATATACAAACAAACCTTGGTAGCGCCCTCTAGCATGACCAAGTTTACATCAGCCTATGATATACAAACAAACCTTGGTAGCGCCCTCTAGCATGGCCACGTTTACATCAGCCAAAGATCCAGTCAGTGGGACCATGCTCTGTGTGTCCTCCTTCAGTCGGATGTTGTCAGAGACAGATGACATGATACTCCTGAGGTCTGAAGGAATCACGTTTTCCTTTCGTTTGTAGGTTGGTCGATGCTGCATAGTGAATCTAATTGATCAAAGATTTATGTATTTAAATTTTTATATAAATAATTTGGGTTAAACATTGTTATGAAATATAGTCAACCAAAAATTAGTTTGAAAAAGGGAACAAAAAAAACAAAAAAAAACTTTAATGTAAAATCACTGCACGTAAATAATTGTATAAAGCAAGAACGCTTAGATATTCTAGGATCAGTTTATGTTAAACCTGTCGTTTGTTGATCAACATGGATGAATGTTTTCTCCAATTATCCACATGGATGAATGTTTACCTGTCATCCAGCTAATCCACATGGATGAATGTTTATCTATCATCCAGCTAATCCACACGGATGAATGTTTACCTGTCATCCAACTAATCCACACGAATGAATGGGTTACCTGTCATCCAGCTAATCCACATGGATGAATGTTTACCTGTCATCCAGCTAATTCACACGGATGAATGGGTTACCTGTCCCCCAGCTCATCCACATGGATGAATGTTTACCTGTCATCCAGCTAATCCCCACGAATGAATGGGTTACCTGTCAGCTAATCCCCACGGATGAATGGGTTACCTGTGATCCAGTTGATCCACACGGATGAATGGGTTACCTGTCATCCAGCTAATCCACATGGATGAATGTTTTACCTGTCGTCCAGTTGATCCATCTCCACATGGTCCTCCGGCTTCTCCTCACTGCCCTCTCTGCTGGTGGCCATGTCCACCATGGGGACCTCCTTCAACTCCATCCTCTCTTTGTACTGTCTCAGTGACGCCACCTGGGCTTTCAGTGCACTATTCTCTTTCCTCACCTTCGATCTATTTACAGAAAAAAAAACCGGTTCAGTGAGGACTCAAAAGTTTTGCTTTCTTTTTTCATATGTTAGCTTTAATAATGACAAAATATGTTCACTTTGTTCACAAATTTCTATCCCCATTTGACTCCTAGCTAAAATTACTCTAGTCACAAATTGAACGGAGTCTAAATTCAAATTGTCTAGAAAAGTTGTCAATGTTTTATTTTATGTAAATGTATAAAAACATTTATATTTTTAACTATGCAGAAGAAAAGCTAAGTGGAGTACCAATCCTTTGTTTGATTTCAACAAAATGTTAGATACTTTCAACAAAAAGATGTCAATTTTTTGGTTTAAAAAAAACGAGCCGGCCCGCGGCATAACATACGCCGCTATTTAGTTGTTGTTTTTCTACTTTACAGTAATTCATAATTTGTGAATTCGACAGTACCAATGCTGCCACTGAAAATATTTCTTTAAAACACTATAAGTAGCTCGTTAAGGACCATAACCCCCCCCCCCCTTCCTTCCCCCCTCCCCCTCCCCTACGTTTAAAACCGTTTTATCTGCCCCTAATAGTTGTCACATAACCCAGTTCTGCTTGTAAACATTTAGAGTGAACACAGCTCACTAAGACAATGTAGGGGTGGGGAGGTAGGGAGCGTGTTTACAGCTTGTTTTCTAGCGTCTCCCAGAAGAGAATTATATATATAGATATTTTTAAAATACGTATGATGAAACTTTAAAACAAGAATCTGAATGAGCACTCTTACATTTCAGCTTGAAGCTCCAAAACGCAGGCATCCATTGTTTTACGCTCTTTAACCCTCTCTTTCTCTAAAACACTTCGATCAACTTTCAAGCTCTCCAGCCTAAGGTTAGCTTCCCCCATCTGTCGCTCACGCAGACGCACCAACTCCTCCAGGTAATCCTTCAGGTAAACAATTACAAAATCATTTAACATATGAAGCCATCAGGTAACTGACTTAATTAAAATATGTTCTCAAAATAAGATGCACTGCTTTTTAAAAAGTAAGCAGAAATGAGTTAAGTAGATTATTTCATTAATTTAAATCTTAAGTATAACTAGAATGGGCTTAGTCATTAATAAGATTGTTAACTTTACATACAATAATAATTTGATTTAAATATTAATCAACTCAAACTTCATCTACTTTTATAAGTTTCAAATTTTTATATTGTATTAATGTTATATAATCACAGTTAATTCATTCACATAATGTAACAGCATGCAGTTTGGTAAATATTGATGTAATTTTAAACCTGAGTGATTATAAAAAAGAAAAAGATTTATTAACTGACCTTTTGCTCTTTAATACTCCTGAATTCTTTCTCTAAGTTTTGCAAATGTAAAATATCATTGACGTTACTTTCTGTTAAGATATTGCAAGGGATCCCAATATCATCAGAAACTTTTCCACTAAGCCGCTGCATCTCAATCTCATCAATGCTCTGGCTGGCAGATCTGGTTTTATTATGCAGAAAAGATCATTTATTAAATTTACAATGTTAATGAGATTTTTCAAATCAATTCATAAATTATAACTAAATGTTAAAAACAATTTTCATTTTAATTGGAAAAATAATATATAATATATTTTGGCATAAAATTACTTTTAAAATTATTTTTTTTCTCCACATCTCTTTATGTACTTCCACAATAAAATGCATACTTCAATAAATTTAATTTGTGAGGATTTCACTTACGACTGCTTATATTTCAAGAAAGGGGCATAACTTATTTCATATGGGCCTTGCAGTGCATTTTCATTTCCTTTCAAACAAAAACTGAAAGAGGCAAAACAATGATTAAAATTTTAATGTTAAGAGTCTGAAGTGTGAGAAAGCAATAATTAAAGATAAGTGCTCTGGAATCTCTAAGCTGTTAATAAAATTTAATTATAAGTTAACAAGTACATAAGATAAGGGGGTCGGAGTGGTCTCGTGGTAGAGAGCTGTACTGCTAACCCGTAAGTCTTGAATTCGAATCACGGTTCAAGTCAGTAGACCGTCCCTGAGTCCACCCATCGCTGATGGGTACCTAACTCACTTTAGGGAAAGTAAAGGCAGCTGGGCATAGCGCTGACCACACTATCTCTTCATATGCCGAGGTCACAGAAATAAGTGAACTCTATTTCACTTGCCCAAGAGACCGTCAGGTTTAAAAAGGGAACTTTACTACTTTACTTACATATATAAGATAATGTTTAAAAAAAACCAATAAAACTAACTTGAAGTCTATAGCATTTAGACCAATTAAGTCTCCACATAAAACAGAGGCTTCCTCAGACAGCATAAGTGCTCCATCTAGATAGCTCTCTCTAAAAGAAGTTGTAAACAATGCAGCTTAGTTAAAAAGATTTAATTTAAAATGTGTAGTTACTGTAATGTAGAATTTTAAAAAAATTCAAATTCAAATAATATTTTTAAAAAAATTACCAGTATGAAGTAAAAATGTAAAATGTATCAGTTCAGTTCATACCTTATTAAATTTGAATTGTCCAGTAGCCAAAACAGGTAGTCAGACAATCTCTTCTCCATTAAAGCTATCTTGATAAAAGCTCTTAGCTAAAAAAATAGGCAAGTTGTAACAACTTAAACAACATATCTTTTATTAAAGCAAATACATGTGTTTAATTCTCCCAAAACATTAAATACTAAACAAAATAGCAGCACAATGAATTCACTCCTGGCTTTTTATATAACTTTGTCTTACACAGATCTATTTTTATTCAGTTATACTTTTGAAAACCAAGAAATTGTCGTTAGAATATTGTTTACTTGTGATGTCTGAAACTAAAAAAAACTATTTTTATCTATAAAACTTTAAACTTTGACAACTGAAAGCTGATCTATGAATGTGTACCTTTGAAAGTACAGAGCTGATCTATAAATGTGTACCTTTGAAAGTACAGAGCTGATCTATAAATGTGTACCTTTGAAAGTACAGAGCTGATCTATAGTGTACCTCTGACAATTGAGAGCTCATTTATAAATGTGTACCTTTGAAAGTACAGAGCTGATCTATAAATGTGTACCTTTGAAAGTACAGAGCTGATCTATAAATGTGTACCTTTGAAAGTACAGAGCTGATCTATAAATGTGTACCTTTGAAAGTACAGAGCTGATCTATAAATGTGTACCTTTGAAAGTACAGAGCTGATCTATAAATGTGTACCTTTGACCATTGAGAGCTTGTTTATAAATGTGTACCTTTGACAGTACAAAGCTGATCTATAAATGTGTACTTCTGACCATTGAAAGCTCGTTTATAAATGTGTACCTTTGACAGTACAAAGCTGATCTATAAATGTGTACCTCTGACCATTGAGAGCTGGTTTATAAATGTGTACCTTTGCTTTCGGAGACTTGATCATCTCTATCACCTCAATGTTGGGGATACAGGAGGGGAACAGCAAGCCACGGTTGCTGTGGTGATTCTCCACAAGGACCTCCCAGAAATGTCGCGGTGTCCCCTGACCAGGTAACCACACCTTCTTTTGGTAAGCTGTAGGGATAGCAAGGTAAATCATGAAAAAGTTTGAACCTGTTCTGTTAAATTGCAATGTTAAATAGTAAAACCAGAATGCTTACGTCGTAGTCTATGAGAGACCATTTGCTCAAAAACTGCGCAGAAGTTGATAAATTCCTCACTTTCATCATCAACATGCGTGTACAGACATGCACAGTCTATCAGAGATTTCACCGATATCCTGAGGGAAAATAATGACTATGAATAATAAGAGCTTGACAATAATCATTGTTTTTGTTAACAGGAAAGGTTGAGATTTAATTTTTATAAAAACCCTATTATCAATTAGTTACAGAACTACCTATCCACTCCACTAAAATGAAACTAAATGCCTTTCATTTCAATGAGTCACTCCATGACTTGTGTGGGTTGATAAAAACCACACAATAACTCTTTTCTTGTGCATTAAATATCCAATCTTTTAATAAACTGAACAATTATTTTGCCAAATGTGTCACTTTAATTTTAATAATACACATTATACAAAGCTTAGTAGAGAACAGACACTACACATTACCTGCACATTGCTGCCAAATTCTGTCTTTGCACATTTACTTGCCTTCTGTTTAACATTTTCTACAATGGAAAACAAAAGCAGTGTTAATGTTTAGTTAATGATATAGGCATTGGTTTTAGCTAGATCTATGTCTCATAGAAACTGAACATTTATTTAATGACTAAATGTGAGGTCAGGTTTGTGGTACCCATTTCTTATGGTAAAATATTAAAATAATATTTTAATAATAATATTTATTATTTATTCATTTCTATAGTATAGGGGCCTATTCTATATTTTTTTTATATTATTCATAGCATAGAATCTCAATCTCTAAACTCTAAACTAATATAATATTTATATTATTTATAGGCCTAATAATATTAATATAAATAAATATATTTAATATTTAAATTATATATTTAAATTTATAATTATATATATTTATATAGACCTAGGCTTATACTTTAGGGAGGCTCACTAACTTAAAAGCGTCCTTGGTTGCTAACCAGAACATGGCGTAAGGATCGGACCATGACTTCCGGCGAGTTTTTCGACTTAGTTCCAGAGACCTTCTTAGAATTACTTTTAAAAATGTTTATCACGAGTAAAATGGCGGGTTTTCACGTTATAAAAACATGCTATAGGTGGCAAGGCTAAATATGCCAGAAAAGCATTTTCAAAAATTGCTTTGGGGGATGTTGGCTAAATTTAAAGTCGGTGTCATTCAAAATAATATAACTTTTTAAATATAGATTTCCATATCACAAAATTGATTTCCACAGTAAAGCATTATTAGTTTTATCATTCTATGAAAAAATAAATCAAATATCTTCAACCGTTTTTTTATAAGATCGACCGAGAAATGACAACCAAATTTTTTTTATTTTTTTTGACCACGTGACCGCTATTTGAATGGATACGTTTACCTGGCATGGTTTTTTTTTTTGCTCTTTTGTACAATAAAAAATGTCATAAAATTAAAGAAATAAAAGAATTCAAAAATCACTTCTGTCTTGTCTTTTTTTTAATTCTTTTCTGATGACATTCTCTTAAATTTTTTTCCTCTAAAAATATTACCCGACGATAGACGGGCCAATTCTACTTTTTAGGAACTCTCTTGTGAAAAAAAATTAGATCTATTTCACGGTCACTTAAAAAGTTAAACCTTTCAACTTTTAACCAGGTTGTCATGGATGATCCGTCATATCATAGCTGTGAGTGACAAATAAATTTAAAATTCAATAATTTAGTCTAAACTCGCTACAACCCCCAAATTTAGTGCCTAGAGGATAAAGTATGGACGTTTTTTATTCAGTTGTCATGTTTAAATTGAGAATTAAGTAGATTTCACAAATAGTAAGAAAAACTATTATACTTTATACAAATAATCTAGAATCTAGCCATTTTTCTAGGCCTACCCACTCACTACTACTAGACTACTAATAATATAGTATAAGTATAGCTAGTCACTACCCCAACCACAGCCCAGTAGATCTAGCAGTTGTCATTCAATCTTGAATCTTGCAGACTAGATCTAGCTAGATCTAGATCTAGACTTCTAGAATCTAGATTATCATTAGTCGATTAGAAGATAAGATTAATAAGAAGATCTAGAATCTAGATCTATTTGATTTTGAACCAAGCAGCTAGACTCTAGCTTATTTACTCAAAATAAAGACTATAATTACTAATTATCTAATTATTAATTAGATCTAGATACAGTTTGGTAGCTCTATTTACTATTGTATTATTTATAAGCAGAATATTATCCGACTGTAACTGCGAAGTCGTGTGACTTCCCTAAATAAACTTTTGTTGTTCATAAACAAACTTAAAATCAAACTGAATGGCACAAAGTTTTAACCTTTCAACTGAACGTAGGCCTAGGCTTATTTGAGTTTTTACAAGAATAAGACTTCCAGTTAGGGGAAACTAGTCCCATGAAAATGACAGCTTTTCTCACAGCAATAATTATAGAATCTAAACTTATAGACTCTTCAATTTTTAAACCATGTTAAATATGCAAATTGAGATGCCGAAAAACACTTTTTATCTTTGAAAGTACGGCAATAACATAAATTACCAATTATCCAAATTTAATTTATTTTTTTTAGCTTTCGGGTTGTTTCCCTTGAATTGAAATAAAATTAGTTTAAATAGTAAAATGTCTAAGTTTTTAAGTCAAAAGTATAAAAAAAATTCATATTTTTTATTTATGTAAAATGATTATTATATTTCTTTAACGTGAAAACATAATAAAAGTGGTTTAGCTAATCTTAATTGATTTTTATTTGTACAATATTAAACTCACTATTCATACAGTTCAAAACCATAAATTTATACAATTTAGTTTTTATTGGCACCACAATCGTCACTTTCTTCAGTTAAGATCATACTTTTAGGGATCATTTCTAAAGTTGGTCTTGCCGGGACATTGAGCAAAATTGAACGGCACGATAACCATGATGACGAGATTCAGTCACTTCCTCTGAGCGTGAAGTTGATCTCGAGGCAGTCATTGCTTGAGTGACTGTCTCAGTAGATCGTTGATGATCGTTCCGCTCCTCCCTCAGCGGGGAGCCGGAGGAGGTCGTGACAATCCGAGTGGTTTCCTAAATTAAAATGACATGAACGGGTGAAACGAAAAATGCCGAACAGAGCATTAAATCAAATCAGCCACTAGCACAGACAATTTATCATTATGTTTCAACAGTTTCTCTCTTGGGCTATCTTAGGCATCTGAGCGGGGAGAAGGGCAGTACCCGCATTACATCTAATATATAAATCTCAGTTCTGTATGTAATGCATTTGTATGTCGTTGGAATTGTACGAATTTAAGTGTTAGAAAATTATCGTGCGCATTTGTCTAAATTTATGAGCTAAAAAATTACTATTGAAAGTGTTGGGAAATAATTTTCATTTTTCAAATTATAGTAATAATTGTCGGCATGTTCATTAAACACAAGTTTTTAAAAAAATATCATCTTTTACAAAAATTCTAATTATGTCTTTATTTAGTCCTATAGCATTTACTTCCCTTTGATAAATTAGGAAAAACACAATTACTTCCCTTTATAAAACCATTGCATTCCGTGAAAATAATTTACTTTTTAATTACTTTGTTTTGGTGTTGGGAAAAAAAATAATTACATAATTAGCGGGGATTGATCAAGTGCAAATGTTGTAGGTATTTTACGGATAAGCTTGGAGTATTAAAATTGTTTATTAAATTGAAACAGGCGCGTTCGTTTAAGTGAGTGCAAAAGACTGTGAATAAGTTGGGGTACTATAGTCGTTCATTAAGCTAAAACAGGTGATTCCGCCCCGGGCGTTTATGTTCGCGTTAGTGTTTTCTTTGTGTTTAGGTGGGTTTGCGTTAGTGGTTGAGTTTTAATTTGGTTCGTTTTTGTTCTTTCTTTTTTCGTTTTTGTTTGTGTTTTTTTTGTTTGGGTTTGTATTTGTGTTTTTGGTTGGTTTTGCGTTTGGATTTGGTTTGTTTTCGTTTGCTTTTTTCGTTGATTTTTTTTTTGTTGGTATTGGTGTTTGTGGTTGGGTTTGTTGTTAGGTTTTTGTTTTCGTTTGCTTTTTTGTTTGTTTTTTCTTTGTGTTTGTATTGGTGTTTGTGGGTGTGGTTGTGTTTGTTGTTAAGTTTTTGTTTTCGTTTGTATTTGTAATTGTGTTAGCGTTATGTTTGCGTTTTGTTGTTTTGGTTTTGGTTGGTTGTGGTTTGGGTGGGCAATGCCGGGTTTATGATGATTACTAAACACACAGGTAATGGTCTTTAACAGAAAGGTTTTTCACAGAAGCCAGAGCAGGGCCTGGCCGGGACGGCTAGTCTAATATATAAAGCTCAGTTCTGTATGTAACGCATATGTTTGTCGTTGGTCTTGGATGGATTTAAGTGTTAGACAATTATCGTGCGCATTTGTCTAAATTTATGAGTTAAAAAATTACTATTGAAAGTGTTGGGAAATAATTTTCATTTTTCAAATTATAGTAATAATTGTCGGCATGTTCATTAAACACAAGTTTTAAAAAAAATATCATCTTTTACAAAAATTCTAATTATGTCTTTATTTAGTCCTATAGCACTTACTTCCCTTTGATAAATTAGGGAAACACAATTACTTCCCTTTATAAAACCATTGCATTAGTGGAAAATAATTTACTTTTTATTACTTTGTTTTTGTGTTGGGAAAAAAAATAATTACATAATTAGCGGGGATTGATCAAGTGCAAATGTTGTAGGTATTTTACGGATAAGCTTGGAGTATTAAAATTGTTCATTAAATTGAAACAGGCGCGTTCGTTTAAGTGAGTGCAAAAGACTATGAATAAGTTGGGGTACTATAGTCGTTCATTAAGCTAAAACAGGTGATTCCGCCCCGGGCGTTTATGTTCGCGTTAGTGTTTTCTTTGTGTTTAGGTGGGTTTGCGTTAGTGGTTGCGTTTTGATTTGGTTCGTTTTTGTTCTTTCTTTTTTCGTTTTGTTTGTGTTTTTTTGTTTGGGTTTGTATTTGTGTTTTTTGGTTGGTTTTGCGTTTGGATTTGGTTTGTTTTCGTTTGCTTTTTCGTTGTTTTTTTTGTGTGTGTTGGTATTGGTGTTTGTGGTTGTGGTTGGGTTTGTTGTTAGGTTTTTGTTTTCGTTTGTATTTGCAATTGTGTTAGCGTTATGTTTGCGTTTTGTTGTTTTGGTTGGTTGTGGTTTGGGTGGGCAATGCCGGGTTTATGATGATTACTAAACACACAGGTAATGGTCTTTAACAGAAAGGTTTTTCACAGAAGCCAGAGCAGGGCCTGGCCGGGACGGCTAGTAATTTATATAGAAAATGTATTTTTACCGGAAAAGTTAGTCGCCCACCTCCCCCTCGAAATTTACAGGTGTGCTCCCCCGGAGCAAAAGCCTGCAAGAAACTCTGGATGTTTAGAAATTTATTTTTTTAGTAGGCCTTCCAAATTATTGGAAAGGGGTTGATAAAATACACACCAACCTTTCCAACTCGGATGGGGGGGGGGGGGGGCCTTTTCGCCAACTTGAATAACTAAATATAAGGAGGGGTGCTACGCCTCTGGCCACTAACCTTTTAACTTTTTAGCGCTATTTCCATTCTGGAGAATTGCGTTTATTAACTCGTCTTTTCTGGGAATGGATGGATGGATGGATGTGTGTCCGCAGCTTTAAGTCGTATTTCCTCCTCAACGAAGCAATATCGAGGACTTGTTCCAAAGCAATTATGTTAAGCAAGTTACGAGGATGAACATAGGCCATAAAAATTCCGGGTTTCTTTCATGGATTTCCCGGAAAAGCCAAAAAACCTCGAAAAAATGCAGTTTTTTGGCCCATATCTCGGCAACCAGACCAATTAGCGACTTGAAACATGTACCAATCTATTCCTGCCATAATTTAGAACAATATTGCCGAAGAAAGTTTTCAAAAATATCCTTTCGTTCGGTCACAAAATTTTTTTTTAATTAATTAAAATTTGGACCGAATTAGTAGGCATTTTATGCAACCACACCACACGCGTCATCACGTTCAATAGCTGCGCCATCACGTTCAATGGCTGCGACGTCACGTTCGGTAGCTGGGCGCGCAATGGTTTTTAGTCATGTTACTCTATTGTAAGTAAAACATGTAAAATACTGAAAAAAATAAATAATAAAAAACGTTTTAATAACTAACCAATGGTTTTACTAACCCTGCTTTTGATTTACGCTACGACAGAGCTATTTTTAGATAACACAAGGAAATTGCGCTAAAATTGTCACTAGACTTTTTTAAATTACTGGTTTAGTTGACTAAATAACTAATGCAAAGAAATTACAACAAATAAATATGGTGAGTCCTGATGCTACTAGACAAGATCTGCATATCTACGATTTAATCCCCTATCACCACTCTACAATTATTGTGGATATGTACCACATAGATAGGCACTGAGCTTGGATAATCCGAAGCCTTTAGATAGGTTTCCAATTTCACTAACCATCCTTGGGACCGGCATAATATGCCCTAAGGTTTATTTAATCGAAGTTACTATCAACAACCACACATGTTGTACATTTTATAAGAAAAAAAACAAACAACAAACTAACACTGATTTTGACAACACCCTTGACACAAAAAACTTGGGAGACACACAGAGCACTTGCGATCTAAATTTAGAATATACTTCCGGGAGGTGACCTACTTAGTAGATAGGCCAGAAAATCAGAACGGATACACAGCAATGACTCACAAAATGCTACCCTTTCCTAAGTCTAAGTGTGTGTCTTGTGTGTGTGTGGGGGGGGGGGGGGGGGGGGGAGAGGGGGGGGGGGGGACCAAGACCATAAAGAACACACAACACCGAATTATCAGTAGTACAGTTTATCATAAAGAGGAGTGGGGTATAAATAAAAGAAATAACAATTCTTACACGTTTCCCTCTATCTCAATCAATGTTGTCATTGTATTTTTAATTACGGTTTTTACCCTGCAGGTTACCTGTGTAGAAAATGATTGTAGACCCAATGGAACACTGACCAAGAAAGGAAACTACATTGGTCAACAGATTGGGTTGGGTGTCAATGCCCTAAAATATGATCAGATATCAAATTTTCAAAGATTAAAGACACCCCCCCCCCCCCCCCCACCTCTATGACATGAACTCTTTTAGTTGTGAACCTAAACTGTGTAAATCACTGACCAGGTATTGTATTCATCTACCAAACCTTTTTAAAATCTATCATAAAAACAAACTGTAAATATACTTACTTAACCATTGTATCTCAGTCATCACAACTAAAATAAACTAATACAATAAGTTTCAGTCAACAAACAATGGTTAAGCTTCTCTTACGTCTCTTACGCTAACTGGCTCAATTGTTTAAATCACCAATTCTCATTGATCTACCCCAAGTATCAACCCCAAGTATCAAAGATCTACCACAAATATCAAATATCTACCCCAAGTATCAAATATCTACCACAAGTATCAAAGATCTGCCACAAATATCAAATATCTACCCCAAGTATCAAAGATCTGCCACAAATATCAAATATCTACCCCAAGTATTAAAGATCTAACACAAATATCAAAGATCTGCCACAAATATCAAATATCTACCCCAAGTATCAATCACAGAGCCCAGTTCATTGACCTTATCAACACAATATCTTTTTATTTACAGATTATCATCCTCACTACATTTCCCAAACATCATAATACCAATTCAAAATTTCTAATACAAATCCAATCTCAAATTATCTGGCTTTTCTCCAATAGAAAAGTAAGTAAACTACCTTAAAAACCTGACAGTTTGTGGCAGGTGAAGTAGAGTTCACCTGTTTCAGTAACCTTGGGATATGAAAAGGATAGTGTTTGCCCTATTGAAAACTTCAACATAAATCAAACTTGTGTCAAAATGAGCAGTTAACCAAAAGAGTAGCCTATGATTCTTAGTTAAGTTTGGAACTTTTTTTTTAAACAACATATCAGTTTATTACACAAAAAAACTGAGTTTAAATATTTGCATTTTGAATCCCACTCAAGCCCACCTGTGAACGAAATTTACTTTATCATCTTACTCCAAGAACTGAATACTTGTTGTGCAATAAAGAGACGCATTTTATCTCAATTCCATAATTCATCAATATTTACAACAAAAAAACATTTAAATTGGTTTTTATTTAAGAATGAGCTTTCCAGAGTATTTAAGATTATTTTCTTAAATTTTTTCATTGATTAAAAGTTTTAACGTTAAAAATAATCTTGTTCAAAACGTGATACTTGTTATCAGTGCAAGCTATACACTTTATATATTTACATGTGTATCTATATGTACATGAATGTAAAGGCATATATGTGTAAATTTATATGTGCTTAATCTAGCTATATACATACATATATATGTTTAATCTAGCCATATAGATATATATATATATATATATATATATATGCATATATATATACACGCATATATATATATATATATATATATATATATATATATATATATATATATATATAAAACTATATATATACACCAGTGTAAAATATATTTATTTACTTGTAAATATATGTAAATGTGGTAAACACCATGTTCTTACAATAATGAAAAATATCAAGATTATTTCTTGTTTTTTTTCATGTACATATATGTGCTGGTCTAGAATATTATTCTTGTTTTACATAATGTCCAAATTAAAATGTGTCAGGTGCTATACAATGTGTGTATTGAAACAAAGTAGAAAACAATGCCGTATCAAATGGCAACAATTACTACTGCACCAATGTGTCAACAATAGTTAGGTTTATTAATGCATTTCCAATGCACAACACAAAACAAAAGAATATTGTGATATCAATAAAACTGGATAAATGAAAATAGATTACAGGAGAGAAGTACAAAATATTTTTCAGAATACACTGCATTGTAGTTTAGTAAATATAATTACACTCTGATCAGATTCCCTACAAGCTGAAGTCATTTCATTCTTGCTATAATATTGTACACCATATGTTCAGAGCATCAAAGTTATTTTTTGTTATTGTTAAGGGAAATCTGTAAAGCCAGTTGTTTTTATTTAAATCATAGTTTGTAAACCCGCAAAAATAATTTAAAAATTTCACCCTTTAAAACACATTGCAAAATGCATGAAACAATTTAAAAATAAATATGCTAACATTAACTCTAATGAAACCCTGTTTAGAGCAACCTCAAGGATAAAAGAATTTATACAGGGAAATAACCAGAGACAATCAGTTTGGTGTGTATGTATATTTATTGATGACTGAAATATATTTAAAAGGTGCATATAAATATAAAGGCAAGTCAATTGTCAGCCCTGTCAGTATGTTCTAGAACAAGTTCTTGTCCTTACGAAACCAAGTCTAAAAAAAAAAACAACACTTGCAAAGAAGTCTACAGCCACAACATTACTCTCCTTCAGTTATCCTTGCAGTAAATGCCATTGTAAACCTGGATTTCCCTTCCAGTGTAGCTGGTGGTAGCACAAGATGGTCACCAGTGATTCATTTTATTCTCATTTTAAATCTAAACATTGATCAGTCAATCTAAGTTCCCATTGGAACTTTGACGAAAATCAATTCTCACTTCAATTTTTAACAATGATTTAAGTAATACTTATTCCTAACCAAGTTTTAAACATTGATATTTTGACCAGTGCTTTGCCTCAAGTAACTAGTGCAGGGTGTGAAGGCCAAACAACAAGAGCAGGCCCAACTCACTGCACTGCTGGTAGAATGGTGACAGTTACAAATGGGAAACCAACAAAAAAGCAAACAATCTGTTTCTATGGTAACACAGTCAAGAAAATCTGTTGAATCATTCAGTGATGAAGCAAACATCGACCGCAAATAGTTACAGGGTGCTCCAAAGTTTCACCTGTACACTGCTGAAAGACTAAAAGTTATATTTATCCCTACAGTTTTCATCCATAAAAGAAAAAGACAAAACACCTCAACCAAGTATAAGTTAAAGTTTGACAATAGATTCATAAAAAAAAATTGTGCAGTCTCTTTTAGTTGTAAGATACCACCAAGATTCTTTGGTAAAATTTTGTTTAAGAAATCAGCACATAATGAATTTACATAATTTAAAACTAGATCTAACAAAACTAATTTCCCCTCTAGTGCAGACTAGTAGGTTGTCATTATGGTAATGATGGTAAATGATAACAGTCCATGAAAGGAAAATAATAAATTTAAATACATGTTTAGCCTACATAATTATCGGAAGCAAATAATTTTTCTGCTTCCTAGGAATCTAAACACTAGGGCTAAGCTACGTCTAAAGTTATGTATTCTCCGCTACCACAGTTTACCCAGTCTATGATCATGTGAAGGTAGGTAATCATTGTAAAATTTCAAAGTTATCCCCCGGCCCCTCTTCTCCAAAGTGACTATGCACATGTTTCTCAAACTCCGCCTGAGACGCGTTGTGATCAAAAAGCTTACTACACATGGGACACGTGCGCGAAGCTTCTTGGGGCTTCATTGTCTCTGGTGGATTTTCATCATCAAAACACTTGAACACGTGTGTTTGAAAGTCCTCCATAGAAAAATGATCGTAGTTGTTATTGCACACCGGACAGATGCGGTCAGAGTTGAGACGAGGCTGGTGTGGGTCAGGGACATCTGCTGGGTTGGTCAAGACATTGATGTACTGCACGTCTGCTTCTCTTCCTGGGTTTCCAGTCTGTGCCAGGGGTCTGTGTAGTTTTGGTGGCATCAGAACGGCTCCGCTCAGCTCCTCCCAGTTCGGCGGGACAGTCTGTGAGCTTATTTCATAATTGGGTTGCCTGTGTAGAACAGGCTGTGGCTGAGCTTTTGATGATTGCGTCATAGCATGGTCATCTTCATGCATGTTGTCTTCCATAAGCTCAGACGCCTCCCAACTACGCCGATCGTAAGGTACTTTGTGTCCAGCAAACAGAGCTTGGCTACCAGGAGCTGGCCTTGAAGCCCCATGAAACTCCTCAAGTTGAGGCGAACTGGATTTTACTCCCCATCTTGGCGTATGTGTATCCATGGGAACTGCATCTGTGTTACGCGAAATCACAGCTGACCTGCTCCGGTGTAGGTCAGCATTCGGCTGCTCTATTCCATTTCTCCGACTGATAACTTCAGAGTGTGGTGATTTTAACGGCGCCACAAACTTCTGAGGCGAAAGTTTTGGAATGCTTCCATTACCCTCAGGGAGTTGCGGCCGTGCCGAATCACTGAAAATAGCTTTCTTGTTTACCAGAGAAGGCTGAAGCTCATGGGAGGCTGACTTCAAAGTCAACTGAATATTGTCATCACGGCTTGGTGCCTTCACCTCCGGGCCGATCTCTTGCATGCCTGATGGCATGTTGATATACCCATTGAGTTCTCTCACAGGTACCATGTTATGTAGCTGTAAACTGTCAGACACAGACTCGTCTGAAGAAACTTCCCGCACGTTACCACCCCCTTGTGAACTCTCAAGAGATTTTGTGTCAGACAGGGCTGTTGGCTGTGGGTTCAAAGGTTTCTGAAAGGGTTCAGGAGACTGTCTGTAGGATATTTTCTGGAACGCATCTTGTGTGACTGTGGGCAACGACCTCTGTAAGGCAGGGACTGGTGAACCTCTGCTGGGCTTGGGTAGCCCCTCTGTGCTCTGGGAGCCTGCCAGGGCAAACTGTGTGGACTTGACAGGATTCAGGGAGGTTGGGTTTCCTGAAAATTAAACAAAGGAATGGAAATGAACTGGTGCAGCCTAACTCTAAGCCAGTGGTTCTTATCCTTTTGGAAGTACAGAACCCCACTAACTACATATGCGAATAAACCGAACCCTTCTTAATAGTTCTATTGTCAGTACTGAAATAATCTGATTGTAAATCATATGAGTTAAGTGTGTGTCTTGACCTACGCTGAACATCAGAGGCAGACTCCCCAAACCCTTAGGGTTCGATCGAACACAGGTTGAGAACCACTGCTCTAAGCTCTTAACTTCAAATTCTGATCCCCATAATGTATTTGTTTCTTTATCAAGTCTTTATAACACCAGGATATTAATTAACTACATATAATATTTTGTTTTATTTTTTCCATCAGCAAGGTAAGTATATCATGAAAGTATATTGTCCTGGACACTGGAAACGGAAACAGTTTTGTTCCACCAAATTTACCCGCGGCCATGGAAATAAATCAACACCAACACAGCAAACAATACTCTACTTTCACTTTCATGTTGCAGACAAAGCCAAACGGAAACACTTACTCATATTGAGCAGGAAGTTCCTCTGCTCCAGGACGGTGCTCTTGAGTGTGTCCACAACCTTGTGCAGGTACTCCAGCTCCTGGCTACAGGCCACGTTACCCAGGGATGGGCTGCCACCACTGCCATTGGAGTAATCCTTTATACTCCGGTTTTCTAGCTCTAGCCGTGATATTGACTCCTGGAAATTAATACATTAAGGTCATCAGTCATAATTTTATGCTTTTTTACATATATAAATAAATATATATATATATGTATGTATGTACAGTAGCGTAGCGAGGGACGGGGACATATGTCCCAGGGCGCCGACCTTAGGGGGCGCCAAAATGGGTTGGAAAAATAAATTGAAAGGTTGAGGGGGGGTGCAAATCAAAAGTTTGAGGGGGGGGATGCAAATCGAAATCTTGAGGGGGGGGGGTGCAAGGGCGCAGGGAAGGGTCGCTACGCCTCTGTGTATGTAGGCTATATATGTATACATATAGGTGCGTGTGTGTATGTCAGGCATATAAATATTTATATTCATAAAACAGTTTCTATTGTATGTTTGCAAAACTTGTAAAATGTTAAACCTATTAATGATATAAAATAATTAACAGTGTTATTAGTTTGTTTACTTCTGGAGTTTGACTATTCAGTAATATCAGTAGAATATAACAATGTGAACAAATGAAAAAATAAGAACACTAATTCACCTAGGATATTCATGTTTTGGATTATATTACCACTAAAACTACTCTCTGATTAACAATAAAAATAATATTTTATCTAAAGTAGAGGTACAAGAAAAACCACAAACCCTCAGTAGTTTATTCTCTGATTAACAATAAAAATAATATTTTCTCTAAACTAGAGGTACAAGAAAAACCACAAACCCTCAGTGTTTTATTCTCTGATTAACAATAAAAATAATATTTTCTCTAAAGTAGAGGTACAAGAAAAACCCTCAGTGTTTTATTCTCTGATTAACAATAAAAATAATATTTTCTCTAAAGTAGAGGTACAAGAAAAACCACAAACCCTCAGTGTTTTATTCTCTGATTAACAATAAAAATAATATTTTCTCTAAAGTAGAGGTACAAGAAAGACCACAAACCCCCAGTGTTTTATTCTCTGATTAAAAATAAAATAATATTTTCTCTAAAGTAGAGGTACAAGAAAGACCACAAACCCTCAGTGTTTTATTCTCTGATTAACAATAAAATATTTTCTCTAAAGTAGAGGTACAAGAAAAACCACAAACCCTCAGTGTTTTATTCTCTGATCTGGCTCTCATCAGCTCGTCTCTCAGTTCACCGGGTGGGAGACTCTGGCGTCGAACATTCTCTAGGTCTACAATAGCCTGCTGTAGTCTCTTCTGCAAGTCTGCTCGAGAGTTACTCAAAGTGTCAACTTCATTTGTCAGACGTCTGTTTTCATCCTGTAACCTCGACAACTCTGATTTCAGGGCCCCGTTCTCAATTAGGAGCTTGTCTCTTTCTTCAGTAGCGCTCATAAGCCTGAGAATAAGCGACTCAAAGTTAGAGTCTATAATGAGATAACCAATGGACTAAACATAAAAAACAAATATTTATTTTAAAATAAAATGTATTTTGAATAAGATAGCCCTAAATCTCTAAGAGGTTAAATTAATTAGTTAAGAATTATGTTAACTAATCACTAAAATAGTGAATTGTAATGTCAACATTTTATTGCAACATAATTTTGATAACTATTACTACATACTATTACTACAAAACAAACAAGAAATAACTTAATAGCTTTTTGAAAATAGACATTACCAATTAGGTAAGTAATAGTTACATGTTTATTATGTTAATAAACACAATTTTATGAGACTTTGAAAGCGGGACAAAGGACTTACTTTGAAGACCATCCATCATACTTGTACAAATTGGCCTGCAAAACTGTAACTTGCCTCTGAAGATACTTGATGTGTGCATCTTTCACACCCTCCTCCACTGTAGCACCTATAGAAACAAACATTAATTCAGTCTTAACATTTTCTGCTGCTAAAGGAACAATATTTTTCTTCTAATGATGACTGAATACACTCTCACATACATACATAGAGAATACATTCTATCACTTTGAGTTATTAACTTGTTTTTTGATACAATATGAATGAAATTTGAGTTTCATTCTACTCTAATTTAAATGGAATTCTCATGTGCTAACTTCCACTCCAAAATGTATGTTTATCAAAATACAGTGTTCAATGTTTTTGTCAGATGAGAGAAGATACCTTGGGCATCCTTGGGAGCTTTCAATAAATTGATGTAGTGTTGTAGTTCTGCTTCTCGGATCTTGCTCTGCTCCAGCTCTCTGCACACCACTTGAAAGCGCTAGAACATTCACAATCAGGTAAAGGTTCACAAATCTTTTTATTACAAGCAAACATATGGTAAAAATACTACCAACAATATAATTTTGCTCAATATAAGCATAAGTAAACATTTCATATAATACTGGGTGATATGCAAAATTATTGCAACTTTAACAATGCTTACTTTGAATTCTTACATAAAAGATTTATATAAGAAACTAAAATTAAGTGAAAAACTAAAAGTTACCTGCTTTAAATATTCATCTTGGCTGCCTTGATTTCCAGTCTTATCAATTCCATTGACTGCACTCTCCCCAACTGGGAACTGCTCTCCATTCTTCTGGGGTTCGTACACCTCATACGATCCTTTAGAACCAATGTTATTACCAATTTGTTCATCCATTATAAATGTCGGTCGCAGAACCGTCCCATAAGTAATGTCGTTATGCCACATTGAAGGACTTTTACTCTGGACCTAAAGTTTAAAAAAATTCTAATTTTAGACATAGTGGACTAGAGCTTAATGAAATCTTGCTTGCCATAAAATGGCAAGATAAGGTTGTAAACTCCCTGTATTTATTTAAGGAGCATTTTACAGTGATACTAACAAAATATATGAAAATACATGACTATAGGTCAATTAGGTTTGTGAATAAATAATAGGGCCTAGGCCTAAATAAAATTTATTTTAAAATATCTGATACCTGCCCTTAAAATTAAATAAAAATCAATGAGTTTACTATCTTACTAAGTACTAAGACTTTGTTAAGAGTAAGTAAAAATTGGAGTCAAACATAGCAAAATTCATTCATGTATTTGTTTTGACTCATTAAATATTTGTACTAATTTGTAGCTGCTGACTAAGCTAAGCTGAGAAAAGAAATACACTCAGTTTTGTATTTAAAATCACTGTTACTGATTATTTATTCAATATTTATAGGCCCTATTGAATCTGTTCAGTAGTTACTAGATCTAGTTAGTTTTTAGTTAGATCTCGATTCTATATCTAGAATCTAGATTTGGTTTAGGAGTTTAGGTGAAAACTAGATCTAGATCTACTAAAAAGTTAAGTTCAGGTGGAAAAAAATTCTAGATTTCTACTACCCTAGGCCCTAGAATAAGATTTAGATCTTCTAAATCTAATCTAGCGTTAGACTGAGAACTACACTAGATCTAGATTCTAGTTACATTATCATCGACTTCGATAAGTATTAGATCTAGATCTATTCTACTGATAAATTAAAATTACTGATAAATATTATTTTTATGATTAAAAATGTCGATGGATGATCACGATGATGATGATGTGATTGTGATAAGTTGAGTCGATGACTGGATCTTGATGAGAATAAGATCGGAATAACTTACGGAAAGGACCTCAAAGTATTATAAATGAAACGAAGTATTCAAATAGATTCACAACATCCAGACTCTACAATACCAAGAAACTAACAAAATGCTCCACTCATCCGTTAGCATTGATGTCATTTTGCCAATAGTGAAGGTGGGATGAACGCCATCATCTCCCCTATTTGTGTATTTTTAGTTGTGGTTATATAAAAGTTGGAGAGTTCACTTCCGCTTGTTTTCTGGACGTATTTGGCCTAGGCCTAAATGATAATACTATTACTAATGCGGTTGAGAGATGGGATGGCTATTTTTATGAGTCAAACATAAAAATCCCCACACATTTTATTGTTGTTGTTTTTTAGACAATTATATATAAAGAGATTAAACGTATCCCTTTCTAAGGGACTTTTTTTCTACACCAATTAAAATAAGGACACTCAAGACCACAGCTATGTCTAGGCCTTTGTTCTATTCTTTGACATAGAATAGAACATAGACTATGTATAAAGTATAAAAAAAAATATTACTATTAGTTTAGTAGATCCAGGCTTAAAAAATAGTAAGGTTAGGACTTCGTTGGGGGTAATAATAGAGTAAAAGCCAAAAGCTAAAAATCAATGTGCAAGCTCTCCAAAGGGGGGGGGGGGGGGAGGGGGGGGAGGGAGAGTAGGCTTTTACCATTTTAAAAATTTATAAGCGATAATATAGAGATCTAAATAGTATAAATTAAATATAAATAGGCCCATCTTTACATCTTTTGGTCTTTTGCTAAGATGTGTGTGTGGGGGGGGGGGGGGGGGTTAAGTTTTGGCTGATTATTGACGTAATATGTTCACCTTATTTTGATTGTGTTGAATCTCTGGTGAAGGGTTGGTTAATTTCATACCTCCAAAATTTCATTTCATCGGGTCACATGAGATTTCCTGGAACAGGAAGAGAAAGAAACAGGTTAAAACCAAAAGGAATATACCTTTCATATAAACATTAAATAAAAAAGTAGACTACGACTATGATAAACCAATCGTTGAACACGAGTATAGAATCAATCAAATCATTTTCTTACCAAAATAACAGTCGCAAAGCTGCCTGAATTACGCCTTATAACGCCATGTTAAGAGCGGCTGAGCTCAGGCCCATTGCGAACTAGCTATTTTAGAATACCTGGGGCAGTCCTGGATACTATACTTACAACAGATCTTTTGATAAGCAGTTCTAAATTTTTAAAATAAAACCAGGTCGTCTATTAATTTAAAAAAGAAATGCTGCTATGCTAGTTGGAAAGATGGAGCAAGAATTAAGATTATTAAATCCCCATTTAGTTCCCAAACATCAATTTCATTTTTGGTAATAAAAATAGAGACAAAACTTAAATTCATGGGATAGTTTTTGAACCGCTGAGGCGAAGCTGTCAAAATTCTGGGTAAAGAACAGTCACATGACAAACAACACTGCTGTGGACTAGATCTAAATGGGACCAAAATATAGCCTAGTCCGCAACAACTTTTGTTTATCAAGTTATATAAATAGGTATCAAAATTTCACGAAAAAGATATGTTTACAACAACAAGCCTGCGCTGCTTGATATAATTTAACTGGGGTTTTGTTCGGAACTATTACAATAATGTTAATATAATGTTATCTGTTAGGCCTTTTGACTAACAGATAACAGTAGGCTACCCGTTATTGATTGTTACGACATCCCAATTATTTCTAGCTCGAAATAATAATTCACCTGGTTAATTTCAAATATCGATTTTCAGGGAAATAACTAAAACTTAAAAAAAAAAACCATCTTAAATTATATTTTAAAAATAGAAATAAAACCTACAACTATTTTTTTTTTCATCATTGTAGTCAAAAGCTTCGCGGAAAACAATGTTTTAGAATGCTGGCCACTGGCACAAAACTGAGTGTGGCTTAGGGCCTACTATTCCATTAGTCAAGTTAAGCTTATGAAAAATCCGGTCCTGTTGGCAGTTAATAACCACTCAAATGGAACGATACCGAGAAGTAACAAGTTTGCAAATAGATCTAGAACGCAATTTCTTAACTTAATATTAAATCCACCTATTCATGCTACCCGGAAACTCTGCCAGCTTGAAACGTTGACCTAGATCTTTCTATTAAAACTGAAACTGATTCTTGAGTTAATATTAATATAAAGCCACTGTTGGTTCCAGGGTATTCCTTCAACACCAGGTTTCGATAGCATTGATACATGTTTTTATAAGATTTGATTACAAAGTTTTGTGCATAATGAAATAATTCTTCATGTTTGGCTCAAACTGAAAAAAAGCTCAGAAAAAAATTAACTTTAAAATGATAGGTGATTTTTTTTCTTCTGAGATAGATCTATATGTAAGGCTGTAAGCGAGGGGTGAGGGGGGGGGGGGGGGGGGCGTCCAACTTCAGCATTCGGCGCCATGTAGCTGTGATGTAACATTTTATGTCTCGTAGTTCTACATTAGTCATTAGACCATAGGTGAAAGAATTTGACAAAAAAAGACAAAGTATGCGAGTCACAGATCAGTGGTTTTTACCCTGGGTTCGATCAAACACCAGGGGTTCGGTGAGTCAGTCCAAGGGGTTCGGTGAGTTTGTCTCAGGGGTTCGACTTATTCACGATCAGTTTTGTTGAGTGCGGACGGTATAACTAATAAGAAGGGTTTGGTGAATGTGCATACAGTGTTTCTTCCAGACTTTTTTCTCCGGGGGGGGGGGGGGGGGGGGGGGCACTTGATATTTTCGGGGGGCGGTCAACATTTTCCGGGGGGGAGCCCCCCCCCCCCACCAAGAGATGCCTGGAAGAAACTCGACTGCGCGCATGTCAAACTGGTGGGGGTTCGGTACCTCCAAGGAGGTTAAGAATCACTGCACTAGATCCAGAATGTGCTATGAAAACACAAGAAATCGCACCGTACGCCCAACACAAGCCAGCGTAACCTGTTTATGTTGTTGTCAGTGGTTTGTATTTAACATGAAATCATCTTTAGTGTAAAAAAACTGTAGAGATCTATATTAAAAAAAAACAACTTAAAAACGTTTAGAAAACGTGGCTGGTTAAAATTGTTTTTTAGGCAGTCGCTTTCAGTGGCGTCGCGTGCTATCTGCTATGGTTTCCAAGGGTGTCGCCCCCTCCGCCAATACTAAAAGTATAGGCAGTTTACGACACCCCCCCCCCCCCCCTCGTTTTAAATGATGTGGCTCTGTGCATGTAATGTATATAACTGTGTTAAGCTATTAAACTCACTAGTAAAAGGCATAATTTTTCACTAAAATTAGTTATTTTTTGTTTCGCCCCTTGGATGAGGTTACCCGGTGCGGTCCGCCCCCCCCCCCCCCGGCTTCGCCTTGTGACGCTACCGGTCATATTTGAATGAAGGATGAGTTAATCTAATTTTAGCCATTTAACCTGTCATGTTTATAAGTATTCATTATCTCCAGTCGGCAGTAGGCTCTGAGTGCGTGCCAGGTGATACCCTCAAAGAACAGGTAGATCTAGGTCGCGTGAGGTTATTTTTAAAAACATGTCGCATGCCGGGAAAGTGCATCCGGCTAACATGTATATGACGTCATTGTATTGAGACAATGTGAAATCAATATGAGGAAATGATGAATCAATTATATATGAAGACATACAATATGCAACATGGTATTCAATTCGTCTGTTAAAGAATACCACTGTCTAAACCCTAGCTATACAAAATGTGTGGACTGTTATGAACACATATGTGTGTAAGTTTATGTGAGTTGTGTGTGTTTGCGTGATACGACCTACAAATTGTGTTGTTACCATTGAAATATGTGCTCGACTCGATGAGTCTATGTTGTTTCCACTGATAAGCCGAATGTATTGTTATACCCGAATATATTGCTATGTTATTTTTTTCGATACAATGAACGCATCGAAATCCTAATGTATCGATACCTACATGTATGGAAGTTCCCAGCATCCCTACCTACGATTATATTTAATTTACGCCACCGCCGATGAATTGATAATTCCTCTAATAAGTTACTATGTGAACATGAAAATGAACAGTTTCGGGGTCTGTAAATCTCCATAAAAGAACTGACCTATAGATCATTTTTATAAACCTATAAACATAACTATAGAGAATTGTAATAGACACAGACAAAAGCAGATTGTGGCTCAGTCTATTGTTTTTACTCATACTTCTAACGGCGCTTGAAAAGATGCACTAGTGATTGTATGGAGTAACTTAATTTTTTTTAACATCGAGACTTCACATACTTCACTTCACGCGTCCAAAGTAAAAAATAAATACACGAATAGCAGGGGACGTAACTAACCATGTAGTATAGCATTTCATCACGATAACATCGTAAAATTGAAGTGTTTGCCATAAACGGTGGGATTTAAAAACGCCTAAGCGCACGTACTATATCAAAATTTGCCATATTGTATGATGTAAATTCTATATATCAATTTGTATCACGTGAACAGACAACCACGCAGCCCCGCATCGTATCGTATCGTATATAACATTTCTTGAACAAACCTTCTCAACATACACTCATACAATTATGTAGGTCTCGCATTGTTTAAAAACATATATCGCCCTGTTCACTACAATTTCACAATTGTATAAAAATCGTTATATTAAAATAAATAGTTTGTCATTCAAGCATAAAAAATAATAATGACTTTCAAAGTCAACGTTATATAACATTGCTCAATACCACATCACAGCTCTGTTCACAAATTCAACAGATCACGAATTGTTTTCCATTTCAAAAACATGTTTATATAATGTTTCAATTTCGTGTAATTAAAGATTAGCCTACATTCTCAAAGGATATAGTAAACAGGTTGATGTCAAATAAATCCAGTAGAGACTAGCTACACTTTTGCACTCGCCGATTGGGGGTATTCCTCAAAAACTGTCAACAAAAATAACACCAAAGTGTAAACGTGCAGGCCTATTGTTAGTGTTTAGGGTTTCCGTCAATGAACGTATGACGCAGTAACGACAACCCTTCCCAATCCTGCTTCACCCTCATCCTGTATGCCAACCACTTGCCCGCCCCGTACAGCGTGTTATGTGAACCGCGTCGTTTAGCCGTGCCTACGTCATCCTTGTTCATCAATCTCCCCCTCCCCCCTAGACACGCCTAGGATCACGACGGTTCTGAAATCTTTACCGTAGACCCCTGTTTACATTTTTATCCAATAACAAAATCGAATATTTAATTTAAAAAAAAAAACGGATATATTACCCGGACTCAAGCTCAAGTATTTGAATAACTAAGTACTACAAATATTTTTTATCTGTATTTAATTGGTCCAGATTACTCAAACAGACTATCGTCCTTAGGCGTTGTGTTACTGAAAGCGATAGTCAATATCAGTTTCATCTCTCGGGGGAGGGGGGGGGGGTCACTGCCCCCTCGAACCACGTACACCTTAACCCCGGACCAAATAAAAACAAATTATTTATATAGTAAAAGTACATTTTAGCCAGCGCCCCCTCCCCCCTCCCCCTTTTGCCACCACCCCGAGAAAGGGGTCTGAAAAAACCCTGGTCGATATAATAATTGTACACCAAACCTAACCTCAAAACTAAAACCAGTTTCTAGCACAGGAATATCAAGGTCTGTGGCGTACTGACGTGGACCGCCTACAATGAAAGCAGTTTCTCTTACACTGAGACATCAATTAACGACGGGTGATTTCAAAATTTTCACTTTCAGCATATGAATTTTCTAAAACATTATGAATATAAAAATAAAGGCCTACTCATTAGCGCTTACGCATGTTGTAGGCATACTTACACACACACACACGCACACACACACACACACACATATATATATATATATATATATATATATATATATATATATATATATATATATATATATATATATATATATATATATATAATCGTAAACACTGAAAGTCACACGAACGCAGTCTTGTAAGAAGCTGTATCTTTAGACAGCTAACATCTTGAGGTTCCTTAAGGGCTACCCCGCATCTAATATCCCCCCTGCCTACCCCTTTTAAAAAAATCATTAAATCCAGGGTCCAGGATTCTTGCAAAAGATCCCTTTACGCAATGGCCATTTCAGGGACCCACCCATATTCCAAGCACAAATTATAATTTTAATGAATACTGCAGGCCCTTTGACGTAAAACTAAATATCCGAAAAAAAAATTAAAAAAATAAAGCCAAAAATTTGTAAAAAGAAAAAAAGGGGGAAAATGTGGGATTTCTGACGTATTAACCCCCCCCCCCCCTTTCCCCTTTTTTGTGCAAACACACGGTTCAAGGCTAAATAACGTTTAACAAGAAATTCACAATGCTCTTTTGTATTGCTAGATCTTAATCATGATATTATCTGGGGCTAGCAAGGCCTAGAACTAAATTACTAAATTTAGACGTTCGGGTATTACCGTTAGTCTGTTTTAAAACTCTCTTGACCCTTAGCGGTTGTACTTTTTTTTTATGAATACAGATCTAGGATCAGGACAAAGAATTGGAGCATAGTAAAACGTAAAAATAAAATGCTAATTAATAGTAATAATTTCGCCTTAGTGTCGCGATTCGTAAATTGGACCTTTCCTTTCGTAAAGATGGGTTCTTTTAAAAGTAAAAAGACAACAACACATTTAAAGCTACTCGATATATATTATGCACGAATCAATCTTCGTTTGTATGTATTATTATAAAAGGAGCCGTTTCATTAAAAAAAAAAGATGCATGTCTAGCCTGTATAAAAACAATGTAATGATTAGCAATATTGCTTGTGTTTATGGATGATCACACATCATGGTGTGTATTTTTATTTTACAAAGTTCTCGGCCTATTGAGAGCTATATACTACACACAATTTTATATATATATATATATATATATATATATATATATATATATATATATATATATATATATATATATATATATATATATATATATTGGCTATATATTGGCTATATATGCTATAGAGAGAGATAGAGTATTGGCCTATAGTAATTTGATTATCAGAAGATTTTTAATGCAGACTGTACTCAGTTCAGTTGCAATGTTTCTTTCAGGCATCTCTTCGGGGAGTCGGGAGGCATCGAAGAGCGTCTACCGCGCACCCTCCCCCACTCCCCCAAACGAAATAAAGTTTATATAGAAAATATTTAATTTTATCAGTGCCCCCCCCCCCCCCCCGCTTCAGAAGAAAAAAGTTTAAAAGAAAAACTTTTCAGTAGTATGCTCTGTGTCTGTTTTTACGAACCTACACACAAATATAAAAACTGAATATAATATGTGCATATGTAAATGTACAGACCTCATATACAGGGGACAAAGGGTGGACGAGGTAGCCAGAACACCGGGAAAAATCCCGATGGGCCGCCAGGATCGGGGCTGTAATATGACTAAAAGTGCTTTTATTATTACACTCCCGATTTATCTGTTTTTGTTATTACCGTATATTGCCGTATACAATGTGTTAAATGACCCATGACTATAAACTTGTACTATAAAGGACTGCGACTTTGATGGATAAAATATGTACAGAAATATGTACAGTAAAATACAATTTGGCCAACATGGATAGGAAGAAAACTTAAAATGCAGGAAACATCGCTTTACAACAGAGTTAACGCCCGTTTTAGATATCCTTTTACCTTACGTTGTTTCAACCATTGTCTATTTAAAAATACAATGGAGAAATATGAATAGTAGAACAAGAAACTCTTTACTTGTATAAAACAGTTGTTAGAAATAGAATGGGAAATTGGGATGTTACCTTTTGGTAGGCCCTAAATCATGTTACCAATCATGCTCAAATAACAGCAGATATCCTGGGTCTAGGCCGCTAGCTTAACTCTAAATTCTAAATAATTATATTAATTTTAGCCAACTGCTTCCTCTTCTGGGAAAGTGCTATTTATAAACGTTTACATTTCCTGTGACGTTTTCGGGAAAACGCACGCGCAGTTTGTCATCACTGTTACTGTTAGCATAGCCCCAGCGATGAGAAATAAAATCAATATATGAATGGGCCCTTTTTTTCCCTAGGACTGTTACCTATTTTTAAAAAATAAAATGTCTATTTTGTTAGGTTTTATTTGAAATAAAAACCGTATTAAAAACTAAGACATAATATAAATTTAACAAATCGTGGTTTAAATAAGCCTATTTAAAGCAAGACATTGCCAAGATAAAAGAATAAACAGAAATCCTACACCCGAACCCCAAAACTTATTTTTACATAATTGTGTCTAGACAGGGTGTGCGTGCCCCGTGACTCATCAGATGGACGTGTGAGTCATGGCTATTTCCATCAGTACCCACGGGTCTGCTACGACCCTAACTCTTTCTTTTTCTCTCTCTCATTTAGTAGGTGAAATAGGCCTTAGAACATTTGAGCTTTGTTAAATTGAAGTGAGGAAAGTTTACACATTTTCCCTCTAGATCTGATAAAAAGGCAAAATTTCCATCCTTTTGGTTATCCAAAAAAAAAAAAAAAAAAAAAAAAAAGTCCTGAAGGGACGCGTGAAGGACACTAACAATCTCAGTCGTGTCTAAAAATATAAATTAATATATCTAGAACAGTTTTAAAAAAATAGAGTATTAATTTCCAGTACTTAACCTAGATAGATTTGCTGAGTGTAAAATTATGTAGCACAATCATTGATATCAGTAGTGTCCCAACACGGTGGGGGACGGGGAGGGGGGGGGGGGGCTCACCTGGTGACACCATCTGTGAGGGTGATACCAAAACGAAACATTGCTCTAATAAAAAACCTTGTTAAATACACCGTTCAGTTATACACATTGTTACGCTGTCTGGGATAAAGGATAACATCAAATTGCCTGAAGTTTTTGATAGGCTACATAATAAATAAATAGGCGAAGTAGTTGGCCATGGAGGAGGGTGACACCATTGTTTAATGCAGTGAGTGTCAGTCGATGAAGTGATACAACGGAATACGGATTGGTCGATGAAGTGATACAACGGAATACAGATTGGTCGATGAAGTGATACAACGGAATACAGATTGGTCGATGAAGTGATACAACGGAATACAGATTGGTCGATGAAGTGATACAACGGAATACAGATTGGTCGATGAAGTGATACAACGGAATACAGATTGGTCGCACATGAGATCTCTTACATATTTTAACGACCAAAGCTTATTTTAAAAAACACATTTGTTTTATTTTATAATTTTCAGTGCATTTAAAAGTTTATTAGTAAAAAAATGTTTTTTATATATATATATATTTTTTTTTAACTTTTTAGCATTTGGTTCTAAATGAAGTTGACACCAAATTGGCTATGACTAAAATAAACCGGGAGTGATCTCCCCTAAACTTTCTCGAAAATTCTTATATATATCAGTGATGGTACATCACGATATAGACATGATATTTAATCCATTTTTAATTACTTAAACTTTTTAAAATAGAATAAAATCTCATAGAAAAAAGAATTGCACACCAAGTGAACGAAAAACAGTATGCGTAATATTATTAGTACTTTATAAATTCATATGCTTTTTTTTTTTGTTAAATTGGAAATAGCGTAAATTACTACTTCCGGTCAACGGAAATTTTACACAATGCAGAGAATTAGATATTTTACTTATATGTGAAATTTCGTTTATCCATCTGAAACAGTACTCAAGTTATAGGCTTTCGAAAAAATTGAAAGTAGAATAAGTTCCACTTCCGGTTTTCGGAAATCGCTGAAAAGTTGACACAGAACTACAAATTTGATATAATACTTATGTATGAAATTTCATCAACCTTGCTGTGACGGTTATCGTTTTTACATACACACATATATACACACACACAGACATACGGACAGAATTGCAAAGTCCAGTTTATCCCACTCAATTACGCATAAAACGCCAAAATTTGGAATATCTGGATTTATAATTTTTGCCCAATTAAAATAAGTCCTCTATACTCCTGATGTGATGAATGACTGAGGTGTAAAACGGTGAGAACTGTCAAAGTTTCATGTGTTTTGTGTGCACGATTACAATACTTTCTCTATACTCTGTATACGAGAAAGTAAATATTTGCTTTAAAACCACATCTAAAGCTTACAAACCCTAAAAGACAATGCTATGCTACTTCATAGTCGGTGGTCAACTCTCGGGAGCAAGAAATCAACTAGCTATGTAAAACTGTTCAATGCTATCGGTAAGTTCATCTAGCGATCTCAATTATTTAATCTTATCTCCCCTTATATTATTGAATACTTAATCGACTTCGAGGAAAGTGTTGTAATCGTGCAAAAAAATCGAAATCGAGATTTTCACGTTTTACATATCTCTGAGTCGGAAAAACAGCGTTTTGGAATTTTGTCCATATGTCTGCGTGTGTGTGTCTGAGTGGATGTGACTGTGAACACGAAAATTTGAGTATCGTTACAGCTAGATTGATGAAATTTCATAAATAAGTATTAATTCAAATTTGTAGTATTGTATCAACTTCTTAGCGATTTCCGGTAACCGGAAGTGGATCTTATTCTACTTTTGGTTTTTCAAAAGCCTATAACTTGAGTACTGTTTCAGATAGATATACGCAATTTCACATATAAGTAAGAGATCTAATTCTCTGCCTTCTGTCAAATTTTGAGTAATTTCCGTTGCCCGGAAGTAGCAATTTATATATGTGAAAGCCTGGCAGAAAAAACAAAGAGGAAAACAAAGATTCAAAATATTTTAAAGGCTAATACTATTAGTCTGCTTGTCTTCCTTAAAAAACACGTCTTTTTGTATTTTTAAATGCATATTTTGAATTATTTTTTTCGTTTATCGAACAACTACACTAGAATCTATACTAAAGTATCAAGAACATTCTAGATATCTAGGTTATAATCTGAAGTATCCGTAATCCCCTCCCCCGACTCTTCTGTGCATTGCATAAGTTTGTTCGAAGTCTTTTAGCTAATAAGTTACATTTACCATCATTTCCGCGAATTGTGTTTAATCCAGGTTTAGCATTTCAAAAGGCTGAAATCAAATTACCACATAATTAATTATCACCCTTGATATACACCTTTGAAATTTTAGCGACACGGTTTATTCATAAATATAAAAATTAAAAAATTGATTTGTGATGGTAAAATAATGAAAACAGCATAAAGTACTTACTTAGGCCTCTCTCTTGTCGCTTGTTATTAAAAAATCTGGTAAATGTAGTTTCAGTCTTGTCGGTCACCGTTTTATAAGCCTGACTTTAAAAAATCAATAATTAATAAATAACAGTAAATATTGCATGACGTAAAACTAAAACGACAAGCGATACAACATAAACAACAGTAAAACAAAAATCATAGGCTGGACAGAAGGCTCTGCTAGATTTGTAGCTTTAAAATAACAAAAGATTTCAGTACTTCACTACGCTACCAAGTCCAAAAGCGAAACAGAATGTCGTCAGCATTGGCGCAGTCGTTCTATCTTTGCCAGCAGACTCAGGTAGGACTAATGTCAATAAATCTAGATCTACTAATCTAGGTTAGATCTAGATCTATACTTAATCTCATATTCACTAAATGCCTTAAAAATTGTGAACTTATAATTATATCGTTTGTTACGTAATTCATTCATGTTATTAAAATTGGCATGTTGAATGGGGTGTTAGGAAATTGCGAAAAGCGAAATGGCGCGGCGGTAAACTGCGAGAAAGGCGCGAAACGACCGGTCACGTGACATTTTTGTCTCGCTTATTACCACCACCCGATACTTGCGCTGGGTGGTGTTAAAATACGAACATATCTGCAAAAAATTTGCCGCACCCGATTTACAGTGGTATTTGATGCAGACTTCAAACATTTTCATTTACATTGTTAAAACTTCCGATTTTTCCGTCGCTAGACATTCTGATGACTTTTCAACTTCCTCATCTTTAGAATACCACCTTGTTGAAACTGCCCGAAATACCGCCGACGATAGATCATCTTCTTTCTTTTGTGTGGAACACAAGATTATACCAATTCATAATGAATTCACGTTAAATTTTTAAAAATAATGTTGACTGAGACGGTATTTTCCTCTCGCTTATGAGAAAACGAGAGCGGGCGATGACAGTAGCACAGCAACGATGTTAGGATTTTTTAATAGATAGATCTATATCTATGGATCTTAGTGTCTATCTTTCTATCTATATATAATAATGAAAACTGGATAAAAAAAATAACAATTAACACTCGTGTTAAAGCCCGCCTTTATTAAAGGGTATGGTTTTAAGCATATGCTTGTTTAGTTTAAAACAAAAAAATAATTTAAATAAATAAGCATAAAACAAAACTTTTTTTTCGCAAAAGATGTCTCGCTATTTACCCATGGTTCTGCAGGTATATCTGGCATTATCTTTTCGCAGTTAACCGCCTCGCCATTTCGCTTTTAGCGCCTTGTAATTTCCCAACACCCTGTTGATTGTTGCAGTGTAAGCCTATACTTTTACTACACTACTACTAGTAAAAGTACTGTACTGAGTACAGTAATGTCAGTAATGGTCAGTGTAATTAAGAGCAGGGTGGATTTAATTTTAATCAAACATTAAAAACTGTACCATGTGACAGTACTGCCTCATCTATGACTTTATTATTAAAAGTCACTTTTGCTTATAAGTTTGTATATTTATTTTTTAGTTTGTTGGTTCTGCACTATGATCTAGATCTATGTCAACATTAAATTGCTGACACACAAAAAAAATCGGGCAGTCCTATTTTTTCAGATCACGTGCCACCTAGGGTAAAGATTTAGCGTAACGGTGAGCGTACAGCGCAAATGCGGTCTTCAGCATGATGCGGAGCAAACCACGCGAATGCGGCCAAAATAATTTGTTAAAAACAAGTACATAAGCACAATAAATAATTGTTTTTTCAAACTGCATTATTTCAGGCCTTACATATGTCATATAAATCTTTATCTTAAGCAATGGATTTATTTAAATTAGGATACAATTTAATTAAAATAATATTTAGCATAGTTTTACCTTATGGTTAAGAGTAGCCTCCCTTTAAAATTTTAACAGAAAATATTTTACTCGAATGGTCTGTGAGTTGCTGGCTGAAAATACAGTTTGATAGCCACATATAAAAAAAGCATGCAGCCAGTGTTAATGTTTTGGTTTTAATTTTCCCCACCTAAAAAGGGCACTGTGGGTAATTTCAATGCATGTAAATTGTGCTAATTCATTATTATTTAGACATTAGCTTACATAATTTACTCATTTGTATTTAATATAAGGTTCGAGCTCAGAAAAGAACATAGAAGAAAGAAATTGATGTTTTTAAAAGATAAATTTATGATATGACGCCTTTTTAGATGTGTATAGTACAGGTGCCTTTCTGATCAGGAAAGACACGAGGATGATGAAGAAGAGTTTACGTGTTTCTGTGACCTCAGGATAGTTTAATCAGCACCATGCTCAGCCAAAATATGTGTTTTTAAAAAAAAACATTTTGGCTGAGGTGTGATGTCTTTTAAGATGTGGGGGGGGGGGGGTCTGGCATTTTGTGACAAAGCATGACAGTGGGGAGGGGAAGCATGTTGTCATTTATGAATGATCCCTAAACCCACAGGATAATTGTGGTCTCGTTAATATTAACAGTAACCCAATAATTTTTTTCTATTAGCACCTCCCCCCCCCCCCCCCCCCCCCAACAAACAAACTTTGATATATCTTGACAACAAATCTACAGTAGTTTAGACTCTCCTTGCATAACGTGAATTCCAATTTTTTAGAAGAGTTTGTTGTTAGACTTGTTTAAAAAATTGTTCGCCATAGGGTTGTCAGAGATTTAACGAAAAAATAAAAATAAAATCCTGATTAATGCATTTGTATCTGAAATGCGTGCACTTCATTGCATTACCATCCTACTATCGTACTAAATATAAACTATAAATTAGTCTCATTAGTTTCTCATTAAATACTGTTTCATAATTAAAAGATTGTTTTACTATTTTGGATTGTTGTTGAATACTTTTGATTGCTATTGAATATTGAAGTTAAATATTTTGTTTTTAGATTGCCGCAGCAGTCTCTCACTTAACCTCTTTTGTGGGTAGTGTCAGAGCTATGTCCAGTCATAAAAACAGATCAGTAAATCACAGTAGCAAGCACAGTGGACACACACAAAGTGTAACATCAGGACAGGACAAGAAAAGAGAATTAGATGAGGTATTTTAAACTTTGCTTTCCAGTTTTATCAAGCTTATCACATAATTAACTTTAAAACTTTATTTTTAAGAAAAATGTAAATTGTACATTAAATGTTATAACAAAATTAAGATCGTAATTTGCTTGAAGTAAAAAAAAAAGATTGTTTTCTGTATGCTGTATGCTGCTGCTTTAAGAAAATGTTTTGTGTTCCAACAGTTCCAACCATTACAAATATCTGATATGAAAATAATTTTCAAAGACATGACAGCCATATTAACCACTCCAACCACTGCCTTAGCTGGTAAAAAAACAAACTGGTCACAGTGTCATGTATCAGCCAGTACATTCTTTGAGAACAAAACAGGTAACGCCATTTCAAAATGGATAATTCAGAGTTTAATGTTCTTTACATTCTTAAATATTGCTGTCTTGACAGTCATTTTTTAAAAATAAAAAAATGTATATATTGCTTATTGTTTTTTAAATAGGTAATTTTTTTTTCTGTGATCAACAGGTTTCCCTAAAACACATTTACTAGCAGATAACCATTCGACTTTGTCAACTGTAAAGACAGCAGCACAAGACCCATTGTTCAGAAAAATATTTAAATCTTTGATAAGTTCACATTGTAAGTGTTCTGGAAGTTTAACATACAACATCAAAATTAAAAAAAAATTTTTTTGCGTCTGCAATTATATTTGTTTAATGTTAAGCAGAAGATGTGAATGCATTTTGAATGAACTTCAGTAAACATTAATTTTTCAAAATCAGTTTGTAATAAAGAAAAAATAAAATAATTATCTAATGCACATTAAGCTCATGGTAATTGCTGTTTAGGTGTACAACGGATATGCATTTATACATACTGTCCCATCTTGATGAAAAGATTCTTAGCAACCTATGGCTGAAAGTGTGAAACACTGCAAAATAACCAAAAACATCAACTTGCTTTTAATTAATTTGTATAGATATACAGCAACGCGGCTTTAAGACACACAGATCAGAGCGAAATCTTGGAGTTGGTGTTGGCTCTAAGAAAGATTCACCAGATTCATTTCTTGACAACTTTCAAGACTTGTTTGGCGGTCGCTCAGAGAAGCAAGTATGTTGTGATTTTATTTTGTTTATATACTAACTTCCTTACAATGGCTTTAAAATTTAAATATCTTGTCCTTTCTTTTGATAGCTTTTAACATTATAAAATTATGTGAATTTTAAATTTGTAATAGGGTTTACATTCTAGTAAATCAGAATATCTTTTAAAAATACATTTTGTTCTTAATTAAGATTAACTTTTCCATTTTTTTTATTAAACAGAGTGACCAACAAGGAACAAAAGTCGGCAACCTGTTTAACCCAACTTCACTTTCTTCTAAGTCTCATTCTGATCTTGATCCTGAGTTGGACAAAAAACTCAAGATAGCATTTGCCGAAGGTTATAGAGCTAAAGAAGAGGTTCCGAAGAAAAAGTGGCCAGGTATAAGGTTAGTAACCAGTTCTGTCAGTCGAGAATTTTACAAATGATTTATCTTTGTTAAACAGTGACGCTCATAATAAAATTTTGTTTAAATAACTTGCATTTTTAGAGTCAATTTTGTAAAGGAATACCAGTTACTTTTGATGTCCAGTTTAATATAGCTAAATTCCAATACAAATTGTTTTCCAATGTTGTCTATCCCCTATGTAAACAATACAGGTTCCATTTTCCATGTAACTTTCACATGATAAATGTAATTGTTGTATTGAGAAGTCTATAATTTTGTGGTTAAGCACAGTATACCCACACAGTGGAGGTCAGTTGTTAAAACGTTTTTCTTAACTCAGCTTCGCGTTTGTTTGTTTGGATGTTTGTTGTTAAAATTGACATCGAAAATTAGCCCACTTCTGATTGCTCTACAGACCTGAAATTTGGCATGCATGCTACTTTCGCCTAACAATTTCAGATGCAATCATAAAAACTAGCAATTAGTGACCGTAATTAGCTTAATTTAATTACGCCCCAAGGACCATAAAATTGAGGACATGATTTCTAAAGATACCGACAAGACTTGAAGCCTATTGACACAGTTACTTCGGCCCCAATCGATGTGAGCGCGCTGGCCGTGATCGTATAGTGGTTAGTACTTCGCGTTGTGGCCGCGACAACCCAGGTTCGAATCCTGGTCGCTCAAGATTTTTAGTCCGTGTATTTATAAACACTTTTTTAAAAACCACGTTTTTCATGTGTAGCAACGGACTAAAAAGGAGAACGGACACGGTAACACATTGTTAACGGTGACACGGTTGGTACGCTGGGCATGCTAAAATACACATAAACACGTTTTTCCTTAACTCAGCTTCGCGTTTATTTGTTTGTTTATGGGAGATTTGATCACGTGATTCGTGAGTAGATCTCCACGCCAGCAACGTAAATTACACCCTTTCTCTGTTTAAAGCGTATCAGTCGCTCAAGATTTTTTTAGTCCGTGTATTTAAAAACACTTAGTCAAGTCATACTTAATCAAGTGATTAGATAAAGTAGAAAATAAACTATATAAAAAACTTTTTAAAAACCACGTTTTTCATGTGTAGCAACGGACTAAAAAGGAGAAAATAAAATACTTTAAAAAAACTTTTTAAAAAACCACGTTTTTCTTGTGGACTAAAAAGTAGAAAATAACTATTTACATACATTTGATGACAAAAAACGTGGGTCGGGCAGATGGGTCGGGAAATTTGATGGTGAACGTACCCACGTTTTTTGTCATCAAATGTATGTAAATAGTTATTTTCTACTTTTTAGTCCACAAGAAAAACGTGGTTTTTTAAAAAGTTTTTTTTAAGTATTTTATTTTTGTATTGTTAATATTGGTTTCTTCAGCATTGATTTAATTTTGTCTGTTTTCGGCTCAACAGAAATTTCATTATTTTGGCATTTATTTTGTGGCTTGCCTACCAATTGCTGAGTGCTAAGATTTCAATAAAAACAGGTAAAGGCTAATTTTTAACACACATATCTTAGTTAAAAGTAGTATTATAACAATTTTTCAACTGTCCTTTTAAAAACATTTTTAAAATGTCCAATGCATATGTGAGAATAGAAGTAAATAAATACACAAAAAATATTTTGCATTTTATTTTCTATGGACGACATAGGTGGCTCACTTGGTTTTCTGAACAGCATTTCATATGAAGTAAATGCAGAAGATGTAAATGTTACTTTTGCAGATGTAAAGGGGGTATGTCTTTACTTTTTTAATTTTTTTTTTACATTTAAATAGCTGTTGTTGTCATTAGTTACATTTTTAGAAAATCTAATTTTCTGTCTAAAAGAATATATAAAATTTTCTTTTTTAACTTTTTCATGTACATAAACATTGTTGTTTAGGCTGATGAAGCTAAACAAGAACTGCAAGATGTTGTTAATTTCCTTAAAGATCCAGAGAAATACACATCATTGGGTGCTAAGCTACCTAAAGGTAAGTCATTTAGATATTTTAACACCAAATTCTGATAATTAACCAGGTAAGTTATATAGATATATAAAAAAAATCGTTTAATAATGTTAATTTAAGATTTTCGTATTTTAACGTATACTATTGTCATCAAGTTATGAAATGTCAGGTCTTTACTGACAATAACATATTTTTGTTTTCCAGGTGTTTTGCTAGTTGGTCCACCTGGAGTAGGAAAAACATTACTAGCCAGAGCTGTTGCAGGTACTAAACTTTAACAATGCTATGATGTTTTTGGATAATATTCTACAGCCCAGACATTTTTTGTCTATTTTGTCTTACACTTATTAAAAACAACTTAAGTCTAAGCTGTGTAAAAACAATTATGAATCTAATAATTTAGGAATTTATGTTATAAAATTTGCAAATGCAGACAACTTAAAAAATTATTTTAAAAATTTGCAAAAATCACTTTTCTAATACAAACTTTGATTGGCTGTTGTTGGAACAGGACCATAAGTTTGTTTTAATGCTTCCTGCTTAGCGTGCTGTGATACACATTTAAAAATAAATCAATTATTTAGCACTCAAGTTTGGTAATTCTGTATTATTCAAACAATGGTACATCAGCATGTATTTTAAAAAAATTATTTTAGTTGTGAGGATAATTAAGAAACTTAGTCATTAAAAATACATTTTAAGGCTGCCCTATACAAAAAGAAAATATAAAAAAAATTACATAGGGGAAATAACTAGATATTTGTGAAACCAGTCTGGTGAGTTGTGTTGATGAATGATGTTCTAAATCTTATATCTGTGGTCAGCTGTAGTAATGGGTTAATAATACCTTAGCAAAAAATTAAGCTTTCACAAAATAACAATTTATTTGTATAATGAGTTTATACTACAACATATAATTAGCATTTTATTCAAGATATTTATTTCATTAGAGATAAGACTGATACAGACCTTTTATCTAAAGCTGGGCTGGTCTCATACAATAATTTGAGCACATCTTTGTCTCTTTACCTCTGCAGGAGAAGCTGGTGTGCCATTTTTTCATGCTTCAGGTTCTGAATTTGATGAGTTGTTTGTTGGTCTTGGAGCTAAACGTATTAGACAACTTTTCAGTAAGCTCTTCAAAACATTTTAACCAACTGAACTGAGTTTTTTTTTTTTAGCACAGTTTAATCTTGTAACTTACAAATATTTGTTTACATTATTTTTAAGGTGTAAGTTATTGAAAGTGCATTAATAGTTAATGTTAATTTTTTTTTTCTTCTTTCTAGGTGCTGCTAAAGAACAAGCTCCATGTATTATATTCATTGACGAATTTGATTCAGTAGGTGCCAAAAGGACAAGTTCTGCTATCCATCCTTACGCTAATCAGACAGTGAATCAGCTACTGAGTGAAATGGATGGGTATGTCCATAATGTGATAAGAGTTTAACCTTTTATTGTATCTTACTGTTGGTAGCATCTACATTTCATGGGCTAGGTTCATCATGTGATAGAAGCTTTAACCTCTGAATTATATCTAACTGTTAGTGGCACCAATATATCATGTAATAGCTGAACTGAGCTTCTAATAGAAACCTGGCATTTAGCCTTATCTTTGAATCATTAATTCAATGAACTAAAAGAGTAAAGACTGGTACTAACTAAGCTTGGATGTGGTTTCAGGTTTCAACAGAATGAAGGTATTATTGTGATGGGAGCCACAAACAAGGTGGATAACATGGACAAGTAAATCATTTTTTTACTAGGTCGCGGTGGGCATTTATGTGTTGGTGGGTGGGTGGTTGGTTGGTTGGTTGTATAGTCAAATCTTGTTATTCAATACTTACCCTTTTCCAAACAGTCAACTAACACATTTTCTTAGCTGTAGTAATTCATTGCTCTGATATATTGAAAATATTTTAATTTTGCTTATGTTATGTGTGGGGAAAGGTGGCTTTGAAGTGTTTCCTGACTTTTTTTAGGTTGAATATTACTCTTCTGGTTTGTTTACTTTATCATTGTGTATCCTAAAAACAAGAAGGTCTGAAATATCCTAAATTTGTTAATTTTAGAGCTCTGAGGCGCCCTGGCAGATTTGATGTGGAAGTCACAGTGCAGTTACCTGATTTGAAAGGAAGAAAAGAAATCATTGAGTTGTACATCAGTAAAATCAAGAAAGATCCAAGTAAGTTGAATGCATGATAATACAACTTAAAGCACTTCTGAATTAAGTCTATACTTAATTTTATGGATGCTTTTTTGTTTCAATTTCTATGTTGATAGCAAAATAAGTAATTTCTTATTATTTAAAAAAAATGAATTAACAATGACGTTTTCTATAGTCGTGTTGAGTAAAAAATGCAATGATTCTTTGCTATGTTATTTCAGATGTTGATGTAGATAAACTAGCTAAGGGTACCACTGGTTTTTCTGGTAAGTTCTTACCACACAGCCAATACATAAAATTTACCACTGTGTCTGCCTTTTTTGAGTGTACCCTTTTTTACTTGCTACTTCCTGTGCTGATCATTGAAATGTATTGTACCATAAAATTTAGGGGCTGAACTGGAGAATTTGGTGAACCAGGCAGCACTGAAGGCAGTTATAGATGGACAAGACACAGTCACTATGAGCCATTTGGAATATTCCAGGGACAAAATAATGATGGGTACATTTTTTTGGTCACATACTGCATTGTAATAAAATAAGGGAAAATATAAAACAGCTACAATACTTTATGTTCGCAGCTGATAATCCTACATATTTAATGGAACAATACCTTTGAAGATTTTTGAATAAATAATGTGTGTTGTTTTCTGTGGTAGGCCCAGAAAGGAAGTACAGAATACCAGATGAAGAAACAAATTTAATCACCGCCTATCATGAGGCAGGCCATACACTGGTTGCGTACTTCACTAAAGATGCCACTGCCCTGCACAAAGTGACCATTATCCCCAGAGGGCAGTCTTTGGGGCATGTGAGTTTTTTAAAACTTTAATTATCATAGCTGAAGCAGAGTGGGCACACAATTTGTTTAGTTGTTATTCCAAGTCAGGTTGAAGTATTTTACAAGAGAGATTTTTCTTTGACGCAGACATCGTTCATTGAAGAAAAAGAAGTGTACAACCGAACAGTCTCACAGTTGAAGGCAGCAATGGACACGTCCATGGGGGGCAGGGTGGCAGAGGAGCTGATATACGGGCCAGAGAAAGTGACAACAGGAGCCTCATCAGACCTACAGCAAGCTACACGAGTAGCCACAGCTATGGTCATGGCTAACGGAATGTCTGAAAAAGTATGTCTGTTTACATTTGTAACTGCCCAATTGACTTTTTGATGGTGTCTCTGTGCCATTTTCTTTTGTATACAATCCTTTAAATTTCAGTTGATTTGATAATTTATTGAATGAACTAATCATGAAGTAAGTAAAGCACATACATGTCAGTCCAATTAGGCAAACCTGCCTTTACTCTGACATGTGAAAAAAACCTCTATAGGTAAAAAGTATCCATTTTCAGTCCCAAGATTAAGCAACACACTTAATTTTGATTTTTAGTATTTTTACTTTCTCGTATATACGAAGTATAGAGAAAGTCTTGTAATCGTGCAAAAAAAAAAAAATCGAGATTTTTGCAAATCTCGACGTTTTGCATCTCACTGATACGGAAAAACATAATTTTGCAATCTTGTCCGTATGTCTGTGTGTCTGTGTGTGTGTCTGTGTGTGTGTGTGTCCGTGTGTAAACACGATAACTTGAGTACCGTTACAGCTAGGTTGATGAAATTTCATATATAAGTATTTTATCAAAATCGTAGATCCGTATCAACTTTTGAGCGATTTCCGATAACCGGAAGTGGTACTTTTCCTACTTTGAATTTTTCAAAAGCCTATAACTTGAGTACTATTTCAGATAGATAAATGAAATTTCATACGTAAGTAAAAGATCTAATTCTCTACCTTCTATTAAATTTTGAGTCATTTCCGTTGACTGGAAGTAGTACTTTACGCTACTTCCGATTTCTCAAAAAACTAATGTAAATTTTAAAAGTAATAATAATATTGCGCACTATTATGCGCTTTTTTATTTCGCGTTCACTTGGTGTGCAATTAATTTGTCTACGAGATTTTATTCTATTTTTAAAACTTTAAGTATTTAAAATGGATTAAAAATCATGTCTATAGCCCGAGTTCCCATCCCCTGTTATTTTATATAAGAATATTCGAGAAAGTTTAGGGGAGATCACTCCCGGTTTATTTCTTTGTTTGCTTCCAACTTTCTTGTTTTTGAGCATTTATTTTTTGTCCTGATGTTTATCTACTTGTACCTGTTTTTTTTTCTATAGACTTTTGTACATGTTGGTTTTTGTGTAAAAAATAAATCCTCTAAAATTTATTCATGTTATGTTACATGTAGATTTTTTATTTCCCGTACACATTTTATTTCTCTAACTTATTGTTATGTTATTGTTCAGGTTGGGCTGAGGAGCTTTACAGATGAAGTGGAGTTAAGTCCAGTACAAAGGGAAATAATTGACAGCGAAATCAGACGTCTACTACAAGAATCCTACGAGAGGGCCAGAACCATACTCCGACAGCACAACCATGAACTAGTCAATCTAGCACAGGCGCTCATGAAATACGAAACTTTAGACAAAGATGAGATCAAAATGGTTATTGAAGGGAAAAAGTTGAACAGGACTTTATGATCCATGAAATTTATTTTAAACTCTTGACAAACTTATTTAACATTTCAACTGGCAAGCCCTGCTACAAGTCGAAGAAATGAAATTTTTTGGATTCCTTTGAAGCTGTTTTGTGTAACCACTGGTGTAGTACAAGTTTGCCAAAAGCCCGAGTGGTTTTAAAAAATTTCAAGTCCAACTTTTCTTAACTCATGAGGGGAAAAATACAAGGTTCATTTAATATTTACTTGATAGTAACTTTTTAAACATTTTCTTGTAAGAGCTGATGACTAAGTTTTAATGATATTTTAAATCATTATTTTATATGACTAATATTCAGGATCCATATTTTAGACTAACTTTGAGATCATTGTAGTATTTATAGGCTGCCCGTATAATTTTATCTGCTATTTTAGGGTGAATTTTAACATGTACTTTTAGTAAGTCGAACATTTTTGTTACAAGCGGATGGAGTATCTGGAGGTGCTACTGACTGAATCTGTGTTAATAAAAAAAAAAAGTGAATGGAAATTATCTTTCTATTTTCAGTAAATTTTACATTTAAAAGAAAACTTAAAATATTTTTTTTGTACTGTGTAAAGGAAATATTTCAACTATTCCTCTTTAATATTTAATATTTTTATTTCCCGTACATATTATTATATGTTTTGCCCCTCCCTCTAAACCTAATCTCAAGATATTCCCAGTTCATTACAAAATTCTCTATCCCACAGTTGAAATATTTCTTTCCTCTGGTTCATTTGTTTGTACATTTGATGTGACTCCAAACTGGTAAAATCAGCTCATAGTGTAATTATTGCCCCATCACAAAACTTGAAGAAACAGTTGTAATACATTATAAAACTTTATTGATAAAATACATTCTAATTATTCAACAGGCTCCTCACCTCTGTCACATAATGTTTACAAATTAATAGTAATTAGTAATCAAGCTTTAACACAGAACCTGATAAAAATGTTACAAAAGCAGTAGGTAGTCCAGCTATTTCAATTGGTTCTTCTCTTTGGGTGAATGAGAACTTTCTATGATAGAAATCCTCTCTCATATGTCAAACTGGTAAAATGGCCTCCAGAATTCAACAGTAATAACTCCATGAAAAAGCACTTCTGTGACTATAATCATGCAGATTTTTTAAGTTTCTTATTCATTGGCCAAAGATAACACGAGAAATTAAAATGTTATATTACACTAAAACATTAGTAAGTATGTTGCATCTTGCAATGTCATAGTTTCAATTAAATGACACTGGGCAAACTTCACGATTTACAAATAGATAGGGCTCAGTGCATTTCATCATGAAGTGTTTGTCAACTGATACTAGCTCTAACCCTGAGCTGATAGTTTGGGAGGGGGTGGGATCATTCTAAGTACTTTATCCTTCATATATTTGCCTGATTTACTAGTTCTAGCATTGAACGAGTAAGTCTTACTGAAGCCTTCAGTAAGCATAGCTGGATACTATTAAATCATTTTTATTATATTGGACACTTTTCATTTTATTTATTTGAAAAGCTAGATCTACTTGTGAGAAAAGCTAGATCTACTTGTTAGATTCCTGTACTTGTTCTATCCATGTTGTGAAATCAAAACCTCTGTGAGAATCCTTGACGGCAATCTGTTGGTTGTCCTCGCTGTGGTCGACCATCTCCTCCTCACTGTCCAGCTCTTCATATTCCACTGTCTTATGCTTCATCCACGTCCCGATCTCATCCAGAAACGTCACCTTGCCCCCCGTCTTGATTCGCACCGCCTCACAGATTCTAGAATATTTCTCATTCAGCAGGATGATGTAGTAGTTGACAATGACATAGTTGAGAATCGACATACTGGTTCCGATGAAGAGGGGCCCCCAGATCCGGTACAGGCCGGTTAGCGGCGGTATGACGTCCTGGTTCAGCAGCAGGCCAGTGACGGTGTACGTCGATGACGTCACGGACCGGAAATCTGAGAAGTCGCTGAAGAGGAGGTACCCAGTGGAGGAGAAGGCCATGATGGCCAGGAAAGGAATGTACGTGATGGCCAGAACTGGGGGAACAAGTTCCAGGAATATCAGCAGTGACCCGATGTTTCTGGGGAGAGAGACGGCAACACAATTTTATTAAAATTAAATGAAAGAAATTTAAAAACCTTTTATTTATAATTTAAAAAAAAACTTTTAAAATGCTAACTTGCTTTCTTTAATGTCGTCGAAATATGTAAGAGAATATTACTTTTATTAAAGAAAGTAAGTTTGCATTTAAACAATTTTTTTGTAAAGGTTTTTATATATATATTTATTTTTCCGCCTTTCAGTAATTCGTTCTAAATGATGTTAACATTAGTACAATATAGTCTACGCCCACAAATATGTGCATTTAATAAGCCCGATCAGTAGCTTGTGATATCTAAAAGACAGTTGACAGCCCCCTCTTCGAAGTCAACGCTCATCACCAAATCAGTCAACCGTGACAACAGTTCACGACGGCGAACTGATCGCGCTTGTGCTATTATTTAATCTTGTTATCTCCCCTTTATTATTGATTATAGTCATCTTTTAATTATATTTTTAATGACTAATCTACTATTTATTTAAAATCAAAATTAGATATTATTGCATCGTCATCGAAGACAAGTGTATCTGAAAAGTTTGAACGGAATCTGTGAATTAGAAGTGGGTCAAAATTTATTTGCCACAAATCCACGAACTAACAAACGGACGTTGCGAACTAAGTAAAAGCTTGTAAAAAAATCATGTGTGCCCGAAAGAGGCCTAAAAACAAATGACGATTATGAAAATTGTCTTGATTTTTAAATTTAAACCATGTCTGTCGCCACTGCTAGTAGTGCCTAGCTATCTACACACCTTACAGACTGTTGTTACCTAAGGACCTACACACCATATAGACTGTTGTTACCTAAGGACCTACACACCATATAGACTGTTGTTACCTAAGGACCTACACACCATATAGACTGTTGTTATCTAAGGACCTACACACCATATAGACTGTTGTTACCTAAGGACCTACACACCATATAGACTGTTGTTACCTAAGGACCTACACACCATATAGACTGTTGTTACCTAAGGTCCTACACACCATATAGACTTGTTACCTAAGGACCTACACACCATATAGACTGTTGTTACCTCAGGACCAACACACCATATAGACTTGTTACCTAAGGACCTACACACCATATAGACTGTTGTTACCTAAGGACCTACACACCATATAGATTGTTGTTACCTAAGAACTTACACACCATATAGACTGTTGTTACCTAAGGACCTACACACCATATAGACTGTTATTACCTAAGGACCTACACACCATATAGATTGTTGTTACCTAAGGACCTACATACCATATAGACTGTTGTTACCTAAGGACCTACACACCATATAGATTGTTGTTACCTAAGGACCTACACACCATATAGACTGTTGTTACCTAAGGACCTACACACCATATAGACTGTTATTACCTAAGGACCTACACACCATAATAATATAGACTGATGTTACCTAAGGACCTACACACCATATAGACTGTTATTACCTAAGGACCTACACACCATATAGACTTGTTACCTAAGGACCTACACACCATATAGACTGTTGTTACCTAAGGACCTACACACCATATAGACTGTTGTTACCTAAGGACCTACACACCATATAGACTGTTGTTACCTTGTCTGTAAAATAACTTTTAAGAAAACAGTCAGTGCCAGAACGCAGGAGGATGACGTAATTTTGTAAGCAATGTCAGACACCTCTGTGAAGTCGATGTAGGTCTGGGAATCTTTGTTATCAAAGTAGATGTTCTGTACGTCGAGAATCTAGTTAGTAAAGAGGGACATTTGTGAATCTTTGTTATCAAAGTAGATATTCTGTACATCGAGAATCTAGTGGGTATAGAGAGACATTTGTGAATCTTTGTTATCAAAGTAGATATTCTGTACATCGAGAATCTAGCGAGAAAAGAGTGACAATTTGTGTATCATTGTTTTTATCAAAGTAGATATTCTGTTGTGGGTAAAGAGAAACATTTGTGAATCTTTGTTACCAAAGTAGATATTCTGTACCACTATATACCGTGGTATATAGTGGTACAGGTGACTCAGCCATGCTAGAGCTCATGGATTTGCTCTATTGGAGGAGTCTACATACATTTTTCTGGTAACTATAACCTCTTAAACTTAATGTGATAATATGATCCATAACATTGTTTTTTCTTAAAGAAATTGAAAATTATTAAGAACAAACAAATGATAATTACCGCTTGTTTCCGAATGTAATATTCCTGTACGAAGAGTATCATCACGATCACACAGTTGCCACGTTCAATGATGTTGATCCAGGACATAGGTTTTTTCAGGAAGGTCATTAACCCTTGGTCCTGCATCTGGTGCAAGAGATGACGAGGTCAACGACCGAACAAAGTGGCTGTGCTAAGATGGTTATTGTGGTGCTAAGATGTGAATTTACCTGCCCACATCTAGACCAATCTGTGATTACCTGCCCACGACTAGACCAACCAGTGATTACCTGCCCACCACTAGACCAACCTGTGATTACCTGCCAAAACTAGACCAACCTGTGATTACCTGCCCACAACTAGACCAACCTTTGATTACCTGCCAAAACTAGACCAACCTGTGATTACCTGCCCACCACTAGACCAACCTGTGATTACCTGCCCTAAACTAGATCAACCTGTGATTACCTGCCCACAACTAGACCAACCAGTGATTACCTGCCCACGACTAGACCAACATGTGATTACCTGCCCACGACTAGACCAACCTGTGATTACCTGTACAATGTCCTCCTTAATGTAGTGAACTGTGAGAATCAACATGACCACCATGAACCCACGTAGTACGATGCTCTGTGTCGGGTTGTAGAAGAGGGGGAAGCTGTAGACTTGGGGCGTGTCTTGGGATATGCCCACTGTTAACAGAATATGGGGGTATCAGCCTACCTAGCGATACCACTGATTGAACCACTCTCTCGAAAAAAAAATCGGAAATTACTAGCTTTTGATTACGCAAAATAGACGCCTCGCACGCGAGTCATCTAAGCAAACAGGAAATGGCTTACCGGAATTGAACTCGTATACGTGAACAATGGACGTGACGAGTTGAGTGTCAGCGTTGAACAACGCGAGATCGACTCGCACCGCCCGAGTGTATTCGTCGATCCATTGTCGACTCTTCAGGTAATCGAGTTCTTCAGCTTTCTTTGCTCGCACCGAAAACATGGCGTTGTACCTGGTGTAAGGAATAAAACAACAAAAAGTTCTCTCTTTTGTGATGACAATTTTTTAGTTGTACAGAAATTTAGTGGTCATTGACTTATGTCGATCACGAAAAAAAATTGAATTCAGAATTCCCTTCAGAACAAGTGATCACTCCACTCCTCACTGACCACTCTACTCCTCACTGCCCACTCCACTCCTCACTGCCCACTCCACTCCTCACTGACCACTCCCCCCTTATGACCTCCCTACTCACCCATCAGAGGGGTACCTATGCTCCCAAGTATTGAATATCTCGCCCTCCTCATTTTTGAAAGGACCAAACAGGACTTCACGTTTTGTAATTTTGCCCCACGACAGCGCGTAGTTCTTGAACTCTGGTGGTTTGTAGAAAAATGTAGTTTGTAGGTTAGTAGATAAACTAGTTATAGTATGTTGCATCGTAGACAAAATTCGATAAGGACTTATTTTAAGGAGACAAGATGATGGCGATCCCTGTTCTAAGGAGACGAGATGATAGCGATCTCTGTCAACCCTTTGTACGCAAACCTAAACCGTGTTTTACCAAGTTATCTGACGGTTACATTTGCTGTTGAGTTTTCACTAGCCACAAACAACGTAGCTCAGTCCTGTGCAGTAAAATAAATATTAAAGGTTCATTACATTTTTGCTTGTAGACGGATATAGAAAGAAAAGAGTCGCATTTATAATTTATTTAATCAAGAGCCACTTTTGGCCCTAATGTCACGAGTGAGGCTAAAGAAGTGTGAAAGACACCTGGATTTGATGTCTAATGACAGAAGTGTGAAAGACACTTACCTGCCTTTGATCTCTCGATGTCAAAGTGACATCTGGGGCTGATGAGTTCGTTGAAGTCTTCGGTACAGTTCCCTGTTGGATGGAAGAGTGGACAGTGGTCATCTTTCTGTCACCAACAGTGGTCATCTTTCTGTCACCAACAGTGGTCATCTTTCTGTCACCAACAGTGGTCATCTTTCTGTCACCAACAGTGGTCATCTTTCTGTCACCAACAGTGGTCATCTTTCTGTCACCAACAGTGGTCATCTTTCTGTCACCAACAGTGGTCATTTCTGTCACCAACAGTGGTCATGTCTGTCACCACCAGTGGTCATCTTTCTGTCACCAACTGTGGTCATGTCTGTCACCAACAGTGGTCATCTTTCTGTCACCAACAGTGGTCATCTTTCTGTCACCAACAGTGGTCATCTTTCTGTCACCAACAGTGGTCATCTTTCTGTCACAAACAGTGGTCATCTTTCTGTCACCAAAAGAATTTTTGTCAGAAACTAAATACCCTCTGCACCCTCACCTGTGACCTACCTCTGCACCCTCACCTGTGACCTACCTCTGTACCCTCACCTGTGACCTACCTCTGTACCCTCACCTGTGACCTACCTCTGTACCCTCACCTGTGACCTACCTCTGTACCCTCACCTGTGACCTACCTCTGTACCCTCACCTGTGACCTACCTCTGTACCCTCACCTGTGACCTACCTCTGTACCCTCACCTGTGACCTACCTCTGTACCCTCACCTGTGACCTACCTCTGTACCCTCACCTGTGACCTACCTCTGTACCCTTACCTGTGACCTACCTCTGTACTGACTTACCATCATACGGCTGTACCCGCAGTTGTCGTATCCTGACGTTGGGGAGGCTGTTGAAGCTGGTGGTGGTGTTGGCGTTGGACAGCCAGTTGTGTGTCTTCATGTGGAAGCTGTACTTGAGGTGGTTCCAGAAGTCGTCGATGCTGATAAACTACAACACAGGACAACGAGAGCGGGTTTGATTAGTAAACAATGCAACAATAGTGGAAAATGAAAGTTTATAAGCAAATGACATCAGCCTGGAATAGTATAAAAGTGGAAAAAAAAGGTTAGAAATCTTTCCGCGCTGTTATTGAAACATGTCATAAAAAATTGGTTGTATATTTTTTGTACTACTGTTTGTATATTTTCGATGTATTTGCACAATCAGAAAGTGTAATGAGACAAGCTAGCCTACTCAGAAAGGAAGTTTTGGCAGTCGTTTCGGGTGGGAGAGAGAGGGCTGTTGTGCGCTGAGGTATGACGTCATTTAAGGGGGGGGGAGTCTGGCGTTTTGTTAGGATCTGTGACCATGGGGGAAAAGGGGGGGGGGTTGTGTATGTGTAAAGTTACATCTCTTATGCATGATCCTTACATTAAAATCTGGATAAATGAATGTACATGCTACAAAAACCAAAGACCCTTAAAGTAAAATTTGCATGAAAGAACGTACATGCTACAAAAACCAAAGACCCTTACAGTAAAATCTGCATTAATGAACGTAATGCTACAAAAACCAAAGACCGTTACAGTAAAATTTGCATGAATGAACGTACATGCTACAAAAACCGAAGACCCTTACAGTAAAATCTGCATTAAAGAACGTACATTACAAAAACCAAAGCCCCTTACAGTAAAATCTGCATGAAACATGCTACAAAAACAAAAGACCCTTACAGTAAAATCTGCTCGTATGAACGTACATGTTACAAAAACTAAATACCCTTACAGTAAAATCTGTATTAAAGAACGTACATGCTACAAAAACCAAAGACCCTTACAGTAAAATCTGCATTAAAGAACGTACATTACAAAAACCAAAGACCGTTACAGTAAAATCTGCATTAAAGAACGTACATGCTACAAAAACCAAAGACCCTTACAGTAAAATCTGCATTAAAGAACGTACAAGCTACAAAAACCAAAGGCCACTCACCGTGTTGATGCTGACCTCTGCCCGGCCGACCTGCAACAGCTGCCTCAAGAAGCTCGTCTGCTGGTAGCGCATCAGGACGTCGCCGCTCTGGAAGTTGATGATGACAACCACCACAAAGATGAAGAGCAGGGCCGAGCGCTGGAAGTCCGAGCCTCGTTTGGGGGCCGGCATGTCCCCCACCGCCCCGACCCCCTTTTCCTCCACCGTCGGGATGTGGACCCCAAGCTCCTGGACGGGAGTTTGACAAGTGTGAGCTAAAATTGTCCAGTTTTTTGGTAGTGGTCAGGGTATAGACAAAATAAACCACACGACTTTCTAATATTTGACCATTGAATCCACCCAGTTCTGGTTTACGTTATGGAGATTAAAGTCGGCTGGGTACATAATTTACCACCCAACAGATGAACTCTACTTGGTTTGTCTATACAATGCCCTGACAGTGTTTCTTCCAGACTTTTTTCTCCGGGGGTGCACTTGAAATTTTCGGGGGGGGGGGGGGGGGGGGAAGAGGGCGGACTCAAATTTCCGGGGGGGAGGGGGCGGACACTGTTAAAAGTATATATTTTCTATATAAATTCCATATTGTTCGGGGGGGGGGGGGAGACTTTATTCGGGGGGAGGGGGAGGGAGGGAGGGGGCTCCGCCACCCCGAAGAGATGCCTGGAAGAAACTCTGTGCCCTGACCGGACCGTACCTTGAGCACGTTACGAGTGTGCTTGCGGTAGATGAACTTCCAGGCAGTAGAGAGGTACGTGTGTTTGTAGGACACGGTTCTCTTGGGGTCAGACTTGAGCAGGGTTCCAATCTTCAGACCAGAGTACAGGTACCTCTGGCAAGCTGAGGGGGAAACACAAAAATCTGGGCGGGTCACACTAGATGTAACAAGAAAAAAAACACACAAAAATAAACCGGGAATGATCTCCCCTAAACTTTCTCGAATATTCTTATACAAAACAACAGGGGATGGGAACTCCATTTTAAATACTTAAAGTTTTTAAAATAGAATAAAATCTCGCAGAAAAAAGAATTGCACACCAAGTGAACGCCAAATGAAAAGTGCATAATAGTGCGCAATATCATTAGTACTTTATAAATTCACATGCGTTTTTTTGAGAAATCGGAAATAGCTTAAGTTAGTACTTCCGGTCAATGGAACTTACTCAAAATTTGACAGAAGGTAGAGAATTAGATCTTTTACTTACATGTGAAATTTCATTTATCTATCTGAAATAGTACTCGTTATAGGCTTTTGAAAAATTCAAAGTAGAAAAAGTACCACTTCCGGTTATCGGAAATAATTCAAAAGTTGATACGGATCTACGATTTTGATAAAATACTTATATATGAAGATTGCAAAATTATGTTTTTCCGAATCAGGTGTAAAACGTCGAGATTTGTAAAAATCTCAATTTTTTTTTGCACGATTACAAGACTTTCTCTGTACTTCGTATATACGAGAAAGTTAAAAAAAAAAAATTTAAATAAAATTACCCAAGTTTGAAAAAATATAATTTTACGATTTAAAATAAACAATTTCAGGGTTTTCCAAATATAATTTTATCTTAACTTTCTATAGGCTACTCAGCGTTCTATTAAGCACTTACTTGTTTTATTCGTGTACATCTGGACTTTGATATTAAAGTTATTGCGTCACCGTTGATCTTAAAGTCATTCACTCACCTACTTGAAGTCATCCGCTCTCCGTGGAACTTAAAGTCATTGGCTCACCGTGGAACTTGAAGTCATCGACTTACCTTGGAACTTTAAGTCATCCACTCACCTTTGAACTTGAAGTCAGCCTCAGTCTTAAAGAGCGGATTTTTCTCAAACACGATGAAGGCGACGACCATGATGAAGAAGGGATGAATGATGGCCTGTACGATGAAGAACGTGGCGAAGCTGACGAGCAGGTAGTGGGCAGTTTCCGTCATGTGGAAGCCGTAGAAGATGACCAGGTAGCTGATGGAGATGATGGTCAAGATGAGGACACACAACACCGTCGTCTCCGCGATGGAAATCCAGTTGATGCTGTGGGTGGAGCAGAATGGTTCGGTTGTAATATACGAACAAAATGGTTTAGCTTCAGAACACGAAAAAAATGGATCAGTTTCAGAACACGAACAAAATGTTTTAGCTTCAATGTACGAACAAAATAATTCAGCGTAAATGTACGAACAAAATGTTTCAGCTTTAGAACACGAACAAAATGGATCAGTTTCAGAACACGAACAAAATGTTTTAGCTTCAATGTACGAACAAAATAATTCAGCGTAAATGTACGAACAAAATGTTTCAGCTTCAATGTACGAACACAATGTTTCAGCTTCAATGTACGAACACAATGTTTTAGCTTCAAAGTACAAACAAAATGGTTAAGTTTCAATGTACGAACCAAATGGTTCAGCCACAATACGCGAACAAGTGGTTACAGTTTCAAAACGTGAACAAACGTGTTTCGTTTCAACATACGAACATTCGTGACCGGAAAAGTACAATTTTAGCAAGCAAAGTTCGCAATATGTTTTTAGAGTTGATTTCTGTCATTAGCATATCAGGTATTATTTATATATGATGTCACATTTTCATTGTATAGAAATACTTTAAAAACTAAAATGAAAACATGGTTGTAGATCGGGACCTTGCTATTGGTTTTTAAAATATGGTACACTACGCGAAAAGAAAAGTAGAACGCGAAAAAAGAGAACATACCCTTTGTCTTGAGCCTTTTGCCACTGGGGGTCCAGGTGCAGATTCTCCAGAAAAATGTGGTACAAGAACAACGACGCCTCCGAGGGAGATCTCTCTCTGCGCGCCCTGAAGGCTGACAGGTCCACGCCCGTATCTTGGATGCTCTTCAGGATTCTCTGGTTCCGCTGCCGATGTTTGGCGATGACCTCACCGATCTCGGCGTCCCTCTTGACGGGCTCGCCACCTTTCGCAGAAAAAACGCTCGACATTCTCCGCACACGGGGGGTGTCCTCCCCCGCATTGTCGCTCCGGTTCGTTTCTTCCTCCACCGACGGCCCCACGGTCGTTCCGTCATCCGAGGGGCTCCGGTTATCGGAAAAACTTGTGACTTCTGATCGGGGGGATTTATTCGAAAGTCTCTTAGGCGTCTCTGTGGGCGTCGCGGCTTTATCCACGGGGCGCGTCATGTTTAAGAGGGAGGGCGCCGGCCTATCCGGCAGGGGCGGGAGCGTGACGTCATGCCGGATACTTTGAGGCCAGTTGAGTGAATGTGTGCCCGTCTGGTTGAGACCTATACTAGGTTTTACAAAGCGGAGAAGAAAATGTTATGCAATGTGATGTTTATTTTTTACGGCACGCCGTTACACAACTAGAAAATAAAATGTAATGATCACTAAAATGAAGAGTTTGTACTTGAATTGGAATTCCCTTTGTTATTTATTTAGTAGGAGAAAAGGCATTTTTTTCAAAATTTAGTTATGCGGATTCTGGAACTTTTATAGTATGAGAGTTCGAATTTTAAAAAATCAAATGATGTCTTTGTTAGATTTTAACTACTTGAGTACATTATCTACAAATGAAGTCGCCTTTTTAGACATTCGATCGAAATTAAGTTCATACTAAGTTACGCCTAAAAATATCTACATTAAAATTCATTAATTGTCTTGAGATCTCTAAAATGTAGTTATCTGCCCCTATTTACTTCTTGGACCAATCAAATGACTGCTCACAAAGTCAACAATGGGACAGTTAAAAAAACAACAGACCAATCAAATGATTGCTCACAAATTCATCATGACAATCATTAAAAAACAGACCAATCAAATGATTGCTCACAAATTCACCATGACAACGATTAAAAACAACAGACCAATCAAATGATTGCTCACAAATTCACCATGACAACGATTAAAAAACAGACCAATCAAATGATTGCTCACAAATTCACCATGACAACGATTAAAAACAACAGACTTATCAAATGATTGCTCACAAATTCACCATGACAACGATTAAAAAACAGACCAATCAAATGATTGTTCACAAATTCACCATGACAACGATTAAAAACAACAGACCAATCAAATGATTGCTCACAAATTCACCATGACAACGATTAAAAAACAGACCAAACAAATGATTGCTCACAAATTCACCATGACAACGATAAAAAACAACAGACCAATCAAATGATTGCTCACAAATTCACCTTGACAACGATACAAAACAACGGACCAATCAAATAATTGCTCACAAATTCACCATGACAACAATTAAAAACAGACCAATCAAATGATTGCTCACAAATTCACCATGACAACGATTAAAAAACAGACCAATCAAATGATTGCTCACAAATTCACCATGACAACGATTAAAAACAACAGACTTATCAAATGATTGCTCACAAATTCACCATGACAACGATTAAAAAACAGACCAATCAAATGATTGTTCACAAATTCACCATGACAACGATTAAAAACAACAGACCAATCAAATGATTGCTCACAAATTCACCATGACAACGATTAAAAAACAGACCAATCAAATGATTGCTCACAAATTCACCATGACAACGATAAAAAACAACAGACCAATCAAATGATTGCTCACAAATTCACCTTGACAACGATACAAAACAACGGACCAATCAAATAATTGCTCACAAATTCACCATGACAACAATTAAAAACAGACCAATCAAATGATTGCTCACAAATTCACCAGGAGGACGATCAAGAACGAGATGATGGAGCCAATAAATGACGTCAGAATGAGCTCTGACATCAGAGACTGGAAAGTTCCCGCCGATTTCATGATCATCCGGTCCCCGTACAGCTCCACCTTGATGACCCCCGTGGTCACCAGGGTCAAGGTCATCATCAGCAGCAGAGTGAACATAAGGCAGAGGGCATATTTGGACTGGGGAAAATAAGGTAGAGGGCATATTTGGCCTGCAGAAAATAAGGTAGAGGGCATATTTGGCCTGCAGAAAATAAGGTAGAGGGCATATTTGGCCTGCAGAAAATAAGGTAGAGGGCATATTTGGACTGTGGAAAATAAGGCAGAGGGCATATTTGGCATGTGGAAAATAAGGCAGAGGGTATATTTGGCATGGGGTAGACAAGAATTATAATCAGTTTATGTACGGTCCTCAGAATTTATGACAGAGGAACTCGTACAGTTCCAACACTAGTTAGGACTTTTGGGATACACAACCAACCTAAATTTATCCATCTTAACCATCTGTCGCACTCACCCGTCAGGCTCACCTGTCCAAACCACCTCTCCAACCCACCTGTCCACCCACCTGACAACCTACCTGTCCACCCACCTGACAACCCACCTGACAACCCAACTGTCCAACCCACCTGACAACCTACCTGTCCAACCCACCTGACAACCTACCTGTCCACCCACCTGACAACCCACCTGACAACCCAACTGTCCAACCCACCTGACAACCCACCTGTCCACCCACCTGACAACCTACCTGTCCACCCACCTGACAACCCACCTGACAACCCAACTGTCCAACCCACCTGACAACCCACCTGTCCAACCCACCTGACAACCCACCTGCCACCTTACCTTAGTGAAGACGTTCCCAGGGATATTGAAGACACCTGTCCGCCCCACCTGTCCACCCCACCTGTCCACCCCACCTGTCCGCCCCACCTGTCCGCCCCACCTGTCCGCCCCACCTGTCCGCCCCACCTCCCACCTTACCTTAGTGAAGACGTTCCCAGGGATATTGAAGACACCTGTCTACCCCACCTGTCCGCCCCACCTGACAACCCACCTGCCACCTTACCTTAGTGAAGACGTTCCCAGGGATATTGAAGACACCTGTCCGCCCCACCTGTCCGCCCCACCTGTCCACCCCACCTGTCCGCCCCACCTGTCCGCCCCACCTGCCACCTTACCTTAGTGAAGACGTTCCCAGGGATATTGAAGACACCTGTCCGCCCCACCTGTCCGCCCCACCTGTCCACCCCACCTGTCCGCCCCACCTGTCCGCCCCACCTGTCCGCCCCACCTGCCACCTTACCTTAGTGAAGACGTTCCCAGGGATATTGAAGACACCTGTCCGCCCCACCTGTCCGCCCCACCTGCCACCTTACCTTAGTGAAGACGTTCCCAGGGATATTGAAGACACCTGTCCGCCCCACCTGCCACCTTACCTTGGTGAAGACGTTCCCAGGGATATTGAAGACACCTGTCCGCCCCACCTGTCCGCCCCACCTGCCACCTTACCTTAGTGAAGACGTTCCCAGGGATATTGAAGACACCTGTCCGCCCCACCTGCCACCTTACCTTAGTGAAGACGTTCCCAGGGATATTGAAGACACCTGTCCGCCCCACCTGTCCGCCCCACCTGTCCGCCCCACCTGCCACCTTACCTTAGTGAAGACGTTCCCAGGGATATTGAAGACACAGCCGACAATGACGTGGAGGATACGGAGGTGCCGGACAAACAGGTAGAGGAGGGTCCTGTATCGGCTACCTGTAGGGGGGGGGGAATAAATATTAGAGGTGGGGGTGGTGTGGGAGTGGTGTGGGAGGCGGAGGGTCCTGTATCTGCTACCTGTAGGGGGAGAGATATTATTAGAGGTGGGTGGGAGTGGGGGTGGGGGAGGGCCCTGTATCTGCTGCCTGTGGAGGGAGAGATATTATTAGAGGTGGGGGTGGGGGAGGGTCCTGTATCGGCTACCTGTAGGGGGAGAGATATTATTAGAGGCGGGGGTGGGGAATGGGGTGGGTAGGGTTGTGTAGGGAAGGTGGTGTGGGAGATGGAGGGTCCTGTATCTGCTACCGCAAGAGGGGATATTATTAGTGGTGGGGTGGGGGATGGGGTGGGGGATGGGGTGGGGGATGGGGTGGGGGATGGGGTGGGTGAGGGTCCTGTATCTACTGCCTGCAGGTGGGAGAGATATTACTACAGGTGGTGGTGAGGGTTGGGGTGAGGGATGGGGGGGGGGGGAAGAAATATCACGACAGATAAAGTGGGGTCTGGGTGCCTAGCGAAGAATATTTCTTTAACAAAAATGATTCTGTTTTAAATTATAATCTTATACTTTAACCAAACGTCCTTTTGAGCATTATTTAACTTTTCTTCTAACCTTCTAATGAAACAAAATGTTGATTTTGATTATAAAAGTAATAAATTGATTTTATTTAGCTGTGTTACCATATCAGCTGAGGTTTAAAACAAAAAATAGAAAGACAGCGGTATGACGCGGTATGACGCCGTATGACGCCGGAATGACGCGGGCATGACGCCGGCTTAAAGCCGGCATGGTGTGAAAAGTTTACCGTCAGTTCTGGTAATGGGGTAGATAATGTACAGGTATGAAAAGTTTACCGTCAGTTCTGGTGATGGGGTAGATGATGTACAGTGTACAGGTATGAAAAGTTTACCGTCAGTTCTGGTGATGGGGTAGATGATGTACAGGTATGAAAAGTTTACCGTCAGTTCTGGTAATGGGGTAGATAATGTACAGGTATGAAAAGTTTACCGTCAGTTCTGGTGATGGGGTAGATAATGTACAGGTATGAAAAGTTTACCGTCAGTTCTGGTAATGGGGTAGATAATGTACAGGTATGAAAAGTTTACCGTCAGTTCTGGTGATGGGGTAGTTAATGTACAGGTATGAAAAGTTTACCGTCAGTTCTGGTAATGGGGTAGCCAATGTACAGGTATGAAAAGTTTACCGTCAGTTCTGGTGATGGGGTAGATAATGTACAGGTATGAAAAGTTTACCGTCAGTTCTGGTGATGGGGTAGATGATGTACCGGTAGCCGGTTCTCTGGTCGGGAATCCAGCTGTCACAGATGCAGTAGCTGTCTTCGTTGGTACTGAGGTTTCTAAAGAATATGTGCAGCACATACCTGGGGTGGGGGTGGGGTGAGGGGAGGTGGGTGGTTAGTAGCGTTCACATTTGAGGCTGATGGTATGAGTTGCGGGTCATTTGAAAGTTAGGGTAGAATAGTCTACAACTCAGTTGAGTTTAATTAACTCCGTGTGTTTTTGTGAGGGTGTTGTGAGCTGAGGTTAATGTATTGTTGGAATGTGTTCTAACTGGTAACTGACCAATGTTTACGAGAGTCGGCATAATTCCCAGAATAACATTTTAAAGGATGTGTAGCAAGCTAAATCTGCTAGACAAAACATAGGATTTCAAACAACAATAGGGCTTGTAAGTAGGTCACCAACTTACGGTTTTCGTATTTGCCAGGTAGTATTTTTAAAACCAAAAGGTACTTCCGTTATTGTTAAGTTATTCAAAATCGTAAAAAATGATGACTACAAGATATAAGCTGGCTTTTAAAAAAAATATAGCCGACGTAAAATTTTGATTTAAAAAAAAAAAGAAGAGTACATATTGTTGTTTGAAAAGAGAACATCGGTCTAGTTCCATGACTATTACTTAACGTAAAGTGAAGCTCTCCATAGCATATACAAATTCGCTGTTCACATATATTATTTTAGGTTAGACTAAATTAAAAAGTTAGACCAAATTTTAATTAAAAAGTTGGATTAAATTAAAAAGTCAGACCAAATTAAAAAGTCAGACCAAATTAAAAAGTTCGACTAAATTAAAAGGTTAGACTAAATTAAAAAGTTAGACTAAATTAAAAAGTTAGACTAAATAAAAAAGTTATACTAAATTAAAAAGTTAGACCAAATAAAAAAGTCAGACCAAACTAAAAAACTAGACCAAATTATGAATTAGGCCCAAATTAAAAGCTAGACCAAAATTTAAAAGTTCGACCAAATTAAAAAGTCAGACCAAATTAAAAAGTCAGACAAAATTAAAAAGTCAGACCAAATTAAAAAGTCAGACCAAATTAAAAAGTCAGACCAAATTAGAAAGTCAGACCAAATTCAAAAGTTAGACCAACCACTCATCTAATGTCCGTTTCTCCTCAAAAGCCAGGACAGCAGATTGGAGCTGTCCGAGATTTCCTGGACAGCTCAACAGGAACCAGATCTCACTTCCCGTCTGAGGACACATAAAACATAGCTTGACAGGCAGACAAAACATAGCTTGACAGACAAAACATAGCTTGACAGACAAAACATAGCTTGACAGACAAAACATAGCTTGATAGACAGACAAAACACTTTCAAAAACATGTACATCCCACCTCTTTACAATATTGACAGGGGAACACAACAACAGCCTGCAACAGCATCCAACAGCTGAAGTCCACGATAGCAACCAACTATAGCCGTCTACAACAACAGCCCACAACAACGACTAACAATAGCAGCCCACAACAGCAGCCCACAACAACAGCCTACAACAACAGCCCACAACAACGACTAACAATAGTAGCCCACAACAGCAGCCCACAACAACAGCCCACAACAACGACTAACAATAGTAGTCCACGACAACGACTAACAACAGCAGCCCACAACAACAGCCCACAATAACAGCCCACTGAGGGACAACCCCCCCCCCCCACCCAGCGTTACCTGAAAGACGTAGTTATCCGGGAACAGCTTGTAGTTGAAGGTGACGTCACTGGAGCCGATGAGGGTGAGGGTGGGGGCGTTGAGCGTCCCCGAGCCGGGGCGGGTGCCGGTGGCGATACACACCAGGTACTGCTCAGCCAGATAGGCGCTGAAGATCCTGGGGTACACAAAGATTTTTCGCTGAAACAGGTGGGGGAGATGTTAACACAGGTGGGAGATGTTAACACTGATGGGAGATGTTAACACAGGTGGGAGATGTTAACACAGGTGGGAGATGTTAACACTGATGGGAGATGTTAACACTGGTGGGAGATGTTAACACTGATGGGAGATGTTAACACTGATGGGAGATGTTAACACTGGTGGGAGATGTTAACACTGATGGGAGATGTTAACACTGGTGGGAGATGTTAACACAGGTGGGAGATGTTAACACTGGTGGGAGATGTTAACACTGATGGGAGATGTTAACACTGGTGGGAGATGTTAACACAGGTGGGAGATGTTAACACAGGTGGGAGATGTTAACACTGATGGGAGATGTTAACACTGGTGGGAGATGTTAACACAGGTGGGAGATGTTAACACAGGTGGGAGATGTTAACACTGATGGGAGATGTGTGGGAGATGTTAACACAGGTGGGAGATGTTAACACAGGTGGGAGATGTTAACACTGATGGGAGATGTTAACACTGGTGGGAGATGTTAACACTGGTGGGAGATGTTAACACAGGTGGGAGATGTTAACACTGATGGGAGATGTTAACACTGGTGGGAGATGTTAACACAGGTGGGAGATGTTAACACTGGTGGGAGATGTTAACACAGGTGGAAGATGTTAACAATGATGGGAGATGTTAACACAAGTGGGAGATGTTAACACTGGTGGGAGATGTTAACACTGATGGGAGATGTTAACACAGGTGGGAGATGTTAACACTGGTGGGAGATGTTAACACAGGTGGGAGATGTTAACACTGGTGGGAGATGTTAACACAGGTGGGAGATGTTAACACAGGTGGGAGATGTTAACACTGGTGGGAGATGTTAACACAGGTGGGGGAGATGTTAACACAGGTGGGATATGTTAACACTGGTGGGAGATGTTAACACTGATGGGAGATGTTAACACAGGTGGGGGAGATGTTAACACTGATGGGAGATGTTAACACAGGTGGGAGATGTTAACACTGATGGGAGATGTGTGGGAGATGTTAACACAGGTGGGAGATGTTAACACTGATGGGAGATGTTAACACAGGTGGGAGATGTTAACACAGGTGGGAGATGTTAGCACTGATGGGAGATGTTAGCACAGGTGGGAGATGTTAACACAGGTGGAAGATGTTAACACAGGTGGGAGATGTTAACACTGATGGGAGATGTGTGGGAGATGTTAACACAGGTGGGAGATGTTAACACAGGTGGGAGATGTTAACACTGATGGGAGATGTTAACACAGGTGGGAGATGTTAACACAGGTGGGAGATGTTAGCACTGATGGGAGCTGTTAGCACAGGTGGGAGATGTTAACACAGGTGGAAGATGTTAACACAAGATGGGAGATGTTAACACAGGTGGGAGATGTTAACACTGGTGGGAGATGTTAACACAGGTGGGAGATGTTAACACTGATGGGAGATGTTAACACAGGTGGGAGACGTTAACACAGGTGGGAGATGTTAACACAGGTGGGAGATGTTAACACAGGTGGGAGATGTTAACACAGGTGGGAGATGTTAACACAGGTGGGGGAGATGTTAACACTGATGGGAGATGTTAACACAGGTGGGAGATGTTAACACAGGTGGGGGAGATGTTAACACTGATGGGAGATGTTAAAACAGGTGGTCGACGTTAACACAGGTGGGAGATGTTAACACAGGTGGGAGATGTTAACACAGGTGGGGGAGATGTTAACACTGATGGGAGATGTTAACACTGATGGGAGATGTTGACACTGATGGGAGATGTTAACACTGATGGGAGATGTTAACACAGGTGGGAGATGTTAACACAGGTGGGAGATGTTAACACGGATGGGAGATGTTAACACAGGTGGGAGATGTTAACACAGGTGGAGGAGATGTTAACACAGGTGGGGGAGATGTTAACACAGGTGGGGGAGATGTTAGCACAGGTGGGGGAGATGTTAACACAGGTGGGGGAGATGTTAACACAGGTGGGGGAGGTGTTAACACAGGTGGGGGAGATGTTAACACAGGTGGGAGATGTTAACACAGGTGGGAGATGTTAACACAGGTGGGAGATGTTAACACAGGTGGGAGATGTTAACACTGGTGGGAGATGTTAACACAGGGGGGAGATGTTAACACAAGTGGGGGAGATGTTAACACAGGTGGGAGATGTTAACACTGATGGGAGATGTTAACACTGATGGGAGATGTTAACACAGGTGAGAGATGTTAACACAGGTGGGAGATGTTAACACTGGTGGGAGATGTTAACACAGGGGGGAGATGTTAACACAGGTGGGGTAGATGTTAACACAGGTGGGAGATGTTAACACTGGTGGGAGATGTTAACACTGATGGGAGATGTTAACACTGATGGGAGATGTAAACACAGGTGAGAGATAATAACACAGGTGGGAGATGTTAACACAGGTGGGAGATGTTAATACAGGTGGAGGAGATGTTAACACTGATGGGAGATGTTAACACAGGTGGGAGATGTTAATACAGGTGGGAGATGTTAGCACAGATGGGAGATGTTAACACAGGTGGGAGATGTTAACACTGGTGGGAGATGTTAATACAGGTGGGAGATGTTAGCACAGGTGAGAGATGTTAACACAGGTGGGAGATGTTAACACTGGTGGGGGAGATGTTAACACTGGTGGGAGATGTTAGCACTGATGGGAGATGTTAACACTGATGGGAGATGTTAACACAGGTGAGAGATGTTAACACAGGTGGGAGATGTTAACACTGGTGGGAGATGTTAACACAGGTGGGAGATGTTAACACAGGTGGGGTAGATGTTAACACAGGTGGGAGATGTTAACACTGGTGGGAGATGTTAACACTGATGGGAGATGTTAACACTGATGGGAGATGTTAACACAGGTGAGAGATGTTAACACAGGTGGGAGATGTTAACACAGGTGGGAGATGTTAATACAGGTGGAGGAGATGTTAACACTGATGGGAGATGTTAACACAGGTGGGAGATGTTAATACAGGTGGGAGATGTTAGCACAGATGGGAGATGTTAACACTGATGGGAGATGTTAACACAGGTGAGAGATGTTAACACTGAAGGGAGATGTTAACACTGGTGGGAGATGTTAACACTGAAGGGAGATGTTAACACAGGGGGGAGATGTTAACACAGGTGGGGTAGATGTTAACACAGGTGGGAGATGTTAACACTGGTGGGAGATGTTAACACTGATGGGAGATGTTAACACTGATGGGAGATGTTAACACAGGTGAGAGATGTTAACACAGGTGGGAGATGTTAACACAGGTGGGAGATGTTAATACAGGTGGAGGAGATGTTAACACTGGTGGGAGATGTTAACACAGGTGGGAGATGTTAACACAGGTGGGAGATGTTAACACTGATGGGAGATGTGTGGGAGATGTTAACACAGGTGGGAGATGTTAACACAGGTGGGAGATGTTAACACTGATGGGAGATGTTAACACTGGTGGGAGATGTTAACACTGGTGGGAGATGTTAACACAGGTGGGAGATGTTAACACTGATGGGAGATGTTAACACTGGTGGGAGATGTTAACACAGGTGGGAGATGTTAACACTGGTGGGAGATGTTAACACAGGTGGAAGATGTTAACAATGATGGGAGATGTTAACACAAGTGGGAGATGTTAACACTGGTGGGAGATGTTAACACTGATGGGAGATGTTAACACAGGTGGGAGATGTTAACACTGGTGGGAGATGTTAACACAGGTGGGAGATGTTAACACTGGTGGGAGATGTTAACACAGGTGGGAGATGTTAACACTGGTGGGAGATGTTAACACAGGTGGGGGAGATGTTAACACAGGTGGGATATGTTAACACTGGTGGGAGATGTTAACACTGATGGGAGATGTTAACACAGGTGGGGGAGATGTTAACACTGATGGGAGATGTTAACACTGATGGGAGATGTTAACACAGGTGGGAGATGTTAACACTGATGGGAGATGTGTGGGAGATGTTAACACAGGTGGGAGATGTTAACACTGATGGGAGATGTTAACACAGGTGGGAGATGTTAACACAGGTGGGAGATGTTAGCACTGATGGGAGATGTTAGCACAGGTGGGAGATGTTAACACAGGTGGAAGATGTTAACACAGGTGGGAGATGTTAACACTGATGGGAGATGTGTGGGAGATGTTAACACAGGTGGGAGATGTTAACACAGGTGGGAGATGTTAACACTGATGGGAGATGTTAACACAGGTGGGAGATGTTAACACAGGTGGGAGATGTTAGCACTGATGGGAGCTGTTAGCACAGGTGGGAGATGTTAACACAGGTGGAAGATGTTAACACAGGATGGGAGATGTTAACACAGGTGGGAGATGTTAACACTGGTGGGAGATGTTAACACAGGTGGGAGATGTTAACACTGATGGGAGATGTTAACACAGGTGGGAGACGTTAACACAGGTGGGAGATGTTAACACAGGTGGGAGATGTTAACACAGGTGGGAGATGTTAACACAGGTGGGAGATGTTAACACAGGTGGGGAATGATGTTAACACTGATGGGAGATGTTAACACAGGTGGGAGATGTTAACACAGGTGGGGGAGATGTTAACACTGATGGGAGATGTTAAAACAGGTGGTCGACGTTAACACAGGTGGGAGATGTTAACACAGGTGGGAGATGTTAACACAGGTGGGGGAGATGTTAACACTGATGGGAGATGTTAACACTGATGGGAGATGTTGACACTGATGGGAGATGTTAACACTGATGGGAGATGTTAACACAGGTGGGAGATGTTAACACAGGTGGGAGATGTTAACACGGATGGGAGATGTTAACACAGGTGGGAGATGTTAACACAGGTGGAGGAGATGTTAACACAGGTGGGGGAGATGTTAACACAGGTGGGGGAGATGTTAGCACAGGTGGGGGAGATGTTAACACAGGTGGGGGAGATGTTAACACAGGTGGGGGAGGTGTTAACACAGGTGGGGGAGATGTTAACACAGGTGGGAGATGTTAACACAGGTGGGAGATGTTAACACAGGTGGGAGATGTTAACACAGGTGGGAGATGTTAACACTGGTGGGAGATGTTAACACAGGGGGGAGATGTTAACACAGGTGGGGGAGATGTTAACACAGGTGGGAGATGTTAACACTGATGGGAGATGTTAACACTGATGGGAGATGTTAACACAGGTGAGAGATGTTAACACAGGTGGGAGATGTTAACACTGGTGGGAGATGTTAACACAGGGGGGAGATGTTAACACAGGTGGGGTAGATGTTAACACAGGTGGGAGATGTTAACACTGGTGGGAGATGTTAACACTGATGGGAGATGTTAACACTGATGGGAGATGTAAACACAGGTGAGAGATAATAACACAGGTGGGAGATGTTAATACAGGTGGAGGAGATGTTAACACTGATGGGAGATGTTAACACAGGTGGGAGATGTTAATACAGGTGGGAGATGTTAGCACAGATGGGAGATGTTAACACAGGTGGGAGATGTTAACACTGGTGGGAGATGTTAATACAGGTGGGAGATGTTAGCACAGGTGAGAGATGTTAACACAGGTGGGAGATGTTAACACTGGTGGGGGAGATGTTAACACTGGTGGGAGATGTTAGCACTGATGGGAGATGTTAACACTGATGGGAGATGTTAACACAGGGGGGAGATGTTAACACAGGTGGGGTAGATGTTAACACAGGTGGGAGATGTTAACACTGGTGGGAGATGTTAACACTGATGGGAGATGTTAACACTGATGGGAGATGTTAACACAGGTGAGAGATGTTAACACAGGTGGGGGAGATGTTAACACTGATGGGAGATGTTAACACAGGTGGGAGATGTTAACACTGATGGGAGATGTGTGGGAGATGTTAACACAGGTGGGAGATGTTAACACTGATGGGAGATGTTAACACAGGTGGGAGATGTTAACACAGGTGGGAGATGTTAGCACTGATGGGAGATGTTAGCACAGGTGGGAGATGTTAACACAGGTGGAAGATGTTAACACAGGTGGGAGATGTTAACACTGATGGGAGATGTGTGGGAGATGTTAACACAGGTGGGAGATGTTAACACAGGTGGGAGATGTTAACACTGATGGGAGATGTTAACACAGGTGGGAGATGTTAACACAGGTGGGAGATGTTAGCACTGATGGGAGCTGTTAGCACAGGTGGGAGATGTTAACACAGGTGGAAGATGTTAACACAGGATGGGAGATGTTAACACAGGTGGGAGATGTTAACACTGGTGGGAGATGTTAACACAGGTGGGAGATGTTAACACTGATGGGAGATGTTAACACAGGTGGGAGACGTTAACACAGGTGGGAGATGTTAACACAGGTGGGAGATGTTAACACAGGTGGGAGATGTTAACACAGGTGGGAGATGTTAACACAGGTGGGGGAGATGTTAACACTGATGGGAGATGTTAACACAGGTGTGAGATGTTAACACAGGTGGGGGAGATGTTAACACTGATGGGAGATGTTAAAACAGGTGGGGGAGATGTTAACACTGATGGGAGATGTTAACACTGATGGGAGATGTTGACACTGATGGGAGATGTTAACACTGATGGGAGATGTTAACACAGGTGGGAGATGTTAACACAGGTGGGAGATGTTAACACGGATGGGAGATGTTAACACAGGTGGGAGATGTTAACACAGGTGGGGGAGATGTTAGCACAGGTGGGGGAGATGTTAACACAGGTGGGGGAGATGTTAGCACAGGTGGGGGAGATGTTAACACAGGTGGGGGAGATGTTAACACAGGTGGGGGAGGTGTTAACACAGGTGGGGGAGATGTTAACACAGGTGGGAGATGTTAACACAGGTGGGAGATGTTAACACAGGTGGGAGATGTTAACACAGGTGGGAGATGTTAACACTGGTGGGAGATGTTAACACAGGGGGGAGATGTTAACACAAGTGGGGGAGATGTTAACACAGGTGGGAGATGTTAACACTGATGGGAGATGTTAACACTGATGGGAGATGTTAACACAGGTGAGAGATGTTAACACAGGTGGGAGATGTTAACACTGGTGGGAGATGTTAACACAGGGGGGAGATGTTAACACAGGTGGGGTAGATGTTAACACAGGTGGGAGATGTTAACACTGGTGGGAGATGTTAACACTGATGGGAGATGTTAACACTGATGGGAGATGTAAACACAGGTGAGAGATAATAACACAGGTGGGAGATGTTAACACAGGTGGGAGATGTTAATACAGGTGGAGGAGATGTTAACACTGATGGGAGATGTTAACACAGGTGGGAGATGTTAATACAGGTGGGAGATGTTAGCACAGATGGGAGATGTTAACACAGGTGGGAGATGTTAACACTGGTGGGAGATGTTAATACAGGTGGGAGATGTTAGCACAGGTGAGAGATGTTAACACAGGTGGGAGATGTTAACACTGGTGGGGGAGATGTTAACACTGGTGGGAGATGTTAGCACTGATGGGAGATGTTAACACTGATGGGAGATGTTAACACAGGTGAGAGATGTTAACACAGGTGGGAGATGTTAACACTGGTGGGAGATGTTAACACAGGTGGGAGATGTTAACACAGGTGGGGTAGATGTTAACACAGGTGGGAGATGTTAACACTGGTGGGAGATGTTAACACTGATGGGAGATGTTAACACTGATGGGAGATGTTAACACAGGTGAGAGATGTTAACACAGGTGGGAGATGTTAACACAGGTGGGAGATGTTAATACAGGTGGAGGAGATGTTAACACTGATGGGAGATGTTAACACAGGTGGGAGATGTTAATACAGGTGGGAGATGTTAGCACAGATGGGAGATGTTAACACTGATGGGAGATGTTAACACAGGTGAGAGATGTTAACACTGAAGGGAGATGTTAACACTGGTGGGAGATGTTAACACTGAAGGGAGATGTTAACACAGGGGGGAGATGTTAACACAGGTGGGGTAGATGTTAACACAGGTGGGAGATGTTAACACTGGTGGGAGATGTTAACACTGATGGGAGATGTTAACACTGATGGGAGATGTTAACACAGGTGAGAGATGTTAACACAGGTGGGAGATGTTAACACAGGTGGGAGATGTTAATACAGGTGGAGGAGATGTTAACACTGATGGGAGATGTTAACACAGGTGGGAGATGTTAATACAGGTGGGAGATGTTAGCACAGATGGGAGATGTTAACACTGATGGGAGATGTTAACACTGATGGGAGATGTTAACACTGAAGGGAGATGTTAACACTGGTGGGAGATGTTAACACTGAAGGGAGATGTTAACATGTTAACCTACAGCCCTCAGCCCATAACTCATAGTTCTTAATGAATAATACACAAAAGCTAAAACCCCATAATCCATATTTCTTGAAACAAAAACCATATAGACAACATAAAAGCTAAAAATCCATTATCCATAACCCATATTTCTTGATCAGTGTTTCTTCTAGACTTTTTTTCTAGGGGGGGGGGGCACTTGAAACTTTCGGGGGGGGGGGGGAACGGTAGACTTTCTTCGGGGGGGGGGGGGGAGGCGGACACTGTTAAAAGTATATATTTTCTATATAAATTATATAAATTTCATTTCGTTCGGGGGGGGGGGGGGGCGGTAGAATTTTTTCGGGGGGAGGGGGGGGGGGCGGTAGAATTTTTTCGCGGGGGGGGGGGGGGGGCTTTGAAGAGATGCCTGGAAGAAACTCTGTTCTTGATACATAATCCACTACCGAAAAGATAAAAGCCAATTATCCATAACCCTTATTTCTTAAAAATAAAGTAAAATACAACCTTACACCAACAACCTAACACTTACAACCCGCCATCCACATCTAACAACTCTTGCTCCATAACCCATACCCCATACAATCCATCACACATAATAATCCTAATCCATCCTGCCATGGCAGTGCACTGACCAGCAGCTTATCCTGCTTATCCTGCCTCCTGGCCCAGACTAGCACGGCGATGAAGAAGAGCCAGATGCTGAGCACGATGGTCAACACGGTGTAGTTGACCTCATTCATGTTGGTGATCTGGTCCCACTTGAACTGGTGCAGGCTGTACTCCTTCCTGGGGCAAAGGGTCAAGGTTATACTGACTTAGCAGACTAAAAATAGCCCACGATCAGGAAAAAACTCAATAAGCCGATTCTAGACGCAACTAAAATACACATGCGCAGTAAAAAGAAAATTTTATTTCAATTGTGAATGCGTTTGTTTGTAAAATATCTCAAAACCGGACCTTGTATCTCTTGTCAGCTTATGTTCGTTGTTTATTTATTAGAAAGGCTACTTCGTCTATACTACAGACTAGACCAGGGGTCTCCAAGCTACGGCTCGCGAAGTCATCTGAGCCGGCCCGCGGAGATCTTTTTGTCCAAGGAAAAAACGTTTGTTGGTGATAACCGAGGAACGTTGCCCAGAAAAATCAAAGACATGTCTGGAAGAAACTGGCCCCCGAACTGAAATTTGATAGTTAATGCGGCCCTCGGACTGAAAAGTTTGGAGACCCCTGGACTAGACTTTACCTTTATCACTAGACCATATTTATTTTAGTTTAATTTTGTTACGTTTTATTAACTTAATCTTTCCTAATTATTAGACACGCAAAAATAATTAAATATTTATCATGTTTGCTTGAGAAATGAAAAACATATCCCACCTCAAAAAAAAAAAAAAAAAAAAAAAAAATAAAGAGAGCGAAACAATTATAAAAACAGTGTAAAATTTAAACAATCCCTAAAGATTTTGAAACCACACCCCTTGACATTTGAGTATCCATAAGTCGAGCATTTATAGGCATTGGTAAAGAATAACACATGTGCTTTGTAGCTTTGTAACTTTTCCACGAAATATAACAAAATTAAAATGTAATAGTATAAATAGTTAGTATTTGCGCATTTTTCTGTTTGCGCAGTTTTCCGTTTCGCATTTTTCCGTTTGCGCATTTTTCTTGGAACCGAGGAATTGATAGAATAAATTATAGGACTTTGCGCATGCGCAAAAATGTTGCGTGCCACCCAGTATAGGGCTTTGGTGAGGCTGGGCAGGACGAATTTTGTGCCGCGCAGTGATTTCTTAAGTTTAAAATCTGAACAAGAGGAAGGAGTGGTCAGAAGAAGAAGTTTATAAACACCTTTATTCAAGGTGGATTAAACATTCACTCTAACTAGGGCCCACCTAGAGTTCACCTGTTTCTGTGACCTCAGCAACTGAAGGGATAGTGTGGTGCGCACTATGCCCAGCCACTTACACTTTCCCTGAAGTGAGTTAGGTACCCGCCCTAGCTAGACGACAGGCTCTTGACTTACACCCTGACCAAACTAACAGAAGGCTGAACAAGAGAAGGTTTCCATGGTTACCAGTCTATCTCCTGAGATCCGGTACATGGAGCGACCCCAGCAGAAAACAGGCGCCCTGTGTCACAAACACAGTTGACCACGGACTGCTGGCCGAATGATTCGGGTTGGGGCTGGATCAAAACAAAACGGGTTGTTAAATGTGGGTCACTTGAACAAACACACAAGTGCATACACACAAACACAGTTGACCACGGACTGCTGGCCGAATGATTCGGGTTGGGGCTGGATCAGAACAAAACGGGTTGTTGAATGTAGGTCACGTAAACCACATCCGACACACTCACGCATACACACGGACATATACACTGACATACACACGCGGACATACACACACATACATACACACACTCTCACCCACACACATACAGATATACATACGCACACAAGTCAAAGACTTCATCTAAGACGCAGATTATCAAAAACACACACATACACATTCACGTGCACACACATACGGGTGCACCTACACATACAAGGACACACACACATTCCTAAGACTACATAGACTATGTAGTGAAGGTGGAAGGTGTGGGATAGAAAGGTGTGGGATAGGATGGTGTGGGATAGAATGGCGTGGGAAAGGATGGTGTGGGAAAGGATGGTGTGGGAAAGGATGGTGTGGGATAGGATGGTGTGGGATAGAAACGTGTGGGGTAGGATGACGTGGGATTGGGATATCGTGAAGAAAGTTAGAGTATATGTGGTGGGGTAATATGTGTGTGAAAGTATATTGCAGTGTGTATCCCTCGTCTCCCCCCCCCCCGCATGTGACTCCCCATTGTAAACTCTACTCACCCTGCAGTACTTGGTCTCCCAGGAGTGCTCCTCCCCACTCCACACCACACACAGCAGACGTAGACAGCCGACCTCGACGTTCACGTGACCGAGCAGAAACTTCCCATTGGCTGCAGGCGTATGGCTAGTGGCGGGAAAACGTTGCTCGTTCCTCACGCGAATCAGCACGAAGTAGTGACCGCCTTTGGTGATAAGGTATTGTTTCTGTGAACAAAAATTACTGTTTCTGTGAAAAAAGTTATTGCTTCTATCAAATAAACCGGGAGTGATCTCCCCTAAACTTTCTCGAATATTCTAATATAACACTACAGGGGATGGCAACTCGGGATATAGACTTCTAGACATGATTTTTAATCCATTTTAAATACTCACATTTCTTAAAATAGAATATAATCTCGTAGAAAAAAAAAATGCACACCAAGTGAACGCTAAATAAAAAAGCGCATAATAGTGCGCAATATTATTAGTACTTTATAAATTTACATACGTTTTTTGAGAAATCGGAAATAGCGTAAATAAGTACTTCCGGTCAACGGAAATTACTCAAAATTTGACAGAAGGTAGAGAATTAGCTCTTTTACTTACATATCAAATTTCATTTATTTATCTGAAATAGTACTCAAGTTATAGGCTTTTGAAAAATTCAAAGTAGAAAAAGTACCACTTCCGGTTATCGGAATTCGCTCAAAAGTTGATACGGATCTACGATTTTGATAAAATACTTATATATGAAATTTCACCAGCCTAGCTCTAACGGTACTCAAGTTATCGTGTTTACACACGGACACACAGACACACAGACACACACACAGACTGTAACGTTAACCTATCTATCAGCTAAATAGAAGGAGAACGTCCCCGGATTCTTTTTTCGGGGTCATATGCAAATACCTTACGGCCTAAGTGGATGAACACTTAACACAACGTCCCACTAGGGCTCGAAATTAATGTCTAGGGAAGCTAGTGATACTATTGTATTTAACACTCATCCAATCTACATACGACCTTTTAATCAGCGAACTCAGAAGTGGCAGAACACAAAGATGAACTAGATAAAATATTTAATGTATAAAATATCAAAAACCCAACTTACACAATGTAGGAAAAAACACTATCACAGATTTCTACACTGTCAAAAAAACAGCCACAGGCCACACAACACTGCTGTAGTTTCTAGAATTACTTAGCGACAAGTAATATTAAACTAGAAGACTAAATCAACTTAAGAAAGCAAGGCACACACAGGTCTTAAGTACTCTCACGTTCAAATGGTCAGAGCCTATAGCCGGACAATATGGACGGCTGCCTGACTAAGGTAAAACTGCCTCGTAGACTGCCAGGTCAAGATAAAACTGCCTCGTGTTGCGAGTGTGCAGTGCAATTAAAGACTTCTGTGACAGGGGAGGTTATCCTCAACTCATGTCGCCATTGGTTGGGATAATCATCTGATCAGAATCATTCAATCAGATTTTAATGGAAAATTTCTATGTCTCAAACACCTTAATAAGTCAGTGGAAAAACCCCAGGTGTTACACCATCATTCCATATAAGGAATTATACAATGTCAAAATAAAAATGACTCGACCTAAGTAGGTCACATCCCCTCCCTTTTTGGAAGTGACAGATAGGTTCCACAAAAACATACATAGGGAACCAATCTGGCAATGAAATAACCAAAATGTTTTACAAATGTAGGCAATCAAAATCATAATACCAGATGAAAATATCCCTGAACATAAAAGGGAAGTAACTCCAACTTTTACAATTGGTGAAAGGGGAGTAACCCTTCAAAAAGTAATTATACATCAAAATCCCTCAAAAAAGGGTATTACAATATTTCCATGTGGATATTAAAAGTGGTAAACCCGCCAGGGTAAGACCTTTATTTCAATGACTAGCTACAATATCAACGGAGCCATATGAGACATATTATTATAAAAGATTATATATAATCAAAAACCACCTTTAATTAAGGTTCACCTGAAAATAAACAAAATATTCAACAGGATTGGAATTTTGAAAAAAATTCAAAACTCACACCACTCACTTTCATATGAGTGACACTCAAACAAAACCTGTTTATGGTCCTAATGAACCACAAAGCATATCACATGATCAATGTGTGTAACAAGATTTTACATCCTTGACAAACAATCAGCCACAACATTATCACTACCCTTAATGTGTGAAATTTCCAGATTAAAATTTTGGAAATATAAGCACCATCTCAATATTCTTTGATTTGTCTGTCCTAACTTAGAGGTAAATTTCAGGGGATCATGGTCAGAAAACACTCTGACTGGATTGGTTGAAGAAGAGACATAGACTTCAAAATGTTGTAATGACAAAACCAAAGCTAAAGCTTCTTTTTCAATAGTAGAATAATTCTTTTGGTTCTCATTTAACTTCCTGGAAAAAAAGGCAATGGGATGGTCAATTCCCATGTTGTCTTCTTGAAATAGGACTGAGCCAATGGCTAAGTTGCTAGCATCAATGGCAAGTTTAAAGGGCTTGCTGAAATTTGGTGCAGCCATAACAGGATCATTAGATAGAAATGACTTAATGGTTAAAAAAGCTTCTTGACATTTATCTGACCATTCAAACTCAACACCCTTTTTCAATAATGCAGTAAGAGGTTCAGCAATAGCTGAAAAGTTTTGACAGAACCGTCTATAGTAACCAGCCATCCCAAGGAACTTTTTGATCTCTTTACAATTTTTGGGAGGTGGCAACTTTACAATAGCATCTACTTTAGCTTCAATGGGCCGAACTTGGTTCGTTCCCACTTGATAACCCAAATAGGTAATTGAAGCTTTACAGAAATCACTTTTATGTAAGTTTACAGTAAAATTCACTTCAGACAATTTTCTAAAAAGGTTAGTCAATTGAACAATATGTTCTTCAAAAGTATTAGAAAATACAACTATATCATCTATGTAGGCCTCACATTGGTCTATGTCAGCAATGACAGAGTTAATGACTCTCTGGAAAGTTTGACCAGCATTTCGCATACCAAAGGGCATACGTTTGTATCTATAAAAACCATTAGGGGTTACAAAAGCAGATATTTCTTTTGCACGGTCAGATAATGGGATTTGCCAGTATCCTGAAAGTAAATCAATTTTGGAAATTATCCTAGCCTGACCAACTTTATCAATAACGTCCTCTATCCGAGGTAAGGGATAGGAATCAGCTTTGGTGAGCGCATTCACCTTCCTAAAGTCGGTCACAAACCTGAAAGATCCACCGTCTTTCGGGACTAGGAGACATGGGGAACTCCAGTTGCTGAAACTGGGCTCAATGATATCATTCTTGAGCATATAATCAATTTCATCTTTTATCAAAGCAGCTTTTTCCGGGTTAACTCTATAGGGGTGTTGTTTAATGGGTTTTGCGTCACCAACGTCTACATCATGAGGTGGAACCTTCGCTTCTTTGGGGACATCCCCAAAAATAGAGGGAAATGTGTCAAATAATTGAGACAATCTATGGCTTTCCTCTGTGGACAAATGCATAAGGTGGACATTCAAATTATCTAAAAAGGAAGAATTTACCAATTTTGGGGGTTTCAATTTATCATGTATCACATCATCAGAAACATTTGAACATACAGGTAAAGTAATTTTAGCTGTGGAATGAAAATTGTTACAATTATCATAATACTTTTTCAGTGAGTTGACATGATACACTGTCTGTTTCTTTCTTCTGTCGGGCGTATTGACAACATAGTTCAAATCACTTAATTTTGAATGCACAGTAAAGGGTCCACAATATCTCAAGGATAACGCATTGTTCAGATTAGGTACTAGCACAAGAACTTTGTCGCCTGGATTGAATGTTCGTTTACAAGAACTCTTATCATACAGTCCTTTCATTCTAACTTGGGCCTTTCTTAAGTTCTTGTGAGCCATTTCGCACACGGCTTTCAGTCGAACGTGAAAATCATCGAAGTTTTCCACTGGATGATCACTGGTACCTGTCCAACGTTCGTGTATCAGCTTCAGGGGACCACGGACAGAATGTCCAAACACAAGTTGAAAAGGCGAGTAGCCTAAAGAGTCTTGGACACAGTCCCTCGCGGCGAAAATAATCCAAGGAACAGACTCATCCCATTGGGTGTTACTGTTAGCGAATGTCCTTAGCATGGTTTTGAGGGTTTGGTGGAACCTCTCAAGTACGCCTTGAGACTGAGGGTGGTAGGCTGAGCTGGTGATGTGGGTAACGCCTAGCTTGGCTAGCGCTTCCTGAAAATGGTGACTGGTGAAGTTGCTGCCTTGATCTGTTTGCACGATTCTAGGTAATCCAAAGGTAGTGAAGAACCGGGTCATGGCTCTGACTACAGTCTTTGCCTTAATGTTCCGTAAGGGAATCGCCTCGGGAAAACGGGTACTTGAACACATAAAGGTAAGTAGGTACTCGTTGCCCGCCTTGGTTTTAGGCAAGGGACCTACACAGTCCATGACGATTTTAGAAAAAGGTTCTTCTAATACAGGAATCGGACTCAAAGGGGCCTTAGGAATTGTCTGGTTTGGCTTTCCGGCCAACTGACAGTTCGTGCAACTTCTACAGTAACGCGACACATCTTTTCTCATTTTGGGCCAAAAGAACAGTTCTTTGATCTTCGCCGTCGTTTTAGTGACACCTGGGTGCGCTGACATTGGATGGTCATGTGCCAGCTTAAGTATTTCATGCCGATAAGGTGGAGGGATCCACAGCTGGTTTCTACCCAACCATGGTTCGGCCGGTGAGGCAATCACTGGTATAGCGCGACGAAAGAAGAGGCCGTTCTCGGCGAAATATTCTCCATCGTCAGATGATAGAGATTTTTCGACCGCTGCTTTGAGTTCCGCGTCGACTTGTTGAGCTTTAATGATGTCTTCCTGAGATATTCTCAGGGGTAAGCCCAAGCTTGTGTTTTCTGGAAGCATAGACTCCAGTTTGGGAGTCGAATTTCTTGACGATGACGGCGGGTGTGGTTCAGACGTTGTGTCAGCCAATTGTTTGGTCTGGCTTCTTGTCACCGCACATGCAGGATACAGTTCATAATCATTATCTGGAACTGTTGACAAAGGGTCTGAAACCGTACAGGGGTATACTTTGCTTCCCGCAAGGTCATTCCCTAGAAGTAGGTGTACTCCTGGGACTGGAATACTATCTATCACACCTAAAATGACCTCACCTTCGACGAGATGATGTTTCAGGGCAAACTTGTGTAGAGGGACGACAGTAGATTTTGTCCCCACTCCCTGGATAATGGAAATCCTTCCGGTGTTCGTCTCTGGTGAAATGTCCATTGAACTTTTCAAAAGGAGTGATTGTGACGCTCCTGTGTCTCTTAGAACGGTGATATTCTTCTGAGACAACGGATCACCTGGTTTGCTAATGATGGCTTCGGCCATAAAAGATGAAAAGTCAACTTTTCTCGATCCCTCGAGATCGGTAGACTCGGAAGAAACTGGATGGTGGCGAGAACAGTCAAAATGTGACTGCACATAATGTGTGGAGACTTGACTACCTTCTTGCGGACACTTAGGGTTAGAGTCCTTTAGAATTCTAGAGTTCATAGTTGAACTGGCTGCTTGAGGGGATAGAGCATAGTGCGCGGAAGTACGCACCACCTCTCTGTTATATTGACGACGTTTGTAACAGTCCTTGACAAGATGCCCAGACCTTTTGCAGAACTGGCATACTGCTCGACGATTGAGAGTTGATCTTGGTTTCTCTCTGGACTGTGATGCCTTCAAATGTTGGCCAACAGGATGATTGCTGCCAAAAAGGGGAAGCACGGGGTTGAGGCGGTTTCCTGACACTGGTGGTTTCTTATGCACCAACATATATGTGTCAGCCGACTCAGCAGCCTTCTGGATGTCAGTTATCTTGTTATCCAGAATGTGTAGTCGTATCTCTTCAGGCAGGGACGATAGGAATTCTTCCCTTAGGATAAGTGACCTGAGTTTCTCAAACTCAGAAACTTCCTCAGAGTGTAGCCACCTTGAGAATATTTTCTCCTTTTCAAAGAGAAATTCCACATATGATTGTGTGGGTAACTTGCGGAGTGTTCGGAATTTTGTCCGATAGGCCTCGGGCGTCAGTGCGTAGGCCTTTAAAATGGCAGTCTTGACCAAACTATAGTTATTTTGAACGTCGTGAGAGAGTGCCTGGTATGTTTTTGCAGCTTTCCCAGTAAGGACAGAGCTCAATAAAGCAGTAATGGAAGTTTCGGGCCATTCACATGTCTTCGCTAAACTCTCAAACGAGTTAAAGAAAACGACCAAATCTGTTTCATCAAATTTAGGAACTAATTTCCCAAATTTGGCAATCACTTGCCCTACCGACAACTTTTTTGGATCTACCAGAGAAGTAACATCACTAACTTGACCAAACTCTAATTCCAACCTCCTCTTATCTAAAGCAATTTTAGCCTCTATCTTCTGTTTCTCTAAAGCAACTTTCTCCTTCTCTAGAGCAATTTTAGTTTCAAACTCCTTTTCTTTTAAAGCCTTCTCTAAAGCAATTCTAGCTTCTAATTCTACCTTCTCTAGAGTTTTCTCCTCGCGGAGTAACACATCCGCCAACAAACTTTCATCAAATACTCCTTCATTAATGAAATGAACAACAATTTTATCTCTCAACACCTCTGACTTCTGCGTAACAGAATAATCCAATTTCAATTCCTTAACTACACTAACCAAAACTTTTCTACTCAACTTCTCGACCTCTTCAAAAGTAGGATTAGCCAAAAAAGACTCCATAACACTAACTTGAAAATCACAACAAGCCTAGATCCTTTAAATTAATACACAGCGTTGGGCCGTGTACTTGACCTCTAAATGTAGGACGTGACACGTCTGCTTATTTGACCTAGATACTCTAGCCTGAGCGCGCGTTGTAAGAACACTGCGCTACTGGATATAAAACAACTAAATCCAACTAACCTTAGTATTCAACTGATATAACCAACAACTGGAACGACAGATTAAATCTCGGCGAGCTCCCACTTTGTAACGTTAACCTATCTATCAGCTAAATAGAAGGAGAACGTCCCCGGATTCTTTTTTCGGGGTCATATGCAAATACCTTACGGCCTAAGTGGATGAACACTTAACACAACGTCCCACTAGGGCTCGAAATTAATGTCTAGGGAAGCTAGTGATACTATTGTATTTAACACTCATCCAATCTACATACGACCTTTTAATCAGCGAACTCAGAAGTGGCAGAACACAAAGATGAACTAGATAAAATATTTAATGTATAAAATATCAAAAACCCAACTTACACAATGTAGGAAAAAACACTATCACAGATTTCTACACTGTCAAAAAAACAGCCACAGGCCACACAACACTGCTGTAGTTTCTAGAATTACTTAGCGACAAGTAATATTAAACTAGAAGACTAAATCAACTTAAGAAAGCAAGGCACACACAGGTCTTAAGTACTCTCACGTTCAAATGGTCAGAGCCTATAGCCGGACAATATGGACGGCTGCCTGACTAAGGTAAAACTGCCTCGTAGACTGCCAGGTCAAGATAAAACTGCCTCGTGTTGCGAGTGTGCAGTGCAATTAAAGACTTCTGTGACAGGGGAGGTTATCCTCAACTCATGTCGCCATTGGTTGGGATAATCATCTGATCAGAATCATTCAATCAGATTTTAATGGAAAATTTCTATGTCTCAAACACCTTAATAAGTCAGTGGAAAAACCCCAGGTGTTACACCATCATTCCATATAAGGAATTATACAATGTCAAAATAAAAATGACTCGACCTAAGTAGGTCACAAGACATACGGACAAGATTGCAAAATCATGTTTTTCCGTATCAGTGAGGTGTAAAACGTCGAGATTTGTAAAAATCTCGATTTTTTTTTTTTTGCACGATTACAATACTTTCTCTATACTACGTGTATACGAGAAAGTAAAAAGCTAGTTTCTGTGAAAAAGTTATTGTTTCTCTGAAAAAAGTTATTGTTTCTGTGAAAAAAGTTGTTGTTTCTGTGAAAAAGTTATTGTTTCTGTAAAAAAAAAGGTTTCTGCAAACGTTTTTTTAAAGCTATTTTTTTTTTCTGTTAAAAAAAAGATATCAATTCTGTAAAACAAGTTAATTGTTTCCGTAAAATATATTGGTTCTGTCCGCAGTAGACATTGTTTCTCTAAAATAAGTAGCCTATAATTTCTGTATGTTAAGTTCTAATGTTTATCGTAAGGAGGAAATGTTTTTGTGGACTTGACAAAATGTTGGTGATTAACTGTCTGGAGGCAGGTCACTTCTAATGGTGGTCAGCAAGGTCAGTCACCTCGAAGTAGTGGTAATTTTTGTCAAAAGGTTAATCATTATTTACACCAAAAGACACACTTGGGGGACACAAACAGCACACCACACATCTTGTCACAAACAGCACACCACACATCTTGTCATAACCAGCACACCACACATCTCGTCATAACCAGCACACCACACATCTCGTCATAACCAGCACACCACACATCTTGTCATAACCAGCACACCACACATCTTGTCATAACCAGCACACCACACATCTTGTCATAACCAGCACACCACACATCTTGCCATAACCAGCACACCACACATCTTGTCATAACCAGCACACCACACATCTTGCCATAACCAGCACACCACACATCTTACCATCGTAGCTTTAGGGAGGAAGACAGCATTCGGCAGCTGAGACAGACCCCGCCTGGGATGAGGTGTGGTGGGGACGGTGGTGGTGTGGGAGCTGATGATCTTCAGGCTCTCCTTCCTCAGGCGGTGAAGTTCGGCCGTGACCTCCAGGGTCAGGTCAGACTTCAAGGTCAGCTGGCTGCCGAAATCACGTGAGTGGGGCACCTAGGGATGTATCGTTAGTGGTGTCAAATTTTTGTTGTTGTGCCTCTATAGTGGAGTTGAATTATCTACAGCCACATCTGTTATGTGCATTTATATCGGTCAGGTTATTTATATATATATATATATATATATATATATATATATATATATATATATATATATAAAACGGGATTTGGGAATATATAAAATTTTAAATTAAAAGTCTATTTTTAAATATGAACGTTTGTGAAAATATAAGCACAAACGCAAAAAAAAAAAAACGCAAAATAAACGCAAACGTACACATAAACGCATAGCTAACATAAAAGCAAAGAACATAAACACTTACGTAAACATAAAAATACACGCAAACATAAATCTAAACGCAAACACAAACATTAATACAAACGCAAACATAAACGCAAACATAAACGCAAACTCAAACGCAAACAAAAACGCAAATAGAAACGCAAACAAAAACATAAACATAAAGTCAAACATAAACACACACATAAACGCAAACAATTACGCAAAAAATAACGCAAACATAAACACGAACTTAAACACAAACGTTGACGCAAACACAAACGCAAACAATAACGCAAGCTAAAACATAAACGAAAACATAAAATGCGAATTTTAAAGTTAAACTGTTGAATGTTTAGTAAAATATTGGGATGTCTAACCTTTATAATCAGACAGTCACTTTCGGTGATGATGTTGCCCGTCTCCGTGTCGCTGTACACGCCCAGACTGAATAGTGTTTTCTTTTCCTCCACGGCTGAGTGGAGCGCAGGAAAATCATTGTCAGGAAATATCACACCATTCCACTAGCACCCACACTCGCTTACATTCACAACACTACTCCACCCACACCATGCCACCCACACCAGCACTACACCATCCCGATAACACCATCCATTCCACACCATCACACTATCACCATCCCACTCAGTACAGGCCACCCAACACACCAACATTATCTTACACATCCGACACCGCCGCACTAACAACATCCCACTAATACAAGCACCATCCACCCAACATCCACACCATCCACCCAACACCAACACCATCCCACCCACACCATCCCACCAGCGCCCACACTACCCCACTAACCTCCACACCATCCCACCAACACACACCGTCCCACCAACATCATCATCATCATAACACCAACACCCACACCATCCTACCCACACCATCCCACCAGCGCCCACACCATCCCACTAACATCCACACCATCCCACCAACACCCACACCATCCTACCCACACCATCCCACCAGCGCCCACACCATCCCACTAACATCCACACCATCCCACCAACACCCACACCATCCCACCAACGCCCACACCATCACACCAACATCATCATCATCACCATCCCACCAACACAAACACCTACAACACCTTGTCGACCAACAAACACCATCCCACCAATACCAACAAACGCTTACACCATCCCACCACCACCACCAAACACCATCCCGTCTTACCTTTTCTGTCGTGGTGCAGCCTGACGTCAAACAAACTCGGCACGACGTCCGGCATGGCGTACTGGTCCGGCTGTTTTTGTTCCAGACTGAGCAGGAGCATGGGGTGGTTGATCTCTATGTCATCAAAGCACGACTGGTGGGGGCTGTCGTGGGTGGCGTAGATCTGCAATACGTGGACATTGTATGGGGGGGGGGGGGGGGCAGCGTTTCTTCCACATTTTCCTCCGGGGGGACGGGACACTTGATATTTTCGGGGTGGGGGACGGACTTAATTTTTTTCCGGGGGGGGGGGGGGGGAATGGACACTGGTAAGAAGCATACGTTTTCTATATAAATTCCATATCGTTCGAGGGGGGTAGACTTTATTTGGGGGGGGGGGGGGGAAGTCAGCATACGGTTTTAGGGGCCTGGCACGGAGGTGGGGGTTGGGAAGAGAAGAGTAGCATTTTTTAACAATCAGCCACTCGTAAAAGTTCAAGTACGTGTCACCATGTACTCACCCCAAAGTTCAGGTACGTGTCACCATGTACTCACCCCAAAGTTCAAGTACGTGGCCACCTTGTACCATGTACTCACCCCAAAGTTCAAGTACGTGTCACCATGTACTCACCCCAAAGTTCAAGTACGTGTCACCATGTACTCACCCCAAAGTTCAAGTACGTGTCACCTTGTACTCACCCCAAAGTTCAAGTACGTGTCACCATGTACTCACCCCAAAGTTCAAGTACTTGTCACCATGTACTCACCCCAAAGTTCAAGTACGTGTCACCTTGTACTCACCCCAAAGTTCAAGTACGTGTCACCATGTACTCACCCCAAAGTTCAAGTACGTGTCCACTGAGAACTCACTCAAGGCTCGCCGGTACTCGTGTGTAGCCACGAAGATTGTGGCGTAGTCGGAGCCAATCAAAAGGTCGGTATCGATCTCAGTATTTATCCAGAAGTTGGTGACGGTTGACTTGGGAAGGCGGAGGTCGTCGATCGTAGGGTACCTCTGGACATACAGTCACATACAGTCACACACAGTCACATACAGTCACATACAGTCACATACAGTCACATTCAATCACATACAGTCACAGACAGTCACATTCAGTCACATTCAGTCACATACAGTCACATACAGTCACATAAGTCACATACAGTCACATACAGTCACAGACAGTCACACATAGTCACATACAGTCACATACAGTCACATAAGTCACATACAGTCACATAAGTCACATAGTCACAGACAGTCACATACAGTCACATACAGTCACATTCAGTCACATACAGTCACATACAGCCACATAAGTCACATAGTCAAAGACAGTCACATACAGTCACATTCCGTCACATACAGTCACATACAGTCACATAAGTCACATAGTCACAGACAGTCACATACAGTCGCATACAGTCACATACAGTCACATACAGTCACATACAGTCACATACAGTCACAGAGAGACAAAATCAATCACAGTCAATAACAATCAATGGCAGTCGGAGTTTCTTTCAGGTATTATCTAGGTGGTAGACGGACACTGCAACCCCAGTAGCACGTCCACCCTCCCCACCCCCCTTACGATATAGAAAATAAACCGGGAGTGATCTCCCCTAAACTTTCTCGAATATTCTTATATAAAACAACAGGGGATGGGAACTCGGGCTATAGACTTGATTTTTAATCCATTTTTTAAATACTTAAAGTTTTAATAATAGAATAAAATCTCGTAGACAAAAGAATTGCACACCAAGTGAACGCCAAATTAAAAAAAGTGCATAATAGTGCGCAATATTATTAGTACTTTAAAAATTTACATTAGTTTTTTGAGAAATCCGAAGTAGCGTAAATTACTACTTCTGGTCAACGGAAATTACTCAAAATTTAACAGAAGGTAGAGAATTAGATCTTATACTTGGATGTGAAATTTCATTTATCTTTTTGAAATAGTACTCAAGTTATAGGCTTTTGAAAAATTCAAAGTAGAAAAAGTACCACTTCCGGTTATCGCTCAAAGGTTGATACGGATCTACGATTTTGATAAAATACTTATATATAAAATTTAATCAACCTAGCTGTAACGGTACTCAAGTAATCGTGTTTACACACAGACACACACACAGACAGACAGACACACAGACATACGGACAGAATTGCAAAGCCCAGTTTTTCAGACTGGATTACGCATAAAACCTCTTAATTTTGATAAATCTGGATTGATGATTTTTTGCCCGATTAAAATAAGTCCTCTATACTTCGGATGTGATGAAGGCCTGAGGTGTAATACGGTAAAAATTGTTAAAATATCAAATGATTTTTGTGCACGATTACAATACTTTCTCTATTGGGCTTGTAAGTTGTTAAAGTAGCTTACCAAGTTCTCGCTCCGGTAGTTGCCAGCTAGCGTTTTTTTTGTTTTTTCAAACCAAATGTGAATATTTTTTATTAATTTTTTTTTAAGTTATGAAATCTACTTTCGTTTTTGGAATAAAAACAAACTCCGACAATAAGTTGTTTTAAGTAAATTAAGTTTAAAATAACACACACAAATATATTATATTTTATATAGAGCTAGATAGATCTAGAATACAACCTGTATAATAATAATACATCTATATAAAACATGATATTTATAGGCCTAAAAGATTTCAATCGTAAATCTGAAATCAAGTCTAATTTAATTAATAAATATATATAGCCTAGATCTAGAGTCTAGATTTCTAGATCTAGAATTCTATATCTAGATCTATGACTTTAAAAAAAAAAAGCCCTCTTGAAAATTCCGACTTAGACAGTAACATACGACATACAGGATTTATTTTTAATTTATAGACACAAGAGTAGTCTAGAGATCTAGATACTAGATCTAGTTTCTTTTATTTTACACCAGTGTAGTTGAGTGGAATTAATTACTAAATTACTAAAATTAGGCCTAATAAATAGGCTATTTACTTTAAGACAGGTAGACTAGAATATGTTCAATATCAATTTATATAGAGAATCTAGATTATTCTAGATCTAGTAAAGTTTAGTGTAGTCTTGTTGTAGAACTTAAGAACTAAATCTAGAATGTAGGCAACTGTAGTAATTTAGATCTAGAATCTAGTACTGTGTGACGTCATTTTAGGGGGTGGAGGTCTGGCTTTTTGTGACGATGTGTAGGGGGAAGGGAGGGTGTAAAAATCGTCAAAAAAATGCGTGACGTCATTTATGGATGACCCCCATGGAGAAGATCCACACAGAAACAGTTGAAGGAAAGGGGCCTAACATTCAAACAGGTAGAGGTACCAACATGATTTTAGAGATTATATAGATATACATATATATAGGGGGAGGGGTAGAGAGAGAGAGGGTTCATCTGTAAATTGCATCACACATTTTATGATGATTTTTACCCCCCCCCCCCCTCATAAAGGAGGGCAGTAAAAAGAAGAATGCATGATAGCTGGGTAATCCTAATGTAATGTTGTTAATTTATATAATCATATTATTGTGGTAAATAAAAGCCAACATATCTAGCCTATCAAAATGCCATGAATTTAAAATATATATTATGACTTAGAGAAAGTTTGGTGAAATGGAAATATCTGTACATTTGATTTATTGATGATGTGTAACTTGTTTATATTATTCCTTTGGAGCTGATATTAATAAAAAGTTAATCAAATTATAGTTTTATTAAATTGATGTTTCTAAAGCCTTGCATGAACTTAATTTAAATATATTTAGCTGCCTAGGCAAAGAACCCAATGAATTTTCCAGAATTGGCTTGTCGTTTGACCAATGGTAACAAAGAGAATCACCCAGGATCTTTGCTGATAAGAAAATCTGAAGACGTACCTTATTCTTCTATACATAAATGTGATTTGTCTAATGAAAATATTTATTCAGTGACAATTGCTAAAGATATTTTACCATTATTTCAAACATCATCTTCTGACATGTTGTTTTCTATCTCTAAACCTTCCACAATTTCTTCAAGTTTCAAGAGATATTTTAATATCATTGCCTACTTCCCACAGTTCTTATGTTCAAAATTAGCAATTTTCTAAGAAACAAAGTAATAATAAATTTGTACCCAGTGTTTTAGTTTCAGCTACATTAAAATTTAATAAACCAATCAATTTCAAAATTAAATGTTTCTTATCCCATATGAAAGTAGTCTGTTTTATTTAAGAAAAATCACCTTTAAAAAAATTTAATGTTTGGATGTCAATAAATTGTTGACATGGACTGGTTTGCGGGTAAGCTTTTATACTTAGTGTACAATAAAGATTCAGTTTTGATGTCAATATAGTTGCTTCTGAAAGAATTAAACTATAAACAATAGCATTTATATTAATATCTCAATGGCAGTTCAGTATACTTTCATCATTGTTTTCAAATAACAAAACACAACTACAGTTTTAAAATTGAAAAAAAAAATGAAAAGAATTTCATAAATGGATGGTTTTTTAATTACTTAAAACAGAAGATGCATCAATACAGCATTACAATGTATATGATTAATATTTCTTTTCATGGACAATCATCATTTAAATTCTTCATTAAAAGTTAAATTCAGCTTCCTTGTGTCTAAAAATCCACATCCATGCTGTTCCATTTACCTAGAAATTAAATAAATAATATTTTTAACAACTTTCTGTAATATGAAAAAATTAATCATTGATTAAAACAGACAGCCAATATAGCAGTTGAATTAAAATTCACCTGTTTCTGTGACATTTGCATGTAAAAGTAGAGTGTTCAGAGGTATATACCCAGCCACCTTTAATTTCCCTATCTTGAGCCAGGTACTCATGAGAGCTGGTACTCATGAGACTTAGGACATCATACCAGGACTAAAACCAGGGATCTGAACTCTTATCTTTTAGGATAGAAATGTGAAAGCTACTGTCTGACAGTGCCACTATCAAGCCATACATATTAATACTTACAGTAAATAATCTTAGTAGCAACATATTCTTTAAGAATTAGAAAACTGAATCGGTTTCAAACTTGGGCTTAAGCTGAAAAATGGCTTATTATAAAAAAAAATTCAGCTCACCTTTAGTTCAAGATCAGCACCAATAGCCACAGTAAAGTGTGAGAAAATTGCTTGCCAAGTACCTAGAGAATTTAAATATAATAAAGTATTAAGTTTATCCATATATTATATTAAAATATAAAATAATATTACTAATATGTGATATTAATATACACACATATATATATATATATATATATATATATATATATATATATATATATATATATATATGTTTCATTTATTGTAAAGGTTCAGTTTTCTATCTACTTAGCTTGTCTTAAAAGCTAAAATATCTGATTACAGTTAACCATATCTTTACTATTACAAAACTATTAGTTTCATTTTCATTACTTGTAACTAAAAATTGTGGTCAATAGATCTAAAACTTAATTCTATTGACAGCTAACTGTAACCTTACTGACTCTGACCAATTTATTAATTTTTGTACCATGTAATTCATTAATAATTAGGCTTATACTAAAAGGCCGAAAGTTATCAATTGTAGAATTTATAGTCCCTGGTCTAGACTAACAAGACTAGCCTACAAGTCTAATAGTACTAATACACATGATCTAGTTTCTAAGTTTACTACTAGGCAACTTGCTAGAAGACTAGTACTTAACCAAACTTTAACTTGCTAAAAATAAAAGGGCCAAATACAATAGTAGTTGGCCTAGTAATACTTTTTTTTACTGTGCTACTTACACTGCTTTTGGTACTATTACTACGTCTAACTAACTACTAACTAAACTCTATTGTAGCTTGATGGAGATCTATCATCTTGCTCTTCTAGTAGTCTACACTACTTACTACTTAGAAAAGTAGTAGCACTACTGTAACAATTTCAAACTAAATTTAGTCTATATATTACTAGATCTACTAATTGCAACACTGTAGTCTGATAAGTCTGTAAGCCCTAAATGTATCTAGATCTAGATTCTAGTCTAATCTAGTTTAAGTCTAGTTATTAGTACCTACACTCTACAATCAGTGGCGTAGGCAGGGGGTTGGAGGTCATAACCCCCCCATAGACCCCTCGGTATATATATATAAAATATGAGGTGGGTGCAAATCGAAAATTTGAGGGGGTGGTGCAAATCGCAAGTTTGAGGGGGGGGGGGGTGAAAATCGCAAGTTTGGAGAGGGGGGGGGGTGCAAATCGAAAGTTTGTCCCCGGGTAAAAATTGGAACCCCCCTTGAGACGATCCTGGCTACGCCACTGTCTACAATACTCTACACAACACTCTACTACTTCTCTACTCACTCTACTGGTTACTGATCTAGTAAATAGTATTTACTAAATACTAGGCCTAATAGTTAGAGTCTAGATTCTAGATCTAAAAAAATCGATTTAAAATTAAAAACAGGTTAGCCTTACTAGCTCTTACTAAACTTAACTAGGGTAGGTTTTACCTAAACTAGATCTAATCTAGATCTAGAATCTATCTAGATCTACTAGATTCTCTGGATCAAGATTTTAGATCTAGGGCCTACCATACTACCATCTGCATCTAGATCTACTATCACTATCTAGCCATCTATCTACAAGCTACTTCTTATAGGCCTACTTCTAAAATATTAAACAGTAATCACTGAATAATCAGTACTAGAGTCTAGTTCAGTAATCTAGCTAGATCTAGACCTAGAGTCAATAGATCTAGTAGTCTATACTAATTTTACTATTAACTATAATATTAATAACATTGTTCTCAAAGTCTAGAATCTAGATCTATATCTAGCTAGATGATAGATCTAGATCTAAATTTAAAATGTAAATAGTATAGTAAATACAAATGTTTAGATTTAAATTTTACATAAACAAGAGAATGTGGTCAATCTAACTTTCTAAAATCTAATCTAGTCTGATCTAGATTTCTAGATCTAGACTAGATAATTCTCTAGATCTAGATTCTAGATTCGATTCAGTCTTCTTAAGTCTTAAGTCTTAAGTCTTAAGTCTCTTAAGTTGTAGTTTGTAGGCTCAGTGAGACTGAGTCATCCTTTTCTTAATATTTTTAATATTTTATCTAGATCACTGAAATACTAGATCTAGAATCTAATAGATTCTAATTCATGAACTTATACTCTTAGAACTAGATTAAAGCAATGTAGATTAGAAGATTCTAGATCTAGAGGTCTGGGAATCTTGAGTCTCGTAGCAAAGACTGAGTAGAGAGTCAGAGTAATGTCCCCTAGCCTTGGACAAACTATCAACAAAAGAAATAAAATCAATATACTTACCGCCACAAAACTTTTATATTCAAAAATGCATACACATGTGTTTGTTCCCATCCATATGAACAAAACAGCGTTGAAAGTTTTTACAATTGTTGCATTTCTGGAACGTTTGATGATTTTGAAATCTTGAAGCGGGACCTACTAAACAAATAGCCGCCATGTTTTTTGTTATCAATGGGAATCCCGTTCACAACAATTGATTTAGTTCGAAAACTTTTATCTCTCCCTGGCTAACCAGACATGAATTAACGCGAGAAAGAACGATAAACTTACAAGTTCTATACTTCGTAAATACGAGAAAGTAAAAATACTATATAGAAAATATATACTTAATCGGTGTCTTTCGACTCCCTTCCTGAAAATTTTAAGTGCACCCCTAAAAATGTCTGAAAGAAACAATGATCACATCACCATACACAGTCTATCACTGCCAAGCCATAGACCACAACAATCACAATCAAACAGAGCCTGTTAAGTCAATCACAATCAATTAAATTAATCTGTGTCAAGCACAGCCCATCACAAACAATTACAGTAAAAAGCAATCACTCAACTTGCATGGGAAATAACTTCAACGAATAAACACGTAAGGGAAATAACCTAGATGAATAAACACGTAAGGGAAACAAACTAAAAAATAGACTTGTAAGGGAAGTAACCTCAAAAAATAAACATGTAAGGGGAACAACCTCAAAAAATAAACATGTAAGGGGAACAATCTCAAAAAATAAACATGTAAGGGGAATAACCTAAAATAATAAACATGTAAGGGGAGTAACCTCAAAAAATAAACATGTAATGGGAATAACCTAAAGAATAAACATGTAAGGGAAATAACCTCAAAAAATAAACATGTAAGGGAAATAACCAAAAAAATAAACATGCAAGGGAAATAACCTCAACGAATTATCACGTAAGGGAAACTACCTCAACTAGTTTGCTGGTCCTGTACTGTAGCAGCTGACTTTGCATTGTGGTGACACCTTCGGCCACAAGGTAAGCCTAAACAAAACGCCACAGAAAACACGGTGAGCCAGACTAAATCAAACGGAGTCTCACAACTGGCCAGGTTATCTTTAGCTTCAGCCAGTGAAAAAAGTCAAACAGTAAAGACAAGTTTTTGTTTGACAAGACCACCTACCACCATAACACTGGTGCAGTGGCGTAGCGAGGTCGGGTGTCACCCGGTGCGGCACTTAATGGTGTCACCCCCCCCCCCCCAGAGGCGTAGTGACCCTTCCCGGGGACAAACTTTCAATTTGCACCCCTATCACGTTTTTCTCTATATATTTTGCTATATTTTGCCTTGGTGTCACCCCCCCCCCCCATAAATGGTGTCACCCGGTGCGGTCCGCACCCCCCCCCCCTCGCTACGCCTCTGCACTGGTGTACTGTAGGACTGCATCAGACAAGCGTCGAACCCAAGCCTACAGTTACACAAGCTGCTCAAGGAGCGGCTACTCTCGTCTATAGTTCCAGAATGTAAACGCACTAACTGCAAAGTCCACCGCCTGTTTCATATATTAGTACCGTTCGAGCTATTGCTTTTTACCCTGACCTTGAACTCTCCTGACCCTGACTTAGCTTGACCCTACCTTGAAATCATTTTGCCCGATCCATTTTTCTGCCTTGCCAGTGACTATCAGTTCCTTGATATCATCCAAAATTTGAAACTCTTTTCTGAAATCACAAACGTATTTTTTAAAATAGATTTGACTGTCAAAATTTCATAGTTCTACCTATAAAAGTACGTACATGTAAATTATCAAGATTTTATTTCGTACAAGATTCATATCTAAAATTGTAAAAATTACGTACATTCACCTGTAAAGTTGTCAATATTTCGTAGATTCATATGTAAATTGTAAAACTTTCGCAAAATCACATTTACAAATGTCATGATTTTGTAAATTTACATTGAACTCAGCGCAATATATATATATATATATATATATATATATATATATATATATATATATATATATATATATATATATATATTTATATATATATATATATATATATATATATATATATATATATAAATTACGTGATAAATGCCTCGTGAAGGAAGCAAAATCTATAGAAATACACTTTTTAATTTACAGTGATTGGAATAAAACCAATCAAGAGCCCTAAAACCATTTCAGAAAGTCGCAGGGAGAAGAATTAATTGAGGGTCCAGGCTTCACAATACATGGGATCATACAAGTAGCCTACAGCACACGACAGGAACCTACAAGCTACATAAATAATATAACATGAGCTGTTAAACTTTGAAGAAAAACTTAAGGCCCAATGTTTATGTAAAAACTGTAAAGTAGAAAAAAATGTCAAAAGGTTTTTATAGAGCAAAGTACAATGAGACGTCGGAAATTGATATAAATAATAAGGCCAACGTTTAAAAAGGCAAAAGTTTGAAAAGGCCAAAGTTAAAAAGGCAAACGTTTGAAAAGGCCAACATTTAAAAAGGCCAACGTTTGAAAAGGCCAAAGTTAAAAAGGCCAACGTTTAAAAAAGGCTAAAAATAAAAAAAAAAAGCTAACGTTTAAAAAAGCCAATGTTTAAAAAAGCCAAATGTAAATAGTGAGGTTAAAGGTCATGTTTACGTAAACAAAGCCTGGTCGCTGCTGGGGTCGTGTGGTGAGTTGATGTGGGTGTGTACGACACGTTCTACCACCGCTTGGGCCAGGCTCTGTGAGGGGGGGGGTGGACAAGGAATAGAGGTCAGATGTCATGTGGATTGGGAGATGCTAACCACACACACAACCACACACACAACCACACACAAAACAACACGCACAACCTTACGCACAACCACACACACAACCACACGCACAACCACACACACAACTACACGCACAACCACACGCACAACCACACCCACAACCACACACAAAACCACACGCACAACCACACACACACAACCACAAGCACAACCATAGAAAAAAATGGGTCAGCAAAAACATGGGTCACAGAAAACATGGGTCACAGAAACCAGAAATTACGGGCCATAAAAGCACGGGTCACCAAAAATATAAGCTACAAAAAAATAGACGTCTTACTAACACCTAATTTCTAAATGACTTACAAGATAAAAAAAAAAAGAAGCTGCGCAGCTAAAGACGTACCAGTTTTCTGATGTTGTGCGGTTTTTTCTGCAGCAGACGTCCCACTGCCAGCAGCACCAAGTCCACGTTAGAGTAGGAGATCTCGGTCTTCTTGGACGTCGTCAAATCCTCGAGAATTTTGTGGATCAGCTGGCGAGAGACAGGATAGATTACAAAGTCTCAAGAATTTTGTGGATCAGCTGGCGAGAGACAGCACACATAGAGATTACAGTCTCGAGAATTTTGTGGATCAGCTGGCGAGAGACAGTACACAGAGATTACAAAGTCTCGAGAATTTTGTGGATCAGCTGGCGAGAGACAGTACACAGAGATTACAAAGTCTCGAGAATTTTGTGGATCAGCTGGCGAGAGACAGGACCCAGAGATTACAAAGTCTCGAGAATTTTGTGGATCAGCTGGCGAGAGACAGCACACAGAGATTACAAAGTCTCGAGAATTTTGTAGATCAGCTGGCGAGAGACAGTACACAGAGATTACAAAGTCTCGAGAATTTTGTAGATCAGCTGGCGAGAGACAGTACACATAGAGATTACAAAGTCTCGAGAATTTTGTGGATCAGCTGGCGAGAGACAGTACACAGAGATTACAAAGTCTCGAGAATTTTGTGGATCAGCTGGCGAGAGACAGTACACAGAGATTACAAAGTCTCGAGAATTTTGTAGATCAGCTGGCGAGAGACAGTACACATAGAGATTACAAAGTCTCGAAAATTTTGTGGATCAGCTGGCGAGAGATAGGACCCAGAGAGATTACAAAGTCTCGAGAATTTTGTGGATCAGCTGGCGAGAGACAGGATACAGAGATTACAAAGTCTCGAAAATTTTGTGGATCAGCTGGCGAGAGATAGGACCCAGAGAGATTACAAAGTCTCGAGAATTTTGTGGATCAGCTGGCGAGAGACAGGATAGATTACAAAGTCTCAAGAATTGTGTAGATCAGTGTGCTTACTGTTGAGGTGTATTGGAGGTTGAAAGGAGGTTGACAGGAGGTTGTTGGGAGGTTTGTGGGATTCGGGTGGGAGGCTGGAGGGATGTGACAACGAGACAGTAAGAAGACAACAAGACATAAGACAACAAGACAGTCAACTCTACCTTGCGCCGGTTTGGATGTGCGTCCTGATATGTCAGGTACAAGGTGAAAGGTCCAAGGTAGGTCAAGTCTGAAAGACACAAGTAGACCTGTAAGTCCAATAATCAATTGTCGTGTCTCAACTAGTTCTAAAACCTCCCACTTAAATCAGACAACCTATTATAAACCTCCCACTTAAGGAAGAAAACCTATTCTAAAACCTCCCACTTAAGTCAGATAACCTATTCTAAAATCTAACACTTAAGGAAGAAAGCCTATTCTAAAACCTCCCACTTAAGTCAGAAAACCTATTCTAAAATCTAACACTTAAGGAAGAAAACCTATTCTAAAACCTCCCACTTAAGGAAGAAAACCTATTCTAGAACCTCCCACTTAAAGAAAAAAAAACTATTTTAAAATGTCCAACTTAAGGAATAAAACCTATTCTAAAAACTAAAACTAATATGCTAATATGCTACAATGCACCCCAAAACAAATTGCACAATACATATCCCATCTAAACGTCCAACACATAGCTCAGCCCCCCCCCCCCTCAGAATACAAAACTCCCCTTCACGCCCCCCCCCCACTACACACAACTTACCGTTGACTACAGCAACCTGTAGTTTGTCGTATGTTCTCGATGGATTTATCAATGACAAATTGCCGGGCTGGATATGAATAAAAAAATAAGTCAAAACGTCATCCAAAACTGTTAATAAAGACAGAAGGTAATATTTTCATTGGCTCAACTAATGACTTTAGATCATTTTCTCTTTATTTCTTATCCGGCCATAATTGGCCATAACAAAACAGGCAGATCAGAGCAGAAGCGTAGCGACCCATTCCGGCGCCCGGGGCGACCTATCAATTTTGCGCCCCCCCCCCCACCATTTATATATAGTTTATCAAGTTGGCTAAAAATCGCAATCCCCCCCCCTCTAAATTTTGGAACGGTTGGTTGCGCATTTTACCAGTCACTATCCTGTAACAGTTTTTATTTCGGTATCATACAATGGATGTAGAAAACTGTTAGATCACTATGTAAAGCCAATAATCAGTCTTTTTTCCCTTAAATTTAGACCGTGTCAGTTTATTTTTTTTCCACCCCGTGTGGCGTCCCCTCTAGCTAGAGCTGGCGCCCCCCTTGCTACGCCTCCGGATCGCATGATCAAATTTGAGCATTTCTCACACCCATGTTGTCGGGCATTAGACCCGTGAGGTCCCGCCTCCTCATGCACCCACTTCATGTTCCCAGTTGAAAACAGTCGGTGCATCAAAACCAACTGCTACGGGGACAGTTCCGATTTCCTTGTTTTCAGGTAACCATGCGCGTGGTCTACTTTTAGATCACGCAGTTCCGTAACCAGCTCGTGCTAGTTAGTAAAGTTTCCCTGGGGCAAGTGAAGTAGAGTTCACTTGTTTCTGTGACTGACTTGAACCCGGATTCGAACTCGAGACTTACGGTAGCAGTCCAGCTCTCTACCTCTAGACAACTCCGTCCCACTCACATGTATCCTTTTCTATTTTACATGTGTGATTTTATAATATTTAACAGCAGGTTATGAAACAAAAGCAATAGGTCAAGTATAAAAATACTTTTAATGAAAGATATGTCAATATTTTAGAACTGGTTAATACATGTTTGATATTTAAATTGAGTAGGGTCATTGCGCTTAATGCTGGAAATATATTTTATAAAGTAAATAGCGTATGTAGATTTTATAAAGTAAATAGCGTACCCGTTGCGCGCGCTGCTGCGATCTAGTTCTACGCACAGACGAAACTAAAATTTTAAAAGGGTTTCAACAACGCGTTACTAATCGCATATTTTAAGACGTGTTGTCTAAAACGAGTTTATTTAAATGAAAACAAAGCTGGCGTTAATTTTTTTGTATACTATTTGTTGGGGCGCGGGTTTTGTCTACGCCACCGTCCAGACGCCTGAAGGAGCTCTGTATGAAAGACTTAAGTGTAAGGTAATCACCCTCCGTAAAACTGAGGTAGAACACACTTCTGTGACCAGCCAGGTGTCCGGGGCATCATGGGGTGCTCTCGGGAGCCACGGTTTACACTACCGCAGGGGCGTCATTTGCATCCCTTGTTTCTGTTTAGTCCTCGAATGCAGTGTTCCACAGTGTCCCATTGTAGTGTGCTCTTTAAAACGAATGTAAGCGCCTCAATGAGGGAACCCGGGTGTAGCCTGGTTACATGATCGACGAATGCCGGCGGAAGTGTCGATTTAGTTAAAGATTATAGTAACCAACCGCATCCCTAGTGAAGCGCACACTTTAAAACGATACTAGTCGTCGTGAACTCATATGGAAGACCCAGCCGCACCGGGGCGCACAACCGCCGAACAAAACGACAGCCGGTGGTTATAGCGTCACCATGACAACACAGTCACAAACTACTCACGGGAACTTCCAGGAAGGTGGAGAAGTAGTGACTTCCGGTGGACGTGGTGACCCGGACGTTCAACGTGCGGCGCACGCCGGATTGTTCCAGCGCCATTTCACCGGTACTCGAGATCGTCCGCAGGATCGTCGTCTCTGTCTTCTTCTCTGTCTTAGGGACCCGTGACCCTGGGGAGAGAGGTCAGGGGTCAGGGTAGGGATCCTTGACCCTGGGGAGAGTGGTCAGGGGTCAGGGTAGGGATCTTTGACCCTGGGGAGAGAGGTTAGGGGTCATGGTAGAGAGAGGGGGTCACGCTAGGGACCTTTGACCCTGAGAAGAGAGAGGAGAGGGGTCATTTCAGGGACCCTTAACCCTGGGGAGAGAGGACAGGGCTCCTGGTAGGGATCCTAAGCACGAAAGAGAGCATTGGTGGTCATTTGGGTTTCGTGACATTTCAGAGAGGGGATACCTAGGGGAGATGTAAACCCACGAGAGAGAATATAAGCTTTACATCCTTGTCTATGGGAGAGTTCAGGCAAACTTGATCCAGGGGAGAGCGGATGTCAAGCTAGAGACCCCAGGGGTCGGGGTCATGACCATACACCATGTTTAGAGAGAGAGAGAGAGAGAGAGAGAGAGAGAGAGAGAGAGAGAGTGAGAGAGAGAAAGGATAGGGTGAAACTAGAGATCAGGACCATTGACTTACGAATGCAGTGTTCTGTACGGTTAGTAGTACAGAGTAGAAGTGGGCCGCAGTAGACGGTGTTAGGGACGTTGCATGTCATGACTTTCCATTTATTATTCTGGCACAGGAAGTAGGTTGCAGGGTTCACTGGGTCGAAGTCGTAGCTGCCTGTCTCACAGGCGACTCCGTCGTCATCGTCAGTGACTGCAAGACAAAAGCGTGACGTCATGAAGTGTGACGATCGTGACGTCATGAAGTGTGACGATCGTGACGTCATGAAGTGTGACGATCGTGACGTCATGAGGTCTCAAAGCTCGTGGTTCCGTCAAGTGTCAAGGTCGAGGTCAAGCGTGTCAAGTCGTTTAATTACGTTTAGACGCTAGACACACGTGGAAACAATACTGTGGCAATGGTTGCCAAGTTAAGATAATTGCCTTGTTAGGATGTGGTAATGTTAGGGGTGTGGTATACTTAAGGGTGTGGCATAATTAGGAGTGTGGTTTTGTTAGGAATGTCGCCTTGTTAAGGGTGAGGCCTTGTTAGGGATGTCGCCTTGTTAAGGGTGAGGCCTTGTTAGGGATGTCGCCTTGTTAAGGTTGGGTGGTCGCAGTGCTGGGAGGTGGGTGGGAGGTGGTCGTAGTGCTGGGAGGTGGTCGTAGTGCTGGGAGGTGGGTGGGAGGTGGTCGTAGTGCTGGGAGGTGGTCGTAGTGCTGGGAGGTGGGTGGGAGGTGGTCGTAGTGCTGGGAGGTGGTCGTAGTGCTGGGAGGTGGGTGGGAGGTGGTCGTAGTGCTGGGAGGTGGGTGGGAGGTGGTCTTAGTGCTGGGAGGTGGGTGGGAGGTGGTCGTAATGCTGGGAAGTGGGTGGGAGGTGGTTGTAATGCTGGGAGGTGGGTGGAAGGTAGTCGTAGTGCTGGGAGGTGGGTGGGAGGTGGTCGTAGTGCTGGGAGGTGGGTGGGAGAGGTGGTCTTAGTGCTGGGAGGTGGTGACAATTGGTTGTATTACCATAAAGGGGTTTTAGAAAAGCAATATATTATTGCCCTTAATCTCACCTGTAACCGAGTAATCTCACCTGTAACCGAGTAATCTCACCTGTACCTGTGTAATCTCACCTGTAACCAAGTAATCTCACCTGTAACGGTGCAATCTCACCTGTAACTGTGTAATATCACCTGTACCTGTGTAATCTCACCTGTAACCGAGTAATCTCACCTGTTACCGAGTAATCTCACCTGTACCTGTATAATCTAACATGTAACCGAGTAATCTCACCTGTAACGGTGCAATCTCACCTGTAACTGTGTAATATCACCTGTATCTGTGTAATCTCACCTGTAACCGAGTAATCTCACCTGTAACCGAGTAATCTCACCTGTACCTGTGTAATCTAACCTGTAACCGAGTAATCTCACCTGTAACGGTGCAATCTCACCTGTACTTGTGTAATATCATCTGTAACCGAGTAATCTCACCTATACCTGTGTACTCTCAACTGTACCTGTGTACTCTCAACTGTACCTGTTTACTCTCACCTGTACCTGTATAATCTTACCTGTACCTGTGTTATCTCACCTGTACCGGTGTAATCTCACCTGTACCTGTGTAATCTCACCTGTACCTGTGTAATCTCACCTGTACCTGTGTAATCTCACCTGTACCTGTTTACTCTCACCTGTACCTGTATAATCTTACCTGTACCTGTGTTATCTCACCTGTACCGGTGTAATCTCACCTGTACCGGTGTACTCTCACCTGTACCGGTGTAATCTCACCTGTAACGGTGTATTCACAGAAAAAAGGCAGGTTGTGTGTGCAAGCTTGAAGCGACCAGCTGGTCTGGGTTTTACTGAACACGCCACACTGGCCGGTCTGCGGCAAGGTGTGGACGTTGTGAAACACCATCTAGCAACAAGGTCAGCGTTATATATAGGGCCTATATATATATATATATATATATATATATATATATATATATATATATATATATATATATATATATATATATATATATATATATATATATATATATATATATATATATATATATATATATATATATATATATATATATATATATATATATATATATATATATATATATATATATATATATATATATATATATATATATATATATATATATATATATATATATATATATATATATATATATATATATTAAGGTTATAGTTGTTTCAGAAAAATATTTTATAAAATAATTATCGGTCAAAACGATGTGTGCTTTACTTTACATTGAACGATAGTAGTGACAAAGCAAAGAAATTATTAAATAGCTAAAATCCGTCAAATTTAATGTAACATAGGCTACCAATACCTATAAGAAAAATTAAAACCAAATTATATATATAAAATTAGTCAGCACTACACCTTATCAAACGCCAGCACTGATTAATTGACAAATGATTCCGTTAAAAATCCGGCTTTTTTGTTTTTGTATTTTATACTAATTTTAATTTTTTTTCCGTCCGAGAAAATTGTAACATTTCATTTCTCGATAAGTAGATCTATCGATCTAAATAAAATTTGAGTGAAATAGTTCATTTCTTCGTATTCTAAAATTTTGAAGATGTGAGATGCGAATCTTATTGAAGATGACGTCAATAGTAATGTGTATCATTTTCGACCTCCGATTTTAACATTTTTTATCCTATAATCAAATACGCTATTAGTGTTGTGTACTTTCCGTCATTCTTTTTTGCCAGTGGCAGTTTTTGAGGTTCTTATATGTTCTCTAGAGCGTTCTTGTCACAACCATAAACATTTCTTCAATTGGCTTATTAAAAGATGTGTTTCTACATTCGAATATGCCATTTTTAAATTTTCAGGGTTTAAATAAAATGGAGTTTATGCATGTAAAATTCCGCATCATAAAATTCTTCATATTTTTTCTAAAGATACTGATCTCATAGCCTCGAAAAATATGTGATGGTCAGAGAGAGAGAGAGAGAGAGAGAGATAGAGAGAGAGAGAGAGATAGCGAGAGAGAAAGAAGTACAGAAATACGCACATGGCTTTTATACATTAGGATATATATATATATATATATATATATATATATATATATATATATATATATATATATATATATATATATATATATATATATATATATATATATAATGGATGTGTTGTTAAACCCTCAAGTACCCACCATTATAGATGAGCACGTAAGACCGCTTTTATATTCAACAAAAACAGTTTTACTAATAAAGTCCAACTTTTTAAAACAGTTTCATCCATTTCAAAAAAGGTAGGACATACAAATTAAAAATTAAAATTAAAGTTGTCTTTTTTTCAAAAACGTAGGTCAAGCAAAAAAAATTACCTCTCGACCATTGACCAGCTGAAAATGGTTGTCTACGACATGAAAGCCAACCCAATATTCCTCAGTCGTCGACCCAGCTGTGTACATAATTAATGGCGCAGCATTCATTGATTGGTTACATAATTAATGGAGCAGCATTCATTGAATGGTTACATAATTAATGGCGCAGCATTCATTGATTGGTTACATAATTAATGGCGCAGCATTCATTGATTGGTTACATAATTAATGGAGCAGCATTCATTGAATGGTTACATAATTAATGGCGCAGCATTCATTGATTGGTTACATAATTAATGGCGCAGCATTCATTGATTGGTTACATAATTAATGGCGCAGCATTCATTGAATGGTTACATAATTAATGGCGCAGCATTCATTGATTGGTTACATAATTAATGGCGCAGCATTCATTGATTGGTTACATAATTAATGGAGCAGCATTCATTGAATGGTTACATAATTAATGGCGCAGCATTCATTGATTGGTTACATAATTAATGGAGCAGCATTCATTGAATGGTTACATAATTAATGGCGCAGCATTCATTGATTGGTTACATAATTAATGGCGCAGCATTCATTGATTGGTTACATAATTAATGGCGCAGCATTCATTGAATGGTTACATAATTAATGGCGTCTCATTCATTGAATGGTTACATAATTAATGGCGCAGCATTCAATGAATGGTTACATAATCAATGGCGCAGCATTCATTGAATGGTTACATAATTAATTGCGCAGCATTCATTGAATGGTTACATAATTAATGGCGCAGCATTCATTGAATGGTTACATAATTAATTGCGCAGCATTCATTGAATGGTTACATAATTAATGGCGCAGCATTCAATGAATGGTTACATAATTAATGGCGCAGCATCCATTGAATGGTTACATAATTAATGGCGCAGCATTCATTGAATGGTTACATAATTAATGGCGCAGCATTCATTGAATGGTTACATAATTAATGGCGCAGCATTCATTGAATGGTTACATAATTAATGGCGCAGCATTCAATGAATGGTTACATAATTAATGGCGCAGCATCCATTGAATGGTTACATAATTAATGGCGCAGCATTCATTGAATGGTTACATAATTAATGGCGTCTCATTCATTGAATGGTTACACAATTAATGACGCAGCATTCATTGAATGGTTACTTAATTAATGGCGCAGCATTCATTGAATGGTTACATAATTAATGGCGCAGCATTCATTGATTGGTTACATAATTAATGGCGCAGCCTTCAAAGAATGGTTACATAATTAATGGCGCAGCATTCATTGAATGGTTACATAATTAATGGCGCAGCATTCATTGAATGGTTACATATTTACTGGCGCAGCATTCATTGAATGGTTACATAACTAATGGCGCTGCATTCATTGATTGGTTACATAATTAATGGCGCAGCATTCATTGATTGGTTACACTAGTTTTTGTATCAAAATGTTTTTTTTTTATAACAATAAACAATCGGACTCTTGATCAATACATACCAGGCTCTTCGTAAATTAGGAAATCTGTGAACATGTCAAATTGCTCTCGTTAATATATAAGTATATATATATATATATATATATATATATATATATATATATATATATATATATATATATATATATATATATATATATATATATATATATATATATATATATATATATATATATATACGTACATACATACTTAGATGATATAAATAAATAAATAAATAAATATATATGTATGTGTACGTGTGAGGGGGGGGGGAGTACACAATTTTACACATACTACCATTTAGGATAACAACCGCAACCCGTACCCGTTGAGAGGAAACACCAACCCCATGAGATGCAACCAGATGCAATGGCAACCACCCAAAATAGCAACCACGTCCAATAGCAACAGCGTAAAATGCAAACAAGTGAAATGGCTATCGGGTAAGACAACCAGGCAAATAGCAAAGAGCTAAAGTCGGGCAACATAGCGAGATGACAACCATTGCTCCCCCCGTCAGATGAGTGACCAACCCGTCAGATGAGTGACCAACCCGTCAGATGAGTGACCAACCCGTCAGATGAGTGACCAACCCGTCAGATGAGTGACCAACCCGTCAGATGAGTGACCAACCCGTCAGATGAGTGACCAACCCGTCAGATGAGTGACCAACCCGTCAGATGAGTGACCAACCCGTCAGATGAGTGACCAACCCGTCAGATGAGTGACCAACCCGTCAGATGAGTGACCACCATCGAGATGACAACCCGTCAGATGAGTGACCAACCCGTCAGATGAGTGACCAACCCGTCAGATGAGTGACCAACCCGTCAGATGAGTGATCACCATCGAGATGACAACCCGTCAGATGAGTGACCAACCCGTCAGATGAGTGACCAACCCGTCAGATGAGTGACCAACCCGTCAAATGAGTGACCACCATCGAGTTGACAACCCGTCAGATGAGTGACCAACCCGTCAGATGAGTGACCATCATCGTGATGACAACCCGTCAGATGAGTGACCAACCCGTCAGATGAGTGACCAACCCGTCAGATAAGTGACCAACCCGTCAGATGAGTGACCAACCCGTCAGATGAGTGACCAACCCGTCAGATGAGTGACCAACCCGTCAGATGAGTGACCAACCCGTCATATGAGTGACTAACCCGTCAGATGAGTGACCAACCCGTCAGATGAGTGACCACCAGCGAGATGACAACCATGAGTGACCAACCCACCTTTAAGGAACTCCTGCTCCTGCCACGAGTTGATCATGACCAGCTCTGCCCTGTGCCTCACACACTCATCCCTGGCATCTGCCCAGCTGCGGACCTCCAAGAAACGACGAAAACAATTCCCCAGCTCGGGAACAAAAGTCCAATTTTCTTTCCCAGGGCCTGGTGGGTAAGATGACAACAAATGGCTGTGATACATGGGAGGGATGGGTGGGTTATAGTGGTGTTCGATGTTGAATAGTGGGAGGGTGTGGTCTAGAGGTAGATTGATGTAGTTGTAGAACTGATGAGGTGGTATGTGGATTGATGGGGGTGGTATGTGGATAAATGGGGGTGGTATGTGGAGTGGTATATGGATTGATGGGGTGGTGTGTAAATTGATTGGGGTGGTATATTTGACCAATAGGAGTGGAGTGTTTGATCAATGGATTTGGGCGTTGGTTCGGGAGAAACTTTGTGTAAAGATTATTTTGTAATATGCTTTCTTGGCGATTTCAAAACATCTAAAGAACGATACATAAAAAAGTGCACAAAAGAAGTGATACAATTGTGTATCAGTGTAATATTATCATTTTGCATAATGCACATAATATAGCATGGGACAGCGTAGTGAAATGGTAGTGCATTCGGCAGTTAGCCCGAAAGTCTTGAGTTCGGATCTTGGTCAGGACGTCCCAGAGTCTACTCAGCCCTGATGGGTAACTAACCCCCGTTGGGAAAAGTAAAAGCATAGTGTTGACTAAATCATTCTTTCGCCTGGGTAAAAAAAAAAAAAATGAACTCTACTTACTCTGCCCTATGTGTCGTAAGATCTGTAATGGAAGCTTTAACTTTTTTTACAGTGTCAAGTACACATAATCATACTATTTACAATGTCTCATAGTTTGAGTGCGCCAGAATATAAATATAACAACAGGTGGGTTGTTGATTAAAAGAACTTACAAGTTGCAAAGTCAATGTCTTGGACTCGGTAATATAAAGCTGAAAATGAAAAGGAAACAAATTATAAATAGTAGCAAACTTTGTAGAGAAACTATTCCCATTTACACATCTACAACTGTTCAGGTATTTGGCGTCTAATGCCCCCAGATTACGTCTACGGCTGCTTGATGTTTTTATATTGATGATGCCACAAAGATAGGTGGAACCAACGTGAAGATGGCGCTGCCTGTAATATATGCAGCACCATAATGGGGGAAGTGCTGACTATAATCCATACAGCACCAAAATAGAGTTACTTCCGGCTAAAGACAGACAGGAATGCAATGAAGACGGAGAGATATACACAAATATGGGACACTATTAAAAAAAAACCTACTGATCTACACACACTTTTGCTAGCGGAGAAACACAGGGTTTTCCCCCCTCGAAGTTAATGTTAATGACAAGTTAATTAGTTCAGTGTGTCATACAAAACTCAAATATTAGCTGTCTCAAGACGATATCTCTCTAACTACAGATTGGATAAAATCAAATTTTGTTTAATTATCGTGGTTCATAATTAAAACCCATAAAACAAACCAACCAAAAAGCCCCCCCCCCCCCTCACTTACGCATTTGGATGGTCTGTCCCATGGTCTGTGCTTTAGGGAGTCGAGCTGTGGAATTAAAATAAAAACCATATTCAGTTAGTGATAATGTACAGAACGCAACCTTTAACCTAACTCCTACACTTATGGTAATTTAAAACCATGTTCAGTGATAATGTACAGAACTTAACCTTTAACCTAACTCCTACCCTTATGTAAGGGTCAGAAAGCTGACCACTAGCTCTAAAGCTTACTTAAAGCTGACCACTAGAAAACCCAAGCACACAGGAAAGTCGACTGCATGACGTCAGTTACACCAGAACCAAACCACGAGAACTTAACCTCTGACCCCGAACTTGTACTGCACTTTGTGAATAGCCGACCCCTTACCCACCCAAAGACCTATGCTGCATCCTGTAGAAAACAGAATCCCTGACCCCCCCACCCACCCACTTACACTGTCTCGTAAAAAACCGACCCATGCTCCTCCCCTATACACCCCCCCACCGACTTACATAGCATCTTGTAATAAAAGACTCATGATTTCCCCCTCCCCCTACCCCCACCCCCCGACTTAACATTGTATCTTGTAAAAAAAGACCCATGATTCCCCATCCCCCACCCCCCGACTCACACTGCATCTTGTAATAAACGACTCATGATCCCCCCCCCATCCCCGACTCACACTGCATCTTGTAAAAAAAAGCTCATGATTCCCCCACCCCCCCACACCCCGACTCACACTGCATCTTGTAATAAACGACTCATGATCCCCCCACCCCCCACACCCCGACTCACACTGCATCTTGTAATAAAAGACTTATGATTCCCCCTCCCCCCACCCCCCACCCCCGACTCACACTGCATCTTGTAAAAAAAAGCTCATGATTCCCCCACCCCCCACACCCCGACTCACACTGCATCTTGTAATAAACGACTCATGATCCCCCCACCCCCCACCCCCCAACTTACACTGCATCTTGTAGGAAAAGACAAAGGGGTAGAGCACAAAATGGTTTCTCAGGGAGAAGTCCTGCGGCCTGTGGTCGAAACCTTTCATTTCATCGGCCCCTTTCAGACCTGAAAAAATAGGGTCGTCCATTAGTCGTCCGTCAGTCGTCCATCAGTCGTCCATCAGTCGTCTATCAGTCGTCCATCAGTCGTCCGTCAGTCGTCCGTCAGTCGCCCATCATTCGTCTATGAGTCGTCCGTCAGTCGTCCATCAGTCGTCCGTCAGTCGTCCATCAGTCGTCTATGAGTCGTCCGTCAGTCGTCCGTCAGTCGTCCATCAGTCGTCCATCAGTCATCCATCAGTCGTCTATGAGTCGTCCATCAGTCGTCCGTCAGTCGTCCGTCAGTCATCCATCAGTCGTCTATGAGTCGTCTATAAGTCGTCCGTCAGTCGTCCGTCAGTCGTCCGTCAGTCGTCCATCAGTCGTCTATCAGTCGTCCATCAGTCGTCTATCAGTCGTCCGTCAGTCGTCCATCAGTCGTCCATCAGTCGTCTATCAGACGTCCATCAGTCGTCCGTCAGTCGTCCGTCAGTCGTCCGTCAGTCGTCCGTCAGTCGTCCGTCGGTCGTCCGTCAGTCGTCCGTCAGTCGTCCGTAAGTCGTCCGTCAGTCGTCCATTAATCGTCAACTATTTCTGTCTACATAAAAGTCATACAGTAGATCAGTCGTAAGCTACTGATCTATAACCCACACGCCAACCCTCTGCCACTAACCACCCACTCCAACCCTCTGCCACTAACTACCCACTCCAACCCTCTGCCACTAACCACCCACTCCAACCCTCTGCCACTAACTACCCACTCCAACCCTCTGCCACTAACAACCCACTCCAACCCTCTGTCACTAACTACCCACTCCAACCCTCTGCCACTAACTACCCATGTCAACCCTCTGCCACTAGCTATCCTCTCCAACCCTCTGCCACTAACTACCCATGCCAACGTTCTGCCACTAACTACCCCTGACAACCCTCTGCCACTAACTACCCACTCCAACCCTCTGCCACTAACTACCCACTCCAACCCTCTGTCACTAACTACCTACTCCAACCCTCTGCCACTAACTACCCACGCCAACCCTCTGCCACTAACTAACCACGCCAACCCTTTACCACTAACTACCCACTCCAACCCTTTGCCACTAACTACCCACTCCAACCCTCTGCCACTAACTACCTACTCCAACCCTCTGCCACTAACTACCCACGCCAACCCTCTGCCACTAACTAGCCACGCCAACCCTCTACCACTAACAACCCACTCCAACCCTCTGCCACTAACAACCCACTCCAACCCTCTGCCACTAACTACCCACTCCAATCCTCTGCCACTAACTACCCTCTCCAACCCCCTGCCACTAACAACCCACGCCAACCCCCTGCCACTAACAACCCATGACACTCACGATTGACATTGAGAGAGTTCCCATTCACTGACACTTGAGGCCGGGCATATGGGATCAAAAATTCTCGTGTGGCCCACGACTTGATCACTTCATTTGTAGGGGTCTTCACTTCAACTATTATAATAGAACACTTCATATGTAGGGGTCTTCACTTCAACTATAACAATAGAACACTGTGGGGGTCTTCACTTCAACTCTAACAACAGAACACTTCATTTGTAGGGGTCTTCACTTCAACTATAATAATAGAACACTTCATTTGTAGGGATCTTCACTTCAACTCTAACAATAGAACACTTCATGTCTAGGGGTCTTCACTTCAACTATAACAATAGAACACTTCATTTGTAGGGGTCTTCACTTCAACTCTAACAATAGAACACTTCATGTCTAGGGGTCTTCACTTCAACTATAATAATAGAACAGTTCATGTGTGGGGGTCTTCGCTTCAACTATAATAATAGAACACTTCAGGTGCAAGCATTTGCAATAAGTTATTTTGAGTGTGGACACTAGTAATATATCATTTACTATTACATTTACAACTTTTCCCACATACATGAGTACAATGATAGACCCACACAACACCAGACGCCCCCCATCCAAAAGCCCCCCTCCCCCACCCCCTCACACATACATGAGTACAGTGACAGACCCACACACGACCAGCGCCCCCCACCAGCCCCCAAACCTCACGAACACCCCCCCTTACAGTACAATGACATACTCACACTGCACCCTGACCAGAAGGCGCTGATCGACCAGGTGTTTGAAGTGATTGATCAGCAGGTATTCCGTCATCTCTCCCGTTACACTGTCCTCAAACTCTTTTCTACGGAAGGTGGCACGGATATCAATACACTACACATATACATACGGCAGTTTTAAGGAAAAAAGAAACGAATATTGTTTGCATACACAATCAACAAACGGACAACTAAAAATATTTTCAATATTCACAATTCTTCTTGTATGAACTTATCGCTACTTAAAATTGTATAAGTCTTAAGAAACAAGAAGAAAATTAAAAAAACTTAATATATATTAAATAAGCAACGAATGGTGTCCAGCGAACATAATCTAGTGCTACTAGTAACTAGCAGAATATCTCAGTTACAGAAAACAAGAAAATATGCAAATTTTTAATTAGTTGATCTTTTAAAAAGTTGATTCATGCAATGTCCACCGGTGGAAATCGTCTTCTGTTATTTCCGGGCACGAATACAAGACACGATGTCTTACATTGTACAAAAACAGGACATAATGTTTTACATTGTTATTTTACGAGTACGAAAACAGGGCAGGATGTCTTACATTGTTATTTCCGAGTACGAAAACGACATAATGTTTTACATTGTTATTTCCGGGTACGAAAACAGGAGAAAATTTCTTACTTTGTTATTTCCTGAACGAATACAAGAAACAACGTCTTACTTTGATATTTCCGGAAACGACCATTTGACGTTGATATCCTCCGCCGGATATTCCTCGCAGTCGGCGCACCCAAAGCCGAGCAACATGGAGCTCTCCTTGTTGGCGAAATGCCAGCAGTTGACCAGACACCTGAGGTTTACAGTGCTGTCAGTGGTGTCAGTGGGAGTCAGTGGTGTCAGTGGGAGTCAGTGGTGTCATTGGAGTCAGTGGTGTCATTGGAGTCAGTGGTATTTATGGGATTCAGTGGTGTCAATGGGAGTCAGTGGACTCATTGTGAGTCAGAAGTATCAGTGGGAGTCAGTTGTGTCAGTGGGAGTCAATGATGTCAAAGGGAGTCAGTGTTGTCAATAGGATGTATGTAGTCCGTTGAAAAAACAAAGCGTCGTAAATGCAAAAAAAAAGAAGAAACGTATTTTTTGTCAATTTTATCTCCAGACTAGACTTTATATAAATATTTATGTAGATCATCCACATACAATAACGCATGCCTGTACACCCCTCCCCCCACACACGCACCTGATATATATGTGTGGAGCCTTGTACAAGATGCTGCTCTCCGTGAAGTGGATGGTCCACATCCGCGACCTCTGGTAGCCAATATTGGACGGCATGTGGCGGACGGTCAGCGTGAGTGTGATGTTGATGCTGGTGCCAGCCTTCTGCCAGCCCTTGCGGATCAGGATCGTCTTGGCTGTGGGGGTGGACAACCGGAAGTGACGCAAACATACCCAACATACACACCTCACATATTCGAACCACACACTTCACATAAATTACACACCTCACATATTCGAACTAGCCCGCATACCTCATGTTCATTACCACACACACACACATAACATACAGATACCTAACACTGATAACCACACACACACACATACCTCACATATATTACCCCCCTCACACACAGACATCTCCCATACCCTACCCGGCACTTCATACAAACCCCTCCCCCAACATCCCCCTTACCCTACCAGCACACCTTACATAAACAACCCCCCACACACATCCCACATCCCCTACCTAACCCAGTCTACATGAACGACCCCACACGCTTTACATACTCTACCACCACACCTCACACACACCACACCCACCCACACTCACATCTCCCCCTACCCTACCCATAAACAACACCATACATTTTGCATAACTTACCCCCACACTACCCCCACACCTCCCCCACACTACCCCCACACCCCTCCCACATTCCCCTCCCACATTCCCCTGACCCCAGCCCTACCAACCAAAAGTTTTTATTTGATTCTTGCTCCCATCGCTGTGTTGGTAGGTTGGGTCAAATTTTTGTTGTTCGATGATGTAGCTACACAAGTCTTTGTCCCCGTCACAGTACCAGTTCATCCTGTAAGTCACAAATCACATATTGATCTAAGCCCAACCAAATGTGTTGATCTAAGCCTAACCAAATGTGTAGTCATATTGGCACCTTAAACCCAAATCAGTAACAAGACATCGTACATTAGATTTAAACCCTAACCGCAAACATTGTCAAACAGTTAATTTCAACCCTAACCTAAACCTTTATTCGTTTCGAAGCATAAGCAAAGTATCGAACACATCGCAATCGTTAATAAACTTATATCTAAAAATTGTATGCTCAAATCTTAAAAGATAAGCCTAGCAACTTCACGTCATAGCTGCTTACCATAACGTCACACCCCCTTACCGTAACGCCACACCCCCTTACTGTAACGCCACACCCCCTTACCGTAACGTCACACCCCCTTACTGTAACGTCACACCCCCTTACCGTAACGCCACATTTCCTTACCGTAACGCCACACCCCCTTACCGTAACGCCCCCCCCCCCCTTACCGTAACGTCGCACCCCCTTACCGTAACATCACACCCCTTACCGTAAGCCACACCGTAACGCCACACCCCCTTACCGTAACGCCACACCCCCTTACCGTAACGCCACACCCCCTTACCGTAACGCCACACCCCCTTACCGTAACGCCACACCCCGTTACCGTAACGCCACACCCCCTTACTGTAACGCCACACCCCCTCACCGTAACGCCACACCCCCTTACCGTAACGTCACACCCCCTTACCGTAACGCCAAACCCCCTTACCGTAACGTCACACCCCCTTACCGTAACGCCACACCCCCTTACCGTAACGCCACACCCCCTTACCGTAACGCCACACCCCCTTACCGTAACGCCACACCCCCTTACCGTAACGCCACACCCCCTTACCGTAACGCCACACCCCCTTACCGTAACGTCTTTGCGCCATAGAACCCGGCCTCCGGGGTCTCATACAGGAAGTAGGCGTGGCTGGCATCGAGCGTGAGGTCGTCTACAGGCCACAGGAACTCGTTCTCGGCCGGTTTGACGATCAGACGGATGAAATCAGTCAGGTCCTCGGCCGCTGTATCTAGCGAGAGCTGAAATACCACAGCGGTGTGAATAGCGTCGATGAGTTGTGTAAATAGCATCAATGAGTTGTGGGAATAGCGTCAATAGGTTGTGTAAATAGCGTCCATGAGTTGTGTAAATAGCGTCAATGAGTTGTGTAAATAGCGTCAATGGTTTGTGCAAATAGCGTCGATGAGTTGTGTAAATAACGTCGATGGATTGTGTAAATAGCATCAATGAGTTGTGTTAAAACGTTAGTTTTTGTGTAAATACCGTGGATGATTTGTTTAAATAGTCGATGAGTTGTGTAAATAGCGTCCTTAAGTTGTGTACATAGCGTCAATGAGTTGTGTTAAAACTTTAATAGGTTGTGTAAATACCGTGGATGATTTGTTTAAATAGACAGTGAGTTGTGTAAATAGCGACAACGAGTTGTGTAAATAGCGTCAATGAATTGTGTTAAAACGTTAATTGGTTGTGTAAATACCGTGGATGATTTGTTTAAATAGACAGTGAGTTGTGTAAATAGCGACAACGAGTTGTGTAAATAGCGTCAATGAGTTGTGTTAAAACTTTAATAGGTTGTGTAAATACTGTGGATGAGTTGTTTAAATAGTCAGTGAGTTGTGTAAATAGCGTCAACCAGTTGTGTAATTAGCGTCAACGAGTTGTGTAAATAGCGTCAATGAATTGTGTTAAAACGTTAATTGTTTGTGTAAATACCGTGGATGATTTGTTTAAATAGTCAGTGAGTTGTGTAAATAGCGTCAATGAGTTGTGTAAATAGCGTCAATGAGTATTGTAGTTTGACCAGAAGCGTACAAATGGCAACAGAGATCTAAGTCTCTAGAATCTTTATAAAAAAAAAAATCAATATTTCTTGTTGGTTTATTTCAGAGCTAAAACCCAGCCCACGGCGGCGTTGTTGTGTCATGCCAACTGTTCGCGTTACCATGGCAACCAGCACGTACACAGACTTTCCGGGAGAGCGTGTCCCGGGTGAAGACGCAGCAGATCCGGAAGTAGCAGGCGGGGGGGATGACGAAGGGCTGGATGATCATGTTGCTCAGGTCCATGGGGAACGGGATGGGCATGTGCGACAGGTGCGTCACTAGCTTCTGCATGTCCATCTGGTGTTGAGAGAGAATGACATGGCTTAGGTCAGGCGTGCTACGACCGGTGAATGGTTAGCTTTGTCATACACGCTGGGTGTGTAGCCACCTAACAGTTAAGAGGGTTTCACTCTCCAGGGGTAGCTACTGTCTTGGACAGTAGTCTGGGGTTTTGGAACCTTCTTTCTAGACATAATTTTCTCTGTATCATTACGTAATACTCTCCTCGACACACACATACACACACACACACACAAACACACACACACGTACACGTAGACATGCGCATACACGCGCGCATGCACACACACACGAACGTGCGCAAGAAGATAATACAGAGACAGAGGTGTGGTGGACAAAGACAGAGACAGGGAGGTGTGGTGGACAAAGACAGAGGTGGGGTGGACAAAGACAGAGACAGGGAGGTGTGGTGGACAAAGACAGAGGTGTGGTGGACAAAGACAGAGGTGGGGTGGACAAAGACAGAGGTGGGGTGGACAAAGACAGACAGGAGGTGTGGTGGACAAAGACAGAGGTGTGGTGGACAAAGACAGAGACAGGTAGATGGGTGGAGACAGTCAACAAGACGGAGACTCACCGGCCCCACCCTCAGGTGATTGAGACAGGAGGAGGGGTGGATATTCTTGGCCGGGGGCGCCTGGTTAATCCGTTCAAACGTGAATCTGTGCCGGATGTCGCTGCCGTTGGTGCAGGCAGGGCCTACAGGCGGCACCTGGTGATTGAACACAACACGGCAACGTCTTAATTTTAACACACCACAGCAACGTCTTAATTTTAACACAACACAGCAACGTCTTAATTTTAACACAACACGGCAACGTCTTAATTTTAACACAACACAGCAACGTCTTAATTTTAACACAACACGGCAACGTCTTAATTTTAACACAACACAGCAACGTCTTAATTTTAACACAACACGGCAACGTCTTAATTTTAACACACCACAGCAACGTCTTAATTTTAACACAACACGGCAACGTCTTAATTTTAACACAACACAGCAACGTCTTAATTTTAACACAACACGGCAACGTCTTAATTTTAACACAACACAGCAACGTCTTAATTTTAACACAACCTTTTAAACTGGGAGCAACGTCTTAATTTTAACACAACCTTTTTTACATGGGAGCACCGTCTTAATTTTAACACAACCTTTTTAACTGGGAGCACCGTCTTAATTTTAACACAACTTTTTAACTGGGAGCACCGTCTTAATTTTAACACAACCTTTTTAACTGGGAGCACCGTCTTAATTTTAACACAACCTTTTTAACTGGGAGCACCGTCTTAATTTTAACACAACATTTTTAACTGGGAGCACCGTCTTAAATTTAACACAACCTTTTTAACTGGGAGCACCGTCTTAATTTTAACACAACCTTTTTAACTGGGAGCACCGTCTTAATTTTAACACAACCTTTTTAACTGGGAGCACCGTCTTAATTTTAACACAACCTTTTTAACTGGGAGCACCGTCTTAATTTTAACACAACCTTTTTAACTGTGAGCAACGTCTTAATTTTAATTCGAGCCCCCATTAACGTGTGCACGTACCTTGAGATAGATGGGCTGCCCTTGTTGCTGGCGAACTGTTTGGATCAAAACGTTGGTGGTCGCCACTGTTTGGGGTGGGGTGGGGGGGGGGGAGTACAAGGAAGTTAGGTATCTGTACACTGGCATTGATGCACATCTACACTAACTCAAAACGTGCAGTTGGGTAGTATCAACCTAGACACCATGACACCCCGCACACCACACCACCCACACACCCGCCACACACGCCAAACTACGCACACAGAAACACACACACACACAATCCAAGACATCAAAGCGACCACATCTATTAAGACAACCCACACGCCAACCCAACACGTCAAACAACAGACACACACCAAGACAACCAAAACATCAAACCACCACCCCCAACAGCACCTAAAGATACCACATCCACCTAACCACACAACCACATCCACCAAACCACACAACAACATCAACCTAACCACACAACCACATCCATCAAACCACACAACCACATCCAACAAACCACACAACTACACACCAAGTTACCCATTGTTACTATCCTGACCCTAACCCCCCCCCCCCCCCCCGGTGACCGTGCCTCACCTGTGTCCGTCAGTTTAAAGGTTGCAGACAACAGACAGTCTTGACCCGGAAGGTTTTGGTAGTCGGCCGTGACCTCCACCGTCACGCTGTTGAACTCATTCTGGGATCTCTGGAGGTCAAGATACACGCAGTTGTAAGATACACGCAGTTGTAAGATACACGCAGTTGTAAGATACACGCAGTTGTAAGATACACGCAGTTGTAAGATACACGCAGTTGTAAGATACACGCAGTTATAAGATACACGCAGTTGTAAGATACACGCAGTTGTAAGATAAACGCAGTTATAAGATACACGCAGTTGTAAGATACACGCAGTTGTAAGATACACGCAGTTATAAGATACACGCAGTTGTAAGATACACGCAGTTGTAAGATACACGCAGTTGTAAGATACACGCAGTTGTAAGATACACGCAGTTATAAGATACACGCAGTTGTAAGATACACGCAGTTGTAAGATACACGCAGTTATAAGATACACGCAGTTGTAAGATACACTCAGTTATAAGATACACGCAGTTGTAAGATACACGCAGTTATAAGATACACGCAGTTATAAGATACACGCAATTATAAGATACACGCAGTTGTAAGATACACACAGTTATAAGATACACGCAGTTATAAGATACACGCAGTTGTAAGATATACTTTATAAGATACACGCAGTTGTAAGATACACGCAGGTATAAGATACCACAAATTATAAGATACACGCAGTTATAAGATACACGCAATTATAAGATACATGCCGTTATAACATACCATAAATTATAAGATACACGCAGCTATAAGATACCACAAATTATAAGATACACGCAGTTATAAGATAACACAAATTATAAAATACACGCAGTTATAAGATACACGCAGTTATAAGATACACGCAGTTATAAGATACACGCAGTTATAAGATACTCACAATTAAAAGAAACGCAATTAAAAGATGCATAAAATTATAAGATACACAAACAAAAGAACATACTTGTATGCAAAAAAAAAAAACCACAACTGAAAAGCACAGTCTCTGGTACCCACAAGCACGTTATCCAGATATCCACAACTTACCCCGCCTGGAATCCTGTGCTGGAATCTATCCAGACCCCCCAGGGTGGGCTGTACCGAGACGACGAACCGCCCCGGGTCCATCAGGACGAACTCAAAGATGCGGACACGGCTGAAATATACAGTGGGTGACAACCCGTGGTTGCATAACAAATCGCTCAAACATGTGTGACAACCCGATTAAACACAGCAACAACTTTGCTCAGCTATCACCGGGGTAAGCTAATTGACAAGCATTGCAAACATGGTGTATGGCAACTTGTCTAAACAATGTGACAACCCAGTTAAACAACCCGACCGCCACACACAAGAGGTACCTGAAAGACTTCCTGTATAAACAGTGTGACAACCCAGTTAAACAACCCGACCGCCACACACAAGAGGTACCTGAAAGACTTCCTGTATAAACAGTGTGACAACCCAGTTAAACAACCCAACCGCCACACACAAGAGGTACCTGAAAGACTTCCTGTATAAACAATGTGACAACCCGGACGAACAACCCGGACAAACAACCCGACCGCCACACACAAGAGGTACCTGAAAGACTTCCTGTATAAACAGTGTGACAACCCAGTTAAACAACCCGACAGCCACACCAGACTTACCTGAAGGATTTGGGTGCCGCGATGACGGTGGACTTGTCGTCATGGAAGGTCACCGGATATTGCTCCTCGTCGTTGATGGTGCTCAGGCAGTGGTGGAGCACCTTCCTGCGCACCGGAACAGGAAGTGACGGAAACAGAAATAAAGTTGCCTGAATTCTTCAGGTCTATGTGTGGTGATATGGAGGGTATGTGTTTATGTGGTGATGTGGAGTGTATGAAAGGTGTGTGTATGTGGTGATGTGGAGTGTGTGTATGTGTGTATGTGTATGTGGTGATGTGGAGGGTATGCAAGGTTTGTATGTGGTGAAGGGAAGTGTGTGTGTGTGTGTGTGTGTTCGTGGTAATGTGGAGGGTATGTGTGTATGTGGTGATATGGAGTGTATGAAAGGTGTGTGTATGTGGTGATGTGGAGTGTGTGTATGTGTATGTGATGATGTGGGGGGTATGCAAGGTGTGTATGTGGTGATGTGGGGAGTTTGTGTGTGTATTTGGTGATGTGGAGTATGTAAAAGGTGTATGTGGTGATGTGGACTGTAGGTGTATGTATGTGGTGATGTGGGGTGTATGTGTGTGTATGTGGTGATGTGAAGTGTATGCAAGGTTTGTATGTGGTGATGCGGAATGTGTACATGTGTGTGTGGTAATGTGGAGTATAGGTGTGTGTGTGTGGTGATATTAAGTATACGCAAGGTGTTCATGTGGTGATGTCAAATCTATGCAAGGTGTGTGGGTAGAATGAAGTACCGTGAACTGTGTGTAACTTTACTGTGTTGTGTCGAGGCCGGGTGTGTTGATGTGTATGTTGACAAGGGAAGCGACTGGTCGAATGACAGACGGTGTATCGTGGAAGTGGTTAACTGTAGTTGTAGTCAGTAGTTCTATGTGGATGTCAGTGGTAGTGTGTGGTAGTCAGTGTGTTGCAGTCGGTGATTGTGTGTGGATGTCGGTGGTAGTGTGTGGTAGTCAGTGTGTTGCAGTCGATGGTTGTGTGTCGATGTCAGTGGTAGTGTGTGGTAGTCAGTGTGTTGCAGTCGATGGTTGTGTGTGGATGTCGGTGGTAGTGTGTGGTAGTCAGTGTGTTGCAGTCGGTGATTGTGTGTGGATGTCGGTGGTAGTGTGTGGTAGTCAGTGTGTTGTAGTCGATGGTTGTGTGTGGATGTCGGTGTTAGTGTGTGGTAGTCAGGGTGTTGCAGTCGGTGGTTGTGTGTGGATGTCGGTGGTAGTGTGTTGTAGTCAGTGTGTTGCAGTCGGTGGTTGTGTGTGGTAGTCAGTGTGTTGCAGTCGGTGGTTGTGTGTGGTAGTCAGTGTGTTGCAGTCGGTGGTTGTGTGTGGTAGTCAGTGTGTTGCAGTCGATGGTTGTGTGTGGATGTCTGTGTTTGTGTGTGGTAGTCAGTGTGTTGCAGTCGGTGGTTGTGTGTGGATGTCGGTGGTAGTGTGTGGTAGTCAGTGTGTTGTAGTCGATGGTTGTGTGTGGATGTCGGTGGTAGTGTGTGGTAGTCAGTGTGTTGTAGTCGGTGGTTGTGTGTGGTAGTCAGTGTGTTGTAGTCGATGGTTGTGTGTGGATGTCGGTGGTAGTGTGTGGTAGTCAGTGTGTTGTAGTCGGTGGTTGTGTGTGGTAGTCAGTGTGTTGTAGTCGGTGGTTGTGTGTGGTAGTCAGTGTGTTGTAGTCGGTGGTTGTGTGTGGATGTCGGTGGTAGTGTGTGGTAGTCAGTGTGTTGTAGTCGGTGGTTGTGTGTGGTAGTCAGTGTGTTGCAGTCGGTGGTTGTGTGTGGATGTCAGTGGTAGTGTGTGGTAGTCAGTGTGTTGCAGTCGGTGGTAGTGTGTGGATGTCGGTGGTAGTGTGTGGTAGTCAGTGTGTTGCAGTCGGTGGTTGTGTGTGGATGTCAGTGGTAGTGTGTGGTAGTCAGTGTGTTGCAGTCGGTGGTTGTGTGTGGATGTCGGTGGTAGTGTGTGGTAGTCAGTGTGTTGCAGTCGGTGGTTGTGTGTGGTAGTCAGTGTGTTGCAGTCGGTGGTTGTGTGTGGTAGTCAGTGTGTTGCAGTCGGTGGTTGTGTGTGGTAGTCAGTGTGTTGCAGTCGGTGGTTGTGTGTGGTAGTCAGTGTGTTGCAGTCGGTGGTAGTGTGTGGTAGTCAGTGTGTTGCAGTCGGTGGTTGTGTGTGGATGTCAGTGGTAGTGTGTGGTAGTCAGTGTGTTGCAGTCGGTGGTTGTGTGTGGTAGTCAGTGTGTTGCAGTCGGTGGTTGTGTGTGGTAGTCAGTGTGTTGCAGTCGGTGGTTGTGTGTGGTAGTCAGTGTGTTGCAGTCGGTGGTTGTGTGTGGTAGTCAGTGTGTTGCAGTCGATGGTTGTGTGTGGATGTCTGTGTTTGTGTGTGGTAGTCAGTGTGTTGCAGTCGGTGGTTGTGTGTGGATGTCGGTGGTAGTGTGTGGTAGTCAGTGTGTTGTAGTCGATGGTTGTGTGTGGATGTCGGTGGTAGTGTGTGGTAGTCAGTGTGTTGTAGTCGGTGGTTGTGTGTGGTAGTCAGTGTGTTGTAGTCGATGGTTGTGTGTGGATGTCGGTGGTAGTGTGTGGTAGTCAGTGTGTTGTAGTCGGTGGTTGTGTGTGGTAGTCAGTGTGTTGTAGTCGGTGGTTGTGTGTGGTAGTCAGTGTGTTGTAGTCGGTGGTTGTGTGTGGATGTCGGTGGTAGTGTGTGGTAGTCAGTGTGTTGTAGTCGGTGGTTGTGTGTGGTAGTCAGTGTGTTGCAGTCGGTGGTTGTGTGTGGATGTCAGTGGTAGTGTGTGGTAGTCAGTGTGTTGCAGTCGGTGGTAGTGTGTGGATGTCGGTGGTAGTGTGTGGTAGTCAGTGTGTTGCAGTCGGTGGTTGTGTGTGGATGTCAGTGGTAGTGTGTGGTAGTCAGTGTGTTGCAGTCGGTGGTTGTGTGTGGATGTCGGTGGTAGTGTGTGGTAGTCAGTGTGTTGCAGTCGGTGGTTGTGTGTGGTAGTCAGTGTGTTGCAGTCGGTGGTTGTGTGTGGTAGTCAGTGTGTTGCAGTCGGTGGTTGTGTGTGGTAGTCAGTGTGTTGCAGTCGGTGGTTGTGTGTGGTAGTCAGTGTGTTGCAGTCGGTGGTAGTGTGTGGTAGTCAGTGTGTTGCAGTCGGTGGTTGTGTGTGGATGTCAGTGGTAGTGTGTGGTAGTCAGTGTGTTGCAGTCGGTGGTTGTGTGTGGTAGTCAGTGTGTTGCAGTCGGTGGTTGTGTGTGGTAGTCAGTGTGTTGCAGTCGGTGGTTGTGTGTGGTAGTCAGTGTGTTGCAGTCGGTGGTTGTGTGTGGTAGTCAGTGTGTTGCAGTCGGTGGTTGTGTGTGGTAGTCAGTGTGTTGCAGTCGGTGGTTGTGTGTGGTAGTCAGTGTGTTGCAGTCGGTGGTAGTGTGTGGTAGTCAGTGTGTTGCAGTCGGTGGTTGTGTGTGGATGTCAGTGGTAGTGTGTGGTAGTCAGTGTGTTGTAGTCGGTGGTTGTGTGTGGATGTCGGTGGTAGTGTGTGGTAGTCAGTGTGTTGCAGTCGGTGGTTGTGTGTGGTAGTCAGTGTGTTGTAGTCGGTGGTTGTGTGTGGATGTCGGTGGTAGTGTGTGGTAGTCAGTGTGTTGCAGTCGGTGGTTGTGCTAGTGATAGCGTTGCAAGAATTGGGAAGTTGTACGGGTAAAATCTGTCAGTGTGTGTGTGTGTGTGAGAGGTGTGCGAGCATATCACGTGATGTGGGTGAACATGTCTATCGCGTCACATGGGGTAAACATGGCACATGACCTGGGATAAAGATATGCCGAGTACTCACTCTGAGCCCAGCGAGAAGACCTGCACGTGAAAGTTGTGCAGGAGCCTGTCCGTCAGCAGCGCCGGGTCGAAGCGCACGAAGAACCGGAAGGACGTACCGCTGACCCCCTTCTCGTCAACCACGCCCAGTCGGAACACTGGACAAGAGAAGAACAAGGTTATGTCAGGGGGGGGGGGGGGAGATGGTAAGGCCACCCTCAGCCTAACACAATGCTCACTAACACCACGCCCACTAACACCACGCCCACTAACACCACGCCTACTAACACCACGCCCACTAATACCACGCCCACTAATACCACGCCCACTAATAACACGCCCACTAATACCACGCCCACTAACACCACGCCCACCAACACCACACCTACTAACACCACGCCCACTAACACCACGCCCACTAATACCACGCCCACTAATAACAGCCCACTAATACCACGCCCACTAATACCACGCCCACTAATACCACGCCCACTAATACCACGCCCACTAATACCACGCCCACTAATACCACGCCAACTAATACCACGCCAACTAATACCACGCCCACTAATACTACGCCCACTAATACCACGTCCACTAACACCACGCCCACTAATACCACGCCTACTAACACCACGTCCACTAACACCACGCCCACTAATACCACGCCCACCTTAAACACTGGACAAGAAAAAGACAAGGGTACTTGAGGGGGGGGGGAGATGGTAAGGTTACCCTCCGCCAACACCACACCTCTTTACAAGCGGTAGCCACGTTAGCGGTAGAGCGCCGGACCGCTAACCCGAAAGCCTGGAGTTCGAATCCGGGTTCAAATCAATAAAACGCCCCTGAGTTCACCCAGCTCTGATGGGTAGCTAACCCACTTTAAGGAAAGAAAAGGTTGCGTGGCTTAGTGCTAAGCACACTATCCCGTCATAAGCCGAAGTCAAGAAACCTGATCTCCACTTCATCTACCCAATGGATTGCTAGGTCTAAAGAGGAGGTTTTTTTTTTAAGTAGGTGATTCGGTTTAACATTGCATTTTTGGCGCACAAACACATTGATCAAAGAACACAGGCACTTCACTCTCAAGTATATATTTTCTTAGAGCTATCTACATTAGATCTAGAATCTAGATATATATCTCTAGGAAATCGAATATTTTAAATTTAAAACAATACAATGATTCAACTATAAACTGACTATTCTGTAATTTAAACCAAATGTTAAATCAATACTTTATAGCCCTGAACTTACGCGATCGTTCGTTCTGGGCGTATACACAGCTCATAGCAGCAGAACTGATGATAAAAACACAAAGCAAGGCGTTCTTTGTTGACATCTTGTCTGGTGCCAGAATTTTCTTGAATTCTTCACAAGTTTCGCACTGCGCTAGTCTAGCAGTGGAGAATGTCTCTCAAACTATGGAAATTCCCGAACGCATATACCGAATAAGGTGTGCATTTTCTTTTGCTATGACGTTTGGAATTTGTACCTTTGACTTCCTTCTTCTTCTTCTGCGATCTTTATTTAGGTAGAGGTGGATGATTTAAAAAAAAAAGTTAACTGTGGTTTCCAGATCTGCGAGTGCCCCATATAGTTTTTCCTTGACTAATTGATTTAAAAATACACTTAATACTAATTTCCAGAACATTTAACGAATCAAGTAATCCCCACCTATCACCAGCTTTAGAGGAAGACACATGATTTTAAACCTGCAACAAGGCTAGAGTCTCCTGATAAAAACCTGCGCTATAACAAACATCTTAACTCTCATTCATGCTTTTTGAAATATCAAACTAGTTGCACATCGAGTTTTCGACACTCATTCATGCGCACCAAATTCGAGAGCGTTGTCGACGCGCACCGAACGTGAACCGGCGCAGCCCAGACGATTTGTACTGATGCTATTGTAGTGTTTTGTTATGGTAACTCAATACAACACGACTAGACACAGGCTTCATAGTCAGTTCAGAATGATGCGTAGGATCATGTTGAGTCTGTTGCTGCCCCTTGTGTTTGCCGCCAATCGCGATAATTTTGAAGCAAGTAGGTTCTAACTGCTGATCAGATGGGCCCATTTACATCTAGCTTACAGTCTAATATATAACCTATAGAATTAAAATCATTCGATTATCCATGATACACATCTCTCATACTCTAAATGTTTTATGGATATAGATTTCTAGATTTAGATTGTGAAGTGACCATTGGTAAAAAAAAATGTCACGTGATCGGACTGGAATAAATACATTCGTAATTTTCATCGACGAAAAATATGAGCTAACACAATCAATAATGAGCTTGATACTTAATTAATTAGCAAATTTACTGATGAGGCGAAATAAAAATAGCACCAAAAATGCATTCAATAATTAAGAAATGTATTTAAAAATGAAGCGATGTTTTGATAAACTGGTTCTCAAAATAAAAAAAAAACAACAACCGATATCCGTTGCGATAAGGCAACAAACAATTTTTAAAAAAAAGTTGAATGTGAAAAATAAATAAAAAATATTCGGTTAAAACAAGATTTTTTTTTGTTCGCATTAAGAACGAGACACATGGGACATAATCTTTAACAACCAAGTTCAGGGGACATAATTTTTAACGACCAAGTTCAAGGGACATAATTCTTTACAACCATATTCAAGTGACATAAATCTTAACGACCATACTCAAGATACTTAATTCTTAAAGACCATGCACAAGAGACATCATTCTGAAGTAGCTAAGATAAGCAACCTTAATCCCAGAAAGCAAAGCCATTAATTTTTTTCAGGGTTTCGTCTGGGTGTTCAAGACCCTACGGGGTATGTTGGTCAAATTTTCCGATTCTATGTCCGCTACGACCCCAAGTATCTGATAGATAGAGAGTACCACAACTTCCAGATACAGATGTTCTACAGGAATGGCTCGTAAGTTGATGGCACAAGCTTCTAGTTTCATCTAGTTTCATCAAGTTTCATCTAGTTTCATCTAGTTTCATCTAGTTTCATCTAGTTTCATCTAGTTTCATCTAGTTTAGTTTCATCTAGTTTCATCTAGTTTCATCTAGTTTTATCTAGTGTCACCTAGCTTCATGTAGTTTCATCTAGTTTCATCTAGTTTGATCTAGTTTGATCTAGTTTAGTTTCATCTAGTTTCATCTAGTTTCATCTAGTTTTATCTAGTTTCATCTAGCTTCATGTAGTTTCATCTAGTTTCATCTAGTTTCATCTAGTTTGATCTAGTTTGATCTAGTTTGATCTAGTTTGATCTAGTTTCATCTAGTTTCATCTAGTTTCATGTAGTTCCATGTAGATTCATCTAGTTTCATCTAGTCATCTAGTTTCATCTAGTTTCATCTAGTCATCTAGTTTCATCTAGTTTCATCTAGCTTCATGTAGTTTCATCTAGCTTCATGTAGTTTCATCTAGTTTCATCTAGTTTCATCTAGTTTCATCTAGTTTCATCTAGTTTCATCTAGTTTCATCTAGTTTCATCTAGTTTCATCTAGTTTCATCTAGTTTCATCTAGTTTCATCTACTGTCATCCAATCTCATCGACCTCTGCTGTTTGGTGCACATGTTTGTTCACTACAAAAGTATCATCTGTCAATCCCTCCACCCACCACTTCTCGTATGTGACACCCCAGGCCCACCCTTCATGATTGTCTGCTCCTACCCCACCCCTTATATGTGACACCCCCACACCAATTCTCAGATATCTCTCTGCCCAATCCACCCCCTCATGTGAAAACCCTACCCTTCATATGTGACTCCTTCCATCCTACTTCTCATGTGCAACACCCCCAGTTTACCCCTCATATGTGACACTCCCCAGCCACCCCTCATCGGTGACTCCTCCCACCCCCCTAGAATGTGATTTCCCAACCCACCTCTCATATGTGTCTCATCCCACTCTCCCCTCGTGTGTGACACCCCCAACCCCACATATGTATCTCTTCCCGCCTATATGTGTGACATCCCTACTTCTCATATTCAACACCTCCACCTCTCATTTGTGTGTCCTCTAACCCCACCCCTCATGTGTGACACCTCCACCCCTCATGTGCAACACCCCCACCCCTGATGTGTGTTCTCTGACCCCACCCCTGATGTGTGACACCTCCACCCTCATGTGTGTCCTCTGACCCCACCCCTCATGCGTGTCCTCTGACCCCACCCCTCATGTGTGTCCTCTGACCCCACCCCTCATGTGTGTCCTCTGACCCCACCCCTCATGTGTGTCCTCTGACCCCCACCCCTCATGTGTGTCCTCTGACCCCACCCCTCATGTGTGTCCTCTGACCCCACCCCTCATGTGAGACACCCCACCCCTCATATGTGACACCCCCACCCCTGATGTGTGACACCCCAAACCGTCTTGTGTGTCCTCTGACCCCACCCCTGATGTGTGTCCTCTGACCCCACCCCTCATGTGTGACACCCCCACCCCTCATGTGTGTCCTCTGACCCCACCCCTCATGTGTGTCCTCTGACCCCACCCCTCATGTGTGTCCTCTGACCCCACCCCTCATGTGTGTTCTCTGACCTCACCCCTCATGTGTGTCCTCTGACCCCACCCCTCATGTGTGTCCTCTGACCCCACCCCTGATGTGTGTCCTCTGACCCCACCCCTCATGTGTGTCCTCTGACCCCACCCCTCATGTGTGTCCTCTGACCCCACCCCTCATGCGTGTCCTCTGACCCCACCCCTGATGTGTGTCCTCTGACCCCACCCCTCATGTGTGTCCTCTGACCCCACCCCTCATGTGTGTCCTCTGACCCCACCCCTCATGTGTGTCCTCTGACCCCACCCCTCATGCGTGTCCTCTGACCCCACCCCTCATGTGTGTCCTCTGACCCCACCCCTCATGTGTGTCCTCTGACCCCACCCCTCATGTGTGTCCTCTGACCCCACCCCTCATGTGTGTCCTCTGACCCCACCCCTCATGCGTGTCCTCTGACCCCAGCCGTGTGATGCAGAACTGTCTGACGACCAAACATGACGAGGAGCTCTACCCAGTCAAGCTGCCCGGGGGTCACGTGACAGACGTAGATGCGCCGGAGTCCTTCACGTAAGTGAGCAAGCTTTCATGGGGGGGGGGAGGTAGGGACTGTTTTCTGTAGACTAATTTGATAGAGAGAAGTTTTCTTTCGGTAGAATGGGATTATTTTTGTTTGTCTCTCCCGGTGAAGGTTCAGTTTTGTAATATTTGATGTATCTTTGGATGTTACAAACATGAGAAAGAAATTTATAATGCAATTTCGGTACAAACAGTATGGTACAAACATGAGAAATATCTAGTGTAATTTTAGTATTGTACAAATATGAGAAATGTCTGATGTAATTTCAGAAAGTTAGAAACATGAGATCTATGTGATGTAATTTGAGTATGTTACTAATATGAGAAATATCTGTTGAAATTTCAGCATGGTACACATGAGAAATATCTAATGTAATTTTGGCACGGTACAAACATGAAAAATATCTGATGTAATTTTATCATGGTACACACATGAGAAATATCTAATGTAATTTTGGCACGGTACAAACATGAGAAATATCTGATGTATTTTATCATGGTACAAACATGAGAAATATCTAATGTAATTTTGGCACGGTACAAACATGAGAAATATCTGATGTATTTTATCATGGTACAAACATGAGAAATATCTGATGTATTTTATCATGGTAGAAACATGATAAATATCTGTTGTAATTTCAGTATGCTCCGTGTGTTTGAGTTCACGGGCTTGGAGCCGGGGGAGTTTGGTGTGTCAGCTCAGTTTGTTACTGGAGGGCTCGATACAAAGGAGAGTGATTTAGACCTGGAGGTAGGTGTGGGTAGGTTTAGATGTGGGTAGGTTTAGATGTGTGGTGGATAGGTTTAGATGTGGGGTGGGTAGGTTTAGATGTGGTGAGGTTTAGATGTGGGGTGGGTAGGTTTAGATGTGGGTAGGTTTAGATGTGGGTAGGTTTAGATGTGGGTAGGTTTAGATGTGGGTAGGTTTAGGTGTGGGTAGGTTTAGATGTGGGTAGGTTTAGATGTGGGTAGGTTTAGATGTGGGGTGGGTAGGTTTAGATGTGGGGTGGGTAGGTTTAGATGTGGGGTGGGTAGGTTTAAATGTGGGGTAGGTAGGTTTAGATGTGTGGTGGGTAGGTTTAGATGTGGGGTGGGTAGGTTTAGGTGTGGGGGGTGAGGTTTAGATGTGGGGTGGGGAGGTTTAGATGTGGGGTGGTGAGGTTTAGGTGTGTGGTGGGTAGGTTTAGATGTGGGGTAGGTAGGTTTAGATGTGTGGTGGGTAGGTTTAGATGTGGGGTGGGTAGGTTTAGGTGTGGGGGGTGAGGTTTAGATGTGGGGTGGGGAGGTTTAGATGTGGGGTAGTGAGGTTTAGGTGTGTGGTGGGTAGGTTTAGATGTGGGGTGGTGAGGTTTAGGTGTGGGGTGGGTAGGTTTAAATGTGGGGTGGTGAGGTTTAGATGTGGGGTGGGTAGGTTTAGATGTGTGGTGGGTAGGTTTAGATGTGGGATGGTGAGGTTTAGATGTGGGGTGAGTAGGTTTAGATGTGGGGTGGGTAGGTTTAGATGTGGGGTGGTGAGGTTTAGATGTGGGGTGGGTAGGTTTAGATGTGGGGTGGGTAGGTTTAGATGTGGGGTGGGTAGGTTTAGATGTGGGGTGAGTAGGTTTAGATGTGGGGTGGGTAGGTTTAGATGTGGGGTGGTGAGGTTTAGATGTGGGGTGGGTAGGTTTAGATGTGGGGTGGGTAGGTTTAGATGTGGGGTGGGTAGGTTTAGATGTGGGGTGGTGAGGTTTAGATGTGGGGTGGGTAGGTTTAGATGTGGGGTGGGTAGGTTTAGATGTGGGGTGGGTAGGTTTAGATGTGGGGTGGTGAGGTTTAGATGTGGGGTGGGTAGGTTAAGATGTGTACTAACAAAATATAGTTGACCTGTTTCTGTGACATAATAGTACTATAACTTGGTGGTATTTGGTGTTAAGATGTGTCCTTCGTTGGTTGTTTCTCGTGTTGAGACGAGTCATATGAGTGACGTCATGTGAGTGACGAGTCATATGAGAGACGAGTCATATGAGAGACGAGTCATATGAGAGACGAGTCATATGAGAGACGAGTCATATAAGAGACGAGTCATATGACTGACGAGTCATATGAGTGACGAGTCATATGAGTGACGAGTCATATGAGTGACGAGTCATATGATGATCGTATTGTGTGTTACGATGTGTCCTGTGTTGTTTGCATTGTGTGTCACAATGTTTCTGAAAGTTCTGAAAACCTCAACAGGCCCACGACATCCAGACCGAGTTTATCAGCATCAAACACACCTCAGAGATCATCGAGCCTGATGACTGCATCTTGACGGAAAGTTTTACCATCAACGATCAAGGTACACCCAAGTCACGTGACGCGGTTGAGAACAAGTACCGACAGACTTTATAACGATGAACTTTTACAAACTTTGACGTGAAGAAAATAATAAATAAATAAAAAGTTGCTTACTTGAATATAAGCCAGGACGGGAGTATGTCGGGGGGGGGGGGGGGGGGGTGGGGTGTCCTAATTCATCTGATCGGGCGTCGTGACACCGTGGCTAAACCTTAGTTTAATATCTAAATTAAAAGAAAAAAGCTAAGATCATTAAAAATACTTTTATGAAACAAAAAGTGGAACAAAAAAAACAACTAAGCTACCATATATATATATATATATATATATATATATATATATATATATATATATATATATATATATATATATATATATATATATATATATATATATATATATATATATATATATATATATATATATATATATATATATAATATTGAGTATATTTATAATTTCATCCAATCTGTACAGCAATATCATTGGACATATCTAAGCCAGCGGGCAGGATTAAAGATTATGAGTTCGCTACCGTGAGTATGCATATATATATATATAACATGTATGTATATTTAGTATATTTCTATCTAGCCTACAGTATATATACTATAATATATATATATATATATGAATATATATATATGTATATTCATATATTTATATATAAGTAAATAAATAAGTAAATAAATAAATTTATTTATTTATAACACAAACATTTATAAATATATAAATATTTACTTTATATATAAATATATTTATATAAATATAAATAAATATATATACAAAAAAAGGTTATTTTGTTTAGATTGACACTTGATCTATTGTCTGCAGTTTGCACGCTACAACACAGACCCAAACTGCAAGAATCACAAGCTGCTCAGCGGTACGTGGACGATTGAGAGGTTCACACAGGCACCGCCCAAACAGGGACTCTACCCATCACAGTGCACCAACTACAAGAGGATAGGAAAGGTATGGAACGCTAGTTGGTACTACAACACACATGAACACCTCAACACTACAACACACACCTCCACAATACACCACACACCTCCACATTATAACACATACCTCCACAATACACCTTACGCCTCCACAATATACCTTACACCTCCACAATACACCACACCTTCACAATATACCTTACACCTCCACAATACACCACGCCTTCACAATATACCTTACACCTCCACAATACACCACACCTCTACAATACACCACACCTTCACAATACACCACACCTTCACAATATACCTTACACCTCCACAATACACCACACCTTCACAATACACCACACCTCCACACCTCCACAATACACCACACCTCTACAATACACCATACCTTCACAATACACCACACCTTCACAATATGCCTTACACCTCCACAATACACCACACCTCCACAATACACAACACCTCCACAATACACCAACCTCCACAATATACCTTACACCTCCACAATACACCACACCTTCACAATACACCACACCTCCACACCTCCACAATACACCACACACCTCCACACTACACCACACCTCCACAATATACCTTACACCTCCTACACCTCCACAATACACCACGCCTTCACAATATACCTTACACCTCCACAATATACCTTACACCTCCACAATACACCACACCTCTACAATACACCACACCTCCACAATACAACCCATAATACACCCTAAACCTACACAAATGATTCCTTTGTGACTTTTTCTGTTTTCATTTTCCGCTCACCGTAAAACATTGTCCAAAACACTACTTAAACATGTGGCTTACCACCACCACATCTGTTACTTGTATATGTGACTTACGGTTCCCAGAAAAAAGCGCAACGGAAAAAAGCGCAACGGAAAAAAGCGCAAACGGAAAAAAAGCGCAAACAGAAAAAAGCGTAAACGGAAAAAACACGCAAACAGAAAAAAGCGCAATCGGAAAAAAAGCGCAAACAGAAAAAAAGCGTAAACAGAAAAAAGCGTAAACGGAAAAACACGCAAACAGAAAAAAGCGCACACAGAAAAAAAGCGCAAACAGAAAAAAGCGCAAACGGAAAAAGGTGCAAACACAGAAATTTAGCACAAAGACCTATATGGACTAGATGACACATTTATACAGGACAGGGTCGACAATAAACCAACCAGTGTTTCTTCCAGACTATTTTCTCCGGGGGGGGGGGGGGGCTTTTGAAATTTCCGCGGGGAGGGGGGGGGGGGCGGTCAACATTTTTCGCGGGGGGGGGGGGCGGCGGACACTAGTAAAAGTGTATGTTTACTATATAAAATTCATCTCGTTCGGGGGGGGGGGGGGGGGGGGGGGGGCGAAGAGATGCCTGGAAGAAACTCTGAAACCAACACGAAAGTACGAAAGAGACATAGACTGCCTATTAGAGAATGGACCCCTTAACTTTCCTAACCCCACCATTTATTATACCCTACCTAACCTCTTAATTTCCTGCGCTATATGTCACTTCCATCCCAATCGTTCCTATTCTACAGAATTGTGTGTACTATTTATTTACATTCTTTAATCTCAATGTAACTAAAATAGACTATTGTTTGAAGGGTAATGAAAACATGTAAACAAAAGGGACGCTACTCTAAATCGATGCGAATACTTAGATGTAACAATCCTAACCCCAACCAAAACATGTACTGAACAGCATAATGCCTGCATGTAGCCAGAGTTTCTTCCAGGCATCTCTGTTACCGCCCCCTCCCCCCCTCCGAACGAAATGGAATTTATAAAGTAAACATACACTTTTACTAGTGTCCTCCCCCCCCCCCCCCCGGAGAAAAAAGTCTGGAAGAAACACTGCATGTAGCCTATACAACAGAAGAGCTATGGTTGTTTATATCATTTTGCATTTGTCCGGTAAACATTTCAGTAAAAGACCTTAAAAAACCTCCCATAACCTTTTTATAAAGAAACAAAGAGAGATGAAGTTTTATAATAACATCAGGCTTTGACTTACACCTACTCCAATGGCATCTACATTGTTAAACTGATTAACTATGTAATGTAGGGCTCAACAGGATCAATGAACTAACCTTACGCCAAACCAGTTTGAAATTTCGAGTTTTGTAACACTGTTACTAAGCAAAATGGAAATGTGCATAATCTATATCATCTACACAAAAACCCAACCAGCTACCCAGCTACCTAACTACCCACCCACACATCTACCCACATACCCACCTAACAACTTACCCACCCACTTACCCACCTACCCATAAATAAATAAATAAATAAATAAATAAATAAATAAATAAATAAATAAATAAATAAATAAATAAATAAATAAATAAATAAATAAATAAATAAATAAATAAATAAATAAATAAATAAATAAATAAATAAATAAATAAATAAATAAATAAATAAATAAATAAATAAATAAATAAATAAATAAATAAATAAATAAATAAATAAATAAATAAATAAATAAATAAATAAATAAATAAATAAATAAATAAATAAATAAATGAATGAATGAATGAATGAATGAATGAATGAATGAATGAATGAATGAATGAATGAATGAATGAATGAATGAATGAATGAATGAATGAATGAATGAATGAATGAATGAATGAATGAATGAATGAATGAATGAATGAATGAATGAATGAATGAATGAATGAATGAATGAATGAATGAATGAATGAATGAATGAATGAATGAATGAATGAATGAATGAATGAATGAATGAATGAATGAATGAATGAATGAATGAATGAATGAATGAATGAATGAATGAATGAATGAATGAATGAATGAATGAATGAATGAATGAATGAATGAATGAATGAATGAATGAATGAATGAATGAATAAATAAATAAATAAATAAATAAATAAATAAATAAATAAATAAATAAATAAATAAATAAATAAATAAATAAATAAATAAATAAATAAATAAATAAATAAATAAATAAATAAATAAATAAATAAATAAATAAATAAATAAATAAATAAATAAATAAATAAATAAATAAATAAATAAATAAATAAATAAATAAATAAATAAATAAATAAATAAATAAATAAATAAATAAATAAATAAATAAATAAATAAATAAATAAATAAATAAATAAATAAATAAATAAATAAATAAATAAATAAATAAATAAATAAATAAATAAATAAATAAATAAATAAATAAATAAATAAATAAATAAATAAATAAATAAATAAATAAATAAATAAATAAATAAATAAATAAATAAATAAATAAATAAATAAATAAATAAATAAATAAATAAATAAATAAATAAATAAATAAATAAATAAATAAATAAATAAATAAATACAATGAATGAACGAACGAACGAACGAACGAACGAACGAACGAACGAACGAACGAACGAACGAACGAACGAACGAACGAACGAACGAACGAACGAACGAACGAACGAACGAACGAACGAACGAACGAACGAACGAACGAACGAACGAACGAACGAACGAACGAACGAACGAACGAACGAACGAACGAACGAACGAACGAACGAACGAACGAACGAACGAACGAACGAACGAACGAACGAACGAACGAACGAACGAACGAACGAACGAACGAACGAACGAACGAACGAACGAACGAACGAACGAACGAACGAACGAACGAACGAACGAACGAACGAACGAACGAACGAACGAACGAACGAACGAACGAACGAACGAACGAACGAACGAACGAACGAACGAACGAACGAACGAACGAACGAACGAACGAACGAACGAACGAACGAACGAACGAACGAACGAACGAACGAACGAACGAACGAACGAACGAACGAACGAACGAACGAACGAACGAACGAACGAACGAACGAACGAACGAACGAACGAACGAACGAACGAACGAACGAACGAACGAACGAACGAACGAACGAACGAACGAACGAACGAACGAACGAACGAACGAACGAACGAACGAACGAACGAACGAACGAACGAACGAACGAACGAACGAACGAACGAACGAACGAACGAACGAACGAACGAACGAACGAACGAACGAACGAACGAACGAACGAACGAACGAACGAACGAACGAACGAACGAACGAACGAACGAACGAACGAACGAACGAACGAACGAACGAACGAACGAACGAACGAACGAACGAACGAACGAACGAACGAACGAACGAACGAACGAACGAACGAACGAACGAACGAACGAACGAACGAACGAACGAACGAACGAACGAACGAACGAACGAACGAACGAACGAACGAACGAACGAACGAACGAACGAACGAACGAACGAACGAACGAACGAACGAACGAACGAACGAACGAACGAACGAACGAACGAACGAACGAACGAACGAACGAACGAACGAACGAACGAACGAACGAACGAACGAACGAACGAACGAACGAACGAACGAACGAACGAACGAACGAACGAACGAACGAACGAACGAACGAACGAACGAACGAACGAACGAACGAACGAACGAACGAACGAACGAACGAACGAACGAACGAACGAACGAACGAACGAACGAACGAACGAACGAACGAACGAACGAACGAACGAACGAACGAACGAACGAACGAACGAACGAACGAACGAACGAACGAACGAACGAACGAACGAACGAACGAACGAACGAACGAACGAACGAACGAACGAACGAACGAACGAACGAACGAACGAACGAACGAACGAACGAACGAACGAACGAACGAACGAACGAACGAACGAACGAACGAACGAACGAACGAACGAACGAACGAACGAACGAACGAACGAACGAACGAACGAACGAACGAACGAACGAACGAACGAACGAACGAACGAACGAACGAACGAACGAACGAACGAACGAACGAACGAACGAACGAACGAACGAACGAACGAACGAACGAACGAACGAACGAACGAACGAACGAACGAACGAACGAACGAACGAACGAACGAACGAACGAACGAACGAACGAACGAACGAACGAACGAACGAACGAACGAACGAACGAACGAACGAACGAACGAACGAACGAACGAACGAACGAACGAACGAACGAACGAACGAACGAACGAACGAACGAACGAACGAACGAACGAACGAACGAACGAACGAACGAACGAACGAACGAACGAACGAACGAACGAACGAACGAACGAACGAACGAACGAACGAACGAACGAACGAACGAACGAACGAACGAACGAACGAACGAACGAACGAACGAACGAACGAACGAACGAACGAACGAACGAACGAACGAACGAACGAACGAACGAACGAACGAACGAACGAACGAACGAACGAACGAACGAACGAACGAACGAACGAACGAACGAACGAACGAACGAACGAACGAACGAACGAACGAACGAACGAACGAACGAACGAACGAACGAACGAACGAACGAACGAACGAACGAACGAACGAACGAACGAACGAACGAACGAACGAACGAACGAACGAACGAACGAACGAACGAACGAACGAACGAACGAACGAACGAACGAACGAACGAACGAACGAACGAACGAACGAACGAACGAACGAACGAACGAACGAACGAACGAACGAACGAACGAACGAACGAACGAACGAACGAACGAACGAACGAACGAACGAACGAACGAACGAACGAACGAACGAACGAACGAACGAACGAACGAACGAACGAACGAACGAACGAACGAACGAACGAACGAACGAACGAACGAACGAACGAACGAACGAACGAACGAACGAACGAACGAACGAACGAACGAACGAACGAACGAACGAACGAACGAACGAACGAACGAACGAACGAACGAACGAACGAACGAACGAACGAACGAACGAACGAACGAACGAACGAACGAACGAACGAACGAACGAACGAACGAACGAACGAACGAACGAACGAACGAACGAACGAACGAACGAACGAACGAACGAACGAACGAACGAACGAACGAACGAACGAACGAACGAACGAACGAACGAACGAACGAACGAACGAACGAACGAACGAACGAACGAACGAACGAACGAACGAACGAACGAACGAACGAACGAACGAACGAACGAACGAACGAACGAACGAACGAACGAACGAACGAACGAACGAACGAACGAACGAACGAACGAACGAATTTATTTATTTATTTATTTATTTATTTATTTATTTATTTATTTATTTATTTATTTATTTATTTATTTATTTATTTATTCATTTATTCATTCATTCATTCATTCATTCATTCATTCATTCATTCATTCATTCATTCATTCATTCATTCATTCATTCATTCATTCATTCATTATATATATATATATATATATATATATATATATATATATATATATATATATATATATATATATATATATATATATATATATATATATATATATATATATATAGGTATATGAGTTAATTAGGTAGGTGGGTAGGCAGGTAGGCAGGTAGGCAGGTAGGCAGGTAGGTAGGTAGGTAGGTAGGTAGGTAGGTAGGTAGGTAGGTAGATAGGTAGGTAGGTAGGTAGGTAGGTATGTAGTGAGGTAGGTAGGTTGGTAAGTAGGTAGGTTGGTAGGTAGGTAGGTAGGTGCGTCATAATGAAATAATATTAAATACATCATTGTTCTGATGAGTGTTTTATCAGGGTATTTTGGTGTGAATGTATGTTGGTGCGAGAGATATGACGAATGTATGTTTGATGACGCGGATGAAAGAGAGTGAAGTTTTGCCATAGGAACAGGTTGTTATGGTATGCAAGCTAGGTAGTTCGGACTAGGGAGAATGTGAGAGATACTTCGTGTAATGTCGATATCAAGGATAGTTTTATTTTTATTTATACGATAATAATAGTTGAATAATTATTGACCAAGAAAATAATAGGCATTGTGTAAAGCGATTATCGCCTGTATCGTGGTGATGGGAATGCACATGGTAGTGGTACGCTTTAAATGGTAGTAGATCACGTGATCAAATACTACACTCTCACAGCAGCCCTAACTGTCATGTATAAATGTGTCATCTATTTCATATAGGTATTTGTGCTAAATTTCTCTTTTGCTCATTTTTCGTCGTTTTTTCTGGTTGCGCATTTTTCTGTTTGCGCTTTTTTTCTGTTTGCGCTTTTTCCCGTATGCGCTGTTTTCTGTGTGCGCTTTTTTGTTATTGCGATTTTTTCCGTTAGCGCCTTTTTTCTGTTTGCGCTTTTTTCTATGCGCGCTTTTTTCTGTTTGCGCTGTTTTCCGTTTGCGTTTTTTTCCGTTTGCGCTTTTTTCTGCGTGCGCTTTTTTCTGTTTGCGCTTTTTTTCTGTGTGCGCTTTTTTCTGTTTGCGCTTTTTTCCGTTTGCGCTTTTTTCCGTTTCGCTTTTTGTTTTGCTCTTTTTTCCGTTGCGCGTTTTTCCGTTGCGCTTCTTTCTGGTCACGGAGACTTACCCCCCAACATACATTACATATCTATGTGACTCACCCCCCAACATACATTACATATGTATGTGACTCACCCCCCTACATACATTACATATCTATGTGACTTACCTTTACCTGAGTACCCCGCCTGTGCAGGTGGACCTACCCAAGTACATGGCCCACTTCCTTAAAGACGAATTCCACATAGACATGGGCCTCTCAACACTGACCATCCAGCCCACCATACTGCCCAATGGCTACTACAGGGTGTGCTGTATACTGCGTTCTCTGGAGGCCTTGCGATATGTCTGTGTGAGTACTTGGCTACACATGTGTTCATGCAGTTAAGTTACAACACACCTACACTCATACACACATATACATCTACACACCTACACATCTACACACATACACATCTACACACCTACACATCTACACACCTACACATCTACACACCCACACACCTACACCCCTACACATCTACACACATACACATCTACACATCTACACACCTACACATCTACACATACACATCTACACATCTACACACCTACACATCTACACACATACACATCTACACACATACACATTTACACACCCACACACCTACACACCTACACATCTACACACCTACACATCTACACATCTACACACATACACATCTACACACCTACACATCTACACACCTACACATCTACACACCTACACATCTACACACCTACACATCTACACACCTACACATCTACACACATACACATCTACACACATACACATCTACACATCTACACATCTACACATACACGCACGCATACACATGCACTAGTACAACATACTTTACAATCGTTGATTGTATCGTCAACTGAACACAGTTTACAATGACTGCAAACTCTTTACAATCACTGACTTGATTGACTTTACATCAATGTAAACACATCTATAAATCACTGATTTAACACACCTTACAATCACTACCTTAAAACACAGTACAATCTATGACTTACACCTTACAATCACTATCCTAAAAACACATTACAATATATGACTTACACCTTACAAACACTAACGTGAAACACATTACAATCTATGTATTTACACACCTTACAATCTATGAATTTACACCTTACAATCACTATCCTAAAAACACATTACAATATATGACTTACACCTTACAAACACTAACGTGAAACACCTTAAAATCTATGTATTTACACACCTTACAATCTATGAATTTACACCTTACAATCACTATCCTAAAAACACATTACAATATATGAATTTACAACTTACAAACACTAACGTGAAACACCTTACAATCTATGTATTTACACACCTTACAATCTATGAATTTACACCTTACAACTGATCTAACCTCTTTGAGCACCGCTGTTTTATCCTCGCCCTGACAACGACGTAAGATTAAAGATATGACGTCACTTCCGCGGGTTTAGGGGTACCTGGCCGTGGACGCGACCGCCATGGGTGACCTTCTGATCGTCAAGGTCACTCCCCCAGACGAGGAGTTCTCCTGGACTCTGGAGGACCTCAGGATTGATGCCAGCGATACGATGTACCTCTACGAGCTACCTGAGGCCGGCTTCACGGAGGCCATGACCTCTACATTAAGGTAAGCCATGTATAGTGGGAGGTGGACCTTCGATAGTGGGAGGTGGACCTTTTATGGTGGGAGGTGGACCTTCGATAGTGGGAGGTGGACCTTTTATGGTGGGAGGTGGACCTTCGATAGTGGGAGGTGGACCTTCGATAGTGGGAGGTGGACCTTCGATAGTGGGAGGTGGACCTTTTATGGTGGGAGGTGGACCTTCTATAGGGGAGGTGGACCTTCTATAGTGAGAGGTGGACCTTTTATGGTGGGAGGTGGACCTTCTATAGGGGAGGTGGACCTTCTATAGTGGGAGGTGGACCTTCTATAGTGGGAGGTGGACCTTTTATGGTGACCTAAGGTGGTGGCATAAGGGGTAGACATAAGATGGTGTCATACAAGGTGGTGACACAAGGTGATGACACAAGGTGGTGATACAAGGTGGTGATACAAGGTGGTGACACAAGGTGGTGACATAAGATGGTGTCATACAAGGTGGTGACACAAGGTGATGACACAAGGTGGTGATACAAGGTGGTGATACAAGGTGGTGACATAAGGTGGTGACATAAGATGGTGATACAAGGTGGTGACAAGCTGAAGACATAATGTGGCGACATAATGTGGCGACATAAGGTGGTGACATAAGATGGTGATACAAGGTGGTGACACAAAGTGGTGACATAAGGTGGTGATCTTGTATGATTGATGTACGTGGTTACAAAGTGTGTAAAAGTTCTGTGCGTGGGGACCTGGTTATGTCGGGCATCACGTGACTGAGGTTGTTTCAGCTTCCAGTGGTACTGCAGCGGCTCCATGGAGCTGTGTGACCTGTTACGTGGGAGTCCGGGCAAAGAGGATGACGTCATCAGTAAAGGTAAATGACCAAACAGTTGCAGGTAAATGTCATTTTAGAAACAGGTAAATGTCACTTGAGTTTCTGGACAGTAACACCTTAACTACACGAGAATGACACCTTAACTACACGAGAATGACACCTTAACTACATGAGAATGACACCTTAACTACATAAGAATGACACCTTAACTACATGAGAATGACACCTTAACTACATGAGAATGACACCTTAACTACATGAGAATGACACCTTAACTACACATGAGAATGGCACCTTAACTACACGGGAATGACACCTTAACTACATGAGAATGACACCTTAACTACATGAGATTGACACCTTAACTACACGGTAATGACACCTTAACTACATGAGAATGACACCTTAACTACATGAGAATGACACCTTAACTACACATGAGAATGGCACCTTAACTACACGGGAATGACACCTTAACTACATGAGAATGACACCTTAACTACATGAGAATGACACCTTAACTACACGGTAATGACACCTTAACTACATGAGAATGACACCTTAACTACATGAGAATGACACCTTAACTACACATGAGAATGGCACCTTAACTACACGGGAATGACACCTTAACTACATGAGAATGACACCTTAACTACATGAGAATGACACCTTAACTACACGGTAATGACACCTTAACTACATGAGAATGACACCTTAACTACATGAGAATGACACCTTAACTACATGAGAATGACACAAGTATACGACACGTCAAAAACAAATAAAACATAAACTATTTTTTTTATAATTTGAATAAAGCGAACTAATATTTGAAAAATAAAATAACTAATCACTAACCATTTGAAAAAGATGAAAATTCAAAACGAAAAAAATTAACCGGGAGTGATCTCCCCTAAACTTTCTCGAATATCCTAATATATAATTCCCCATGTGCGCACTTCTCTCTCTCTCTCTCTCTCTCTCTCTCTGTCTGTCCGCAAAATATTTTCGCCGGGCATCACGTCAGAAACGGCAGCGATATATGGAGAACTTTATACGGACTTTTGTTGAAAATAATATGTTAGATGTTTTAAATGTATAACCACAATTTCATTTAAAGAAGAAAAATAAAAATTAAAGGCGTATTCGAATGTAGAGAAACAGTATTATTTATGCAACCGGAAAAGCATTAATAGATGTGAAAAAGAACGCATAAAACTGTGACGTCACTATTGCTTATACATTAACTAATGACGTCATCTGCCGTGTTTAGAATAAAAAGAAATGAACTATTTCATTCAAATTTGATTTAGATCTACGGACACTATGAAATGTATACAATGCAATTTTTCCGGCCTTAACTCATAAAATTTATTTTATTTATTTGGATTCTAGATCTAGATATTCTAGATTCATCTATTCAAATAATACATTTCTATACTAAAGTATTTCGGGCCTTAATTACTTTATTGAAATCTTTGTTTATCTATGCAATTTGCTAATCTCTATAATATATAAAGCAAAGCTGTCGGGTGCCCGATAGGGCACTTCCCGGCGCCGCAGGCGCTTCAAATTTGGCAGGATCTTGCCTTGGGGCGACAGAACACGGGGGCCGGTTGGCCGAAAAGTCTACGATGATGGGGTCAAAACTGACCTCGACTGACCGGCGCCTTATATGAGCTATAAATCGAAAAAAAATTTCCACGGAGGAACCTCTTCATAACTCCTGAGGTCGTAGACCGACCCTCGGGCGAATTAATTAAGCATTCAAATTCTCAATGTTTTCGAAAGCCTAAGCAAAGCTGGGCAGCATGCCTAGTTCTTATATAAAACAACAGGGGATGGGAACTCAGGATATAGTTATGATTTTTAATCCATTATAAATACTTAATTAAACTTTTAAAAATAGAATAGAATCTCATAGACCAAAGAATTGCACACCAAGCGAACGCCAAATAAAGATGTTCATAATATAGTGCGCAATATAATTAGTACTTTATAAATTTACATGCGTTTTTTGAGAAATCGGAAATAGAGAAATTAGTACTTCTAGTCAACGGAAATTACTCAAAATTTGAGAGAAGGTAGAGATTTAGATCTTTTACTTGTAAAATTTCATTTATCTATCTGAAATAGTACTCGTTATAGGCTTTTGAAAAATTCAAAGTAGAAAAAGTACCACTTCCGGTTATTGGAAATCGCTCAAAAGTTGATACGTATCTACGATTTTGATAAAATACTTATATATGAAATTTCATCAACCTATCTGTAACGGTACTCAAGTTATCGTGTTTACACACACACAGACACACACACACACACACACACAGACACACAGACATACGGACAAGATTGCAAAATTATGTTTTTCCGTATCAGCGAGGTGTAAAACGTCGAGATTTTTTTTTTGCACAATTACAAGACTTTCTCTATACTTCGTATATACGAGAAAGTAAAAAGAAGAAAATGTTTGAATTTTGACCCAGCGCCCAGCGTGTTTGTGAAGAAAGAATACCTGCAGCCAGACATGGACCTGGACCTTTCGTGTACCGTCAACCTGCTGTTTGGGGCCGAGAAGACGCCCTACAACAAGACCTTCAAGCGAAGCATTCATTTCAAGGAGAGGATGGATTTTAATCAGAATCCACGAATATCAATCAGGTTAGTGGAGACTTTCCGCGCTTTGGTAGGTCCATCATGCACAATTTGAGACCTTTTGTCTTATGTGCCGTCACGTTTGGAGGAATATGTTGTATGTCATGCCTGTAGCAGGATAAGGTCATGTCTGTAGCAGGATTAGGTAATATCTGTAACAGGATTAGGTCATTTCTTTAGCAGCGCTAGGTCATGTCTGTAAAAGGAAAAGGTCATGTTTATAACTACATTAGGTGAAGCATATTTGACTGACTGACTTTATAACCGTACCGTCTGACTAGGTTCACACCGTGCCGTCATGCCTGACTAGATTCACACCGTGTCGTACCGGCTGACTAGATTCACACCGTACCGTCATGCCTGACTAGATCCACACCGTACCGTCTGACTAGATTCACACCGTACCGTCATGCCTGACTAGATTCACACCGTACCATCATGCCTGACTAGATCCACACTGTGCCGTCATGCCTGACTAGATTCACACCGTGTAGTACCGGCTGACTAGATTCACACCGTACCGTCATGCTTGACTAGATCCACACCGTACCGTCTGACTAGATTCACACCGTACCGTCATGCCTGACTAGATTCACACCGTACCGTCATGCCTGACTAGATTCACACCGTGTCGTACCGGCTGACTAGATTCACACCGTACCGTCATGCCTGACTAGATCCACACTGTGCCGTCATGCCTGACTAGATCCACACCGTACCGTCTGACTAGATTCACACCGTACCGTCATGCCTGACTAGATTCACACCGTACCGTCATGCCTGACTAGATTCACACTGTACCGTCTGATTGGATTCACACCGTACCGTCATGCCTGACTAGATTCACACCGTACCGTCTGATTGGATTCACACCGTACCGTCATGCCTGACTAGATTCACACCGTACCGTCTGATTGGATTCACACCGTACCGTCATGCCTGACTAAATTCACACCGTACCGTCATGCCTGACTAAATTCACACAGTGTCGTACCGGCTGACTAGATTCACACCGTACCGTCTGATTGGATTCACACCGTGCCGTCATGCCTGACTAAATTCACACCGTACCGTCATGCCTGACTAAATTCACACAGTGTCGTACCGGCTGACTAGATTCACACCGTACCGTCATGCTTGACTAGATCCACACCGTACCGTCATGCTTGACTAGATTCACACCGTGTCGTACCGGCTGACTAGATTCACACCGTACCGTCATGCCTGACTAGATCCACACCGTACCGTCATGCTTGACTAGATTCACACCGTGTCGTACCGACTGACTAGATTCACACCGTACCGTCATGCTTGACTAGATCCACACCGTACCGTCATGCTTGACTAGATTCACACCGTGTCGTACCGGCTGACTAGATTCACACCGTACCGTCATGCCTGACTAGATCCACACCGTACCGTCATGCTTGACTAGATTCACACCGTGTCGTACCGGCTGACTAGATTCACACCGTACCGTCATGCCTGACTAGATCCACACCGTACCGTCATGCTTGACTAGATTCACACCGTGTCGTACCGGCTGACTAGATTCACACCGTACCGTCATGCCTGACTAGATTCACACCGTACCGTCATGCCTGACTAGATTCACACCGTGTCGTACCGGCTGACTAGATTCACACCATACCGGCTGACTAGATCCACACCGTACCGTCATGCTTGACTAGATCCACACCGTACCGTCTGATTGGATTCACACCGTACCGTCATGCTTGACTAGATCCACACCGTACCGTCATGCTTGACTAGATCCACACCGTACCGTCATGCTTGACTAGATTCACACCGTGTCGTACCGGCTGACTAGATTCACACCGTACCGTCAAGCCTGACTAAATTCACACCGTGTCGTACCGGCTGACTAGATTCACACCGTGTCTGACAGGTGCCTGTTCAACTGTTGGCGGTACATCAACCTGAACGAGCCGCTGCTGATCGGGATGGTGTGCGCCGAGTGTGAGGAGTACCCCATAGAACAGACGGAGACACAGTGGAGCATCTCATGCGAAAATGAGTAAGATGACCGAAGACAAATATCTGACACAAAATATCTCACAGTAAAATATGTAAAGTATTTAAGATCATTTAAGTCAGGGGTCTCAAAACTTTTCAGTCCGAGGGCCGCATTAACTATCAAATTTCAGTTCGGGGGCCAGTTTCTTCCTCAGCCATCACCAACAAACGATTTTTCCTTGGACAAAAAGATCTCCGCGGGCCGGATGAGAGGACTTCGCGGCCCCCTGATTTGAGTCAATTTTAACATTTAAAAAAATTTGATTAAATGTTTTATTATGGATTATATTTACTTTTTTTTAACACATAATTATTGTTAGATATAGCCTACTACCTGAATGACTAAAACATAACGATGAAAAGACTGAATAAACTTATTTAAAAACCAAAAGGAAATGTAGACATGAAATGCAGTAGGCAAATAAAATGATTTTCCCCTCAGCTGTTCAGACATCATTGTGGACGGCAACAACACTTTGTACTGTTACGTGCCGACACTATTGACGCTAGGGGAGGGCAGCTTTTTGATGACAGTCAAATGTGAGTCGTCATATCTCCCTTGTTGACAAGCGCAGTTTGTGCGAATAATATATATATATATATATATATATATATATATATATATATATATATATATATATATATATATATATATATATATATATATATATATATATATAACATGTATACATACATATGTAATTGTATTATATATAAATGTCGTATGTTTATGCAAGTAATTATATATGTATGTATGTATATATATATATATATATATATATATATATATATATATATAGTATATTTATGTATGGGTCTAGAGTCTAGATCATTGCTATTCCCCCCTCCCCCCGTGTTTTATACCTATCCTTATATCTCTATCTCCATATCCATCTCTCTATCCCTAACCCCACCTCTAAACCTATCCCTTTCTCCTTAACCCTAATTGCTATTTCTACTCTTATCATTGACACGAACCAAATCCTACTCGTATAAAAAATATTGTCCTGATCGGTCACTATCTCTGGATGGTGTGGTATAGGGGGGTAGTTGATCCCCAATGGGTGAGGGTTGATATATATGTAACTATGACACCATACATATGGTATTTGTCAACTTGCAGTTAGCATTGAGGTACTGGGCAAGCAGAGGACGTTCACGACGTCTAGAAGGTTCTTTACCAAGGTGCTCGATGCTAATGATGAGGTTACCTCAGAGGTGACGACAAGAGGTTGGTCAAACATTTGGGGTCAAACATTTGGGGTCAAACATTTGGGGTCGAACATTTGGGGTCAAACATTTGGGGTCAAACATTTGGGGTTGACCGTTTGGGGTCAAAATATTTGGGCTCAAACATTTGGGGTCAGAAATTGGGCTCAGGCATTTGGGATCAAACATTTGGGGTTGACCGTTTGGAATCAAAACATTTGGGATCAAAACATTTGGGGTCAAAACATTTGGGGTCAAACATTTGGGATCAAAACATTTGGGATCAAAACATTTGGGGTTGACCATTTGGGGTCAAACATTTGGGATCAAAACATTTGGGATCAAAACATTTGGGGTCAAACATTTGGGGTTGACCGTTTGGGATCAAAACATTTGGGGTCAAACATTTGGGGTTGACCGTTTGGGGTCAAACATTTGGGATCAAAACATTTGGGGTCAAACATTTGGGGTTGACCGTTTGGGATCAAAACATTTGGGATCAAACATTTGGGGTTGAGCGTTTGGGGTCAAACATTTGGGATCAAAACATTTGGGATCAAAACATTTGGGGTCAAACATTTGGGGTCGACCGTTTGGGATCAAAACATTTGATGTCAAACATTTGGGGTTGACCGTTTGGGATCATAACATTTGGGGTCAAACATTTGGGATCAAAACATTTGGGGGTCAAACATTTGGGGTCAAACATTTGGGATCAAAACATTTGGGGTCAGAAATTGGGCTCAGACATTTGGGATCAAACATTTTGGGTTGACCGTTTGGTATCAAAACATTTGGGGTCAAACATTTGGGATCAAAACATTTGGGGTCAGAAATTGGGCTCAGACATTTGGAATCAAACATTTGGGTTGAAGCTTTTATGGTCAAGCTTCGGGGTTTAAACCCTTCGGTCAGAACTTTGGGGTCAAACCGCAGGGGCAAACGCTACGCCAATTACAGAATTTTCTGAAGAGAAAAGGTTAATGAGTTAAAAAAAAAATCTTGGTAGGAGCAAGAAATCTTCTGAATAATATTTAACGTTTTCTCCGTTATAGATGAACAAAATGTTCGCTTTTAAAAATGTATTTAGAAAAAAAGTGTTATTTTTTTAGTGTCATTTAGCAAACTCGGGGCATATTATCTGACTAAAATCCCAAAAGAGTCTCAATAAGATAAACTACGTGAACAAGTAGATAACAACACCAAACATTTTCTCATCCGACAAAGTAATGACCCTCGCAATCATACACACTAACACAAACGTGTGACTCACGCACTAACAAAAATTGCATGACTCATGCACTGAAAAAATGTGCGACTCACTCACTAACAAAAAACGTGTGAGCTACGCACTTCCAAAAAAAAATGACCCACGCACTAAGAAAAAAAAATGACCCACGCACTAAAAAAAAATGACCCACGCACTAAAAAAAATGACCCACGCACTAAAAAAATGACCCACGCACTAAAAAAATGACCCACGCACTAAAAAAAAGTGTTATCTGACTCTGTAGATGCCGTGTTCCAGCGGGGACCCTTCGTGAACTACGGCATCCAGCTCCCAGAGTTCAGGCTGCCCCACACCAACTACCCGCTGATTTACGAAATACGGATCTCTGGTGAGTACAAGTATTAACTAGTTATTAAATATATAGAAAATACGTTTATTATTGAGTGCCTGTCACAAGTTGCATCGATCTGAAAAGAAATACCATCACGAAAACGAGCAACAAAACATATTTGTATTGCAGATAAATATTTCCTATAAATGTGAAAAATAATGATTATTTCTCCGTATATGCAATTCAATGGGTGTTCCTACATTTGAATATGTCTTTTATTTTATTATTATGTTTAAGTAAAAGTAATTTTATACACTCAGTGGCTTCATTATATTTATCTTAAAATAATTAGTATCTTTGATGTAAAAAAAAGTAGTTTACAATTGGCGTGTATTAGGTAAAATTAGTAGCATCACACATTTCACTCATAATTTTATTCGAACATTCACCTAAGTCTCCCACGTATACTGAACCACTCAGTGCATGCACGTGAATGGCTGAGCTCACCCACTCACGTGTTTGTTTCTTGTTTCAGGTGAGGTAGAGGAAACATTGAACACGACCAAGGAGAGAAGCAAGTCAATTTTCATTATGTGGTTCTGCCTCCCACCTCATTAGTCTGTCCACGTTCAACATTATATATAACGTAGATTAATAAATCATCTTTATATTCTTTATATATATATATATATATATATATATATATATATATATATATATATATATATATATATATGCGTTTGGTATGCGTATGCATATGCGTATTTGTATGTGCGTTTGTTTGTGTTTGAGCATGAGCCGAATGTTTAAACTGTCACAAAGACTATGTGCATGAAGATCTGAACTAGACAAAGTTCTCATGACTTGCACTAATGTTTTCACCATGGCAACCAGAAACCTGTAGGCTGAACTGGGTGATGGACTCCACCAAGACCAAATGCATCAGGGTGGTATACCAGAAGTTAACGTGGGACAAGGTCAACACCGCTTGTGAGTTTAGCCAGACAGGCGGCAAACCCGCTGATAGTTTGGACAGTGAGGTGTTCGCTGAAATAAAAGGTGAGATGTTTGTAGGGGGGGGGGGGTAATCGTGTAGGGCAGGGGTCTCCAAACTTTTTAGTCCCAGGGCCGCATTAACTATGAAATTTCAGTTCGGGGGCCAGTTTTTTGCAGGCATGTACTTTATTTTTCTGGGAAAAGTTCCTCAGCAATCACCGACAAACGATTTTTCCTTGGACAAAAAGATATCCGCGGGCCGGATGAGGGGACTTCGCGGGCCGCATCCAGCCCGCGGGCCGTAGTTTGGAGACCCCTGGTGTAGGGCATGCGGTAATGTGTGGTTTTGGCATGTAGGCATGTGGTTTTTGTAGGGGGTCGTGTAGGGCGTGTGGTAATGTGTGGTTTTGGCATGTAGGGCGTGTGGTTTTTGTAGGGGGTCGTGTAGGATGTGTGGTAATGTGTGGTTTTGGCATGTAGGGCGTGTGGTTTTTGTAGGGGGTCGTGTAGGGCATGTGGTAATGTGTGGTTTTGGCATGTAGGGCGTGTGGTTTTTGTAGGGGGTCGTGTAGGATGTGTGGTTTTGGCATGTAGGGCGTGTGGTTTTTGTAGGCGGTCGTGTAGGGCATGTGGTAAAGTGTGGTTTTGGCATGTGGTGATGTGTGATTTTGGCATGTGGTGATGTGTGGTTTTTGTAGTTGAGTCCTGTGGCCATCATTCTCTTAATCGTCGAGATGTGGCTGAACATTAATTTGCTCTGTTGATCCTTTATGAAGGTCCCGCTAAAAACGTTAGTAAAAAATGTAAATACTTGTCACCACGGTGTCTAAAACTTGAAATGATTGACCTTAAAAAAATATCTATTGATTTTATAAAATATCCAGTAGTTAAACTATCACACATGATTAAAACATGGCTCTATTTTGTAGATTGCCGTCCTTAAAATCAGTCATTGGTTTAATGTTTTTAAAAAACCTGTAACATAAACGTATTTTAAAATACACATTTTTTTGCTAATTAGGGCAGGGCGTGTTGGATACATGGGGACCTTCCAAGGAGCTGGTGTTTAAAAATTTAACGGTAATTAATTAAACTAATTAGCTGTAGGCTATGTGCGCTTTAAAAACCTGCTCTAAACTACCTTCCTACCATTTTCTCAACCACCAACCATTTTCTCAACCTCCAACCATTTTCTCAACCACCAACCATTTTCTCAACCACCAACCATTCTCTCAACCATCCACCAACCATTTTCTCAACCACCCACCAACCACTTTCTCAACCGACCACCAACCATTTTCTCAACCACCAACCATTTTCTCAACCACCAACCATTTTCTCAACCACCCGCCAACCATTTTCTCAACCACCAACCATTTTCTCAACCACCAACCACTTTCTCAACCACCCGCCAACCATTTTCTCAACCACCAACCATTTTCTCAACCACCAACCACTTTCTCAACCACCCGCCAACCATTTTCTCAACCACCAACCACTACCTAAACCACCCACCAACCATTTTCTCAACCACCAACCACTTTCTCAACCCTCCACCAACCATTTTCTCAACCACCCACCAACCACTTTCTCAACCGACCACCAACCATTTTCTCAACCACCAACCATTTTCTCAACCACCAACCATTTTCTCAACCACCAACCACTTTCTCAACCACCCACCAACCATTTTCTCAACCACCAACCACTTTCTCAACCACCCGCCAACCATTTTCTCAACCACCAACCACTTTCTCAACCACCCACCAACCACTTTCTCAACCACCCGCCAACCATTTTCTCAACCACCAACCACTTTCTCAACCACCCACCAACCACTTTCTCAACCACCCACCAACCATCTCCACAACACTCCCTTGCTAAAATCACCTCACCTGAATCCTGATCTGTAAACACACCCAATGAACACACCGATCAACACACCTTTTAAACACACGTGTTAACCCACCCCAGCACCCCAACGGCACGGATACCCGTGAGATCAACTGTACCAGCTACAACTACAAAACTGACTTCAAACTCAGCCTACACGAAGTCGCCTGCAACAGTACTTTCTACCCATTGTGCCAGTACACGCTAGGTAAGGCTTGCTTTGCTTGTTGTCTGTTAGGTTTACAGGCAAGGCTAAATCTGTTGTCTTTTCTGACACTTTTAGGTCACTTGTAAACCTTTATAGCTTTTAGATGAGTTAGGTTAGTTAGCTGTTAACTCTAAGACCAATTACCTTTTAGGAAGCTTTTAGATTGGTCACTTTTTATATAACGGACTAGTTACCTCCTAACTACGTTTTAGACTAGTTAGTGTTTAGTTAACATTGACTAATTAGCAATAGGTAACTACTGGGTTAATCTTAGAGCAACGAGAAAAATGTCCGCCCCCTCCCAGAAAATTCTACCCCCGCCCCCGAAAATTTCAAGTACCCCACCCCTCTCCGGGGAGGAAAAAGTCTGAAAGAAACACTGGTCGCATTTGTAGATCATACAAAATAAAGGAAGAACCTGGGCGGGGCTTCGCCCCTACCGGAAGAGATGCTTGACAAAAAAAAAAAACTGCACGCTAAACACTTTTTAGATTAGAAAAAGTTCCCCCCTCCGGGGAGGAAAAAGTCTGAAAGAAACACTGGTGTCGCGCTTAGCCACTACCCGAAGAATTGCATTTAAAAAGTTGCAAGAAAACCACTTTTTAGATTAGACACATTAATTAGGCGGTAATTTTATTATAGAGTATCGATGAAGAAATTTCTTTTGAGTTGGGGAGGGGGGGGGGGGGGGCTCAGACGTTCTTACGCGGGGGTGGGGCTTCGCCCCTACCCGAAGAATTGTATGAAAGAAACTCTTCACGCAAACCACTTAGATTAGACAAAATTGCCTTTTTATTCAATGTTTACTCGAGAATCAATGCCGTCCTATTACTGTGTGCACTCTGCGGCTTGATATTATTTTCTACTACATGACGTCATATTTCGTTTTCGTTTCACTGTGAAAGTTTTTAAATTGCTTGTGTTTTCTCTAGAGCGTTCTTGTTAGATACATAGATAGATAGATAGACAGCGAAACTTCTTAGAGCTATTTTAGGGAGGAGATCTTAAAATTAAGTCAGGACGTCGAAACAAATCTCCGGTTAAAATAACAAAACACATTTTTTTAATCTAGTGCTCCCAATCAGGTCTAAAAAACTTTTATGTATATATCAGTCCGCACGTGAAACGTTTGATGTTTGACCTTGACATATGACCTTTAACGCCCCTTTCGTCAAACAGAAGGTGCAGACGACAGTGTGAACGGGAACCAGTCCTTCCTGCTCCAAATCACGGCTCTTTCCAGCTCCGACCTCAACATCGAGCTCAGCTCCGACGGTCGCATCATGGTCGTCGTCACGGCCTTCACCTGCTTCGGTGCCAAGGTCGGCAACGTCACCATCTCGCAAAAGGTGGGGGTTCAAATCTTTGTCACCATCTCGCAAAAGGTGGGGGTTCAAATCTTTATCACCATCTGGCAAAACGTGTGTGTGTGTGTGTGGGGGGGGGGGGTCGGTCAGTGGGGTGGGGGATTAAGATCTGTGACAGGATGTGACAGGGTGTGACAGGGTGTGACAGGGTGTCTGCCAGGGCTTGTAACCTCTAAGAAGAGTTTGTAAATGTAAGCTTAGCGTGCCTGCAGTCTGTTCGGATGTTTGTATATGAGACCCTTATTCCTGTCCCCTTTGACCCACAGAGAGACCCCTATCCCAGCCCACTACCTCAATAAGAAAGACCCATAGTCCAGCCCACTAGGGCCATAAGATAGACCCCTATCCCAGCCCGCTAGAGCCATAATAAAGACCCATAATCCAGCCCACTAGGGCCATAAGAAAGACCCATAATCCAGCCGACTAGGGCCATAAGAAAGACCCATAATCCAGCCCACTAGGGCCATAAGAAAGACCCATAATCCAGCCCACTAGGGCCATAAGAAAGACCCATAATCCAGCCGACTAGGGCCATAAGAAAGACCCATAATCCAGCCGACTAGGGCCATAAGAAAGACCCATAATCCAGCCCACTAGGGCCATAAGAAAGACCCATAATCCAGCCGACTAAATTACATCTTGACATCCCACCAGGGAGAGCCCTACCCCACAGCAAGTCTCAACGACATGTTCAAGACAACTCATGCCTCTCACTTAAACGGTTTGTACTTTATTTAACTTTAATCCCTTTGCTTTGATCCCTCGCCTACCCTTAATTCCTTTGCTTTGATCCCTCGCCTAACCTTAATCCCTTTGCTTTGATCCCTCACCTAACCTTAATCCCTTTGCTTTGATCCTCACGTAACCTTAATCCCCTTGCTTTAATCCCTCACCTAACCTTAATCCCTTTGCTTTGATCCCTCACCTAACCTTAATCCCTTTGCTTCTATTACTTTAATCCTTTAAGTGACTGATAATTCCCATGCCTGCTTTAAGTACTAACCTCTAATTCATATCTTTATGTTACAATAATAATCATTAAAAAAGTTTTAAAAAACCCACGTTTTCTGATTGAACTAAAAAGTAGAAAATAAATGCTATACATCACAATAATGCAAGCGATCACTCTACTATAAGCGATCAAAAACGTGGGGCGCCGAAGTAAAAGTTATATTACTATTGATTAGATAATACTATTGACTTTTATTAGGGAGCTTGTATAGAGTCAACGGTATTAGAAACTGTAAGAAAATCACGGCGCCCCACGTTTTTGATCGCTTATAGTAGAGTGATCGCTTGCATTATTGTGATGTATAGCATTTATTTTCTACTTTTTAGTTCAATCAGAAAACGTGGGTTTTTTAAAAACTTTTTTAATGATTATTATTTTCTACTTTTTAGTCTTTGTCTGTTTGTTTGCATTAAAATCTTGCTATCGATTTTTATCTTTTCACTTTTTTTTTGGGTAAACGAAGACAACTCGTAAAAAGACAACTCGTAAAAAACACGTTGTGTGAATACGTTACTGACTAGAACACATAGATTTGAACCCGTGTCGAGAGGGATAGCAATCGTGTGCCCAACCACTCGACCATATAGTCTCCCCCATTCTGGCCACCATTTGTTACGGTTGTTTGTACACAAACACCGTGTGAACACTAGTCAGTAAGCAAAAAGAGGGAGAGTACCGAACCTTGTTTTCATCAAATTACAGTTACTGGGTTATGTCCCTTTTTCCCCACGTTTTTACTACAATTATATAGCGCCCTAAAATGCTCAATAAAATGTTTCCATGGATCAATTTAGTAATAATAACAATTGAATATTCTATTGTCATCCAAAACAAAGCTTCCCTGAAAATTTCAGCGCGCTAGCTAACTGGGAAGTGCCAGAAATTTCGATCGCAAGATTTGATTGGAAAGACAGAGACGAAAGCAAGTTAAAGAAAACGTGGGAAAATACAAATCAATACTTAACCAATTTGACACGTTATTTTTGGTTAGCCGACTGAGACCATAAAATATTGCTTGTTGTCTACCGGAAAAACAGCGAATTCCAAGTTTTGTGTATTTTTCAGGATTGTCACTTTACGTCACTCTCTCTTCTTTGTTGCAAAAGAGGTATATGGAGTCAAGAAACTATTACGTAGGTCTTTTTGGTCAGTGTTTGTGGTCAGTGTTTGTGGTCAGTATTTGTAGTCAATGTTGTATGTTTGAGGTCTTTATAAAATCATCTACGTATATAAGACCACCTACCTGTATAAGACCATCTACCTGTAAAGACCACCTACCTGTAAAGACCACCTACCTGTAAAGACCACCTACCTGTATAAGACCACCTACCTGTATAAGACCATCTACCTGTATAAGACCACCTACCTGTAACCTTGCAGATAGTGGAGGGCATGCTTGAAAACCTGGACACCAAAAAAGAGAGTGAGTACATATCATTCAGCACACTCAGCTCAGCCTTGCTCATCCTACGGCGGATCCTAGGGGTCGGGCACATAAAGGTGGATGACCTGGTAGGTTTTTATGTGTGGGGTAAAGTCTTATGTGGGGGTATATGTGGGGGTGGTGTTTCAATGAGAATGTAGCATGAGTAAGGCCTTATGTGGAGGTATATGTGGGGTTGGTGTTTCAATGAGAATGTAGCATGAGTAAGGCCTTATCTGGATTATATGTGGGGTTGGTGTTTCAATGAGAATGTAGCATGAGTAAGGCCTTATGTCGGGGTATATGTGGGGTTGGTGTTTCAATGAGAATGTAGCCTTAGTAGGGCCTTATGTGGAGGTATATATGGGGTTGGTGTTTCAATGAGAATGTAGCATGAGTAAGGCCTTATGTGGAGGTATATGTGGGGTTGGTGTTTCAATGAGAATGTAGCATGAGTAAGGCCTTAGCTGGATTATATGTGGGGTTGGTGTTTCAATGAGAATGTAGCATGAGTAAGGCCTTATGTCGGGGTATATGTGGGGTTGGTGTTTCAATGAGAATGTAGCATGAGTAAGGCCTTATGTCGGGGTATATGTGGGGTTGGTGTTTCAATGAGAATGTAGCATGAGTAAGGCCTTATCTGGGGGTATTATGGGAGGGGTTAAATGGGATAGACGATATTAAAACCCTGGTAGGCACTGTGTGAGGGTATGCATTGGTGGGGAGGTTTTGCCTGGCACAGTCTACTGTGAGAGTGTGTATAAAGAGGTGGGAGTTGGACACATTGCTAGATGTGTGGGTTCGATAAGCGGTGATGGGCTTGGTTTTTGATCGCGTGGCAGATTGCGAGTTTATGGAGTTCGGACTGTCTGTTTTTGTTTACTTACTTAAAATTCTTTTTTTTTTTCATTTGTTTCTCCTGTGATACCAAATTAGTTAAACAAACTAAGACAACAATCCATACCAACACAAGATTAACACAGTAGACCAACACTTCTTACCAACAAACCAGATAAACCCATCACATCAACAAAGCAGATCAACACACTAGACCCACACACTAGACCCACACACTAGACCCACACACTAGACCCACACACTAGACCCACACACTAGACCCACACACTACACCCACACACTAGACCCACACACTAGACCCGCACACTAGACCCGCACACTAGACCCGCACACTAGACCCGCACACTAGACCCGCACACTAGACCCGCACACTAGACCCACACACTAGACCCGCACACTAGACCCGCACACTAGACCCATACACTAGACCCACACACTAGACCCACACACTAGACCCACACACTAGACCCACACACTAGACCCACACACTAGACCCACACACTAGACCCACACACTACACCCACACACTAGACCCACACACTAGACCCACACACTAGACCCACACACTAGACCCACACACTACACCCACACACTACACCCACACACTACACCCACACACTAGACCCACACACTACACCCACACACTACACTACACCCACACACTACACCCACACACTAGACCCACACACTAGACCCACACACTAGACCCACACACTACACCCACACACTAGACCCACACACTAGACCCACACACTACACCCACACACTACACCCACACACTACACCCACACACTACACCCACAACTACACCCACACACTACACCCACACACTAGACCCACACACTAGACCCACACACTAGACCCACACACTAGACCCACAACTACACCCACACACTAGACCCACACACTAGACCCACACACTAGACCCACACACTAGACCCACACACTACACCCACACACTAGACCCACACGCTAGTCCCACACGCTAGACCCACACACTAGACCCACACACTAGACCCACACACTAGACCCACACACTAGACCCACACACTAGACCCACACACTAGACCCACACACTACACCCACCCACTACACCCACACACTAGACCCACACACTAGACCCACACACTAGACCCACACACTAGACCCACACACTAGACCCACACACTAGACCCACACACTAGACCCACACACTAGACCCACACACTACACCCACACACTACACCCACACACTAGACCCACACACTAGACCCACACACTAGACCCACACACTAGACCCACACACTAGACCCACACACTAGACCCGCACACTAGACCCGCACACTAGACCCGCACACTAGACCCGCACACTAGACCCGCACACTAGACCCGCACACTAGACCCGCACACTAGACCCGCACACTAGACCCGCACACTAGACCCGCACACTAGACCCACACACTACACCCACACACTACACCCACACACTACACCCTCACACTACACCCACACACTAGACCCACACACTAGACCCACACACTAGACCCACACACTAGACCCACACACTACACCCACACACTACACCCACACACTACACCCCCACACCAGACCCCCACACAACAAATTATGCTAACATTTCACCTTTCCATCTAGGTCGTGGCCGCTCGTATCCTCCATAGGTTGATTGGCATCCACAAAAGGGCCTACACGTCAAAAATCAACGATATCGAATTGTTTCGGTAGAAATTCCAATTTTTTATGTTTCTCTTAGTGTTTTCACGTCAAAAAACAATGATATCGATTTGTTTCGGTAGAAATTCCAAATTTTTTATGTTTCTCTTAGTGTTTTCACGTCCAAAAACAATGATAACGATTTGTTTCGGTAGAAACTTCAATTTTCAAATAGTTGAGGGGGGGGGGGGAGTAGGTGTGTGTGTGGGGGGGGGGGGGGTGTTGCGATGAAGTGGGACGTGGAGAATAGAAATCTCCAGAACAAATTTCCTAGTATGCAAGTCATCTGATGGTTTCTTAGATTAATCGTCAGCCAATATCATCTATAATGAAATAGTTAATTAATTACAATAACGTTGATTCCGTCTTCTTATCCACCGGTTGAAATTTAAAACTAGTCTAATTATGATAGGTTTTATGTGTGTGTGTGTGTGTGTGTGTGTTTACAATTTTAAATACTTAAGACTGTAATCATTGGGATGACGTCATGTATCGATTATGCCAGATCAGAAGTGATCGTGTTTGACCTGATCTCGGAGAACATCGTGTGGGAGCGAGACGAGAACGGCCTAGATCCGAACGACTTCCGGGTAAGGTTAGGTTTTGTTGTGGCTAGAGCTTTATCTAGGGCAGGGGTCAGGGTTAGGGTTAGGTTTTGTTGTGGCTAGATCTAGGGCAGGGGTCAGGGTCAGGGTTAGGTTTTGTTGTGGCTAGAGCTTTATCTAGGGCAGGGGTCAGGGTTAGGGTTAGGTTTTGTTGTGGCTAGATCTAGGGCAGGGGTCAGGGTTAGGGTTAGGTTTTGTTGTGGCTAGAGCTTTATCTAGGGCAGGGGTCAGGTTTAGGGTTAGGTTTTGTTGTGGCTAGAGCTTTATCTAGGGCAGGGGTCAGGGTTAGGGTTAGGTTTTGTTGTGGCTAGAGCTTTATCTAGGGCAGGGGTCAGGGTTAGGGTTAGGTTTTGTTGTGGCTAGAGCTTTATCTAGGGCAGGGGTCAGGGTTAGGGTTAGGTTTTGTTGTGGCTAGATCTTTATCTAGGGCAGGGGTCAGGGTAAGGTTAGGTTTTGTTGTGGCTTTATCTAGGGCAGGGGTCAGGGTTAGGGTTAGGTTTTGTTGTGGCTAGAGCTTTATCTAGGGCAGGGGTCAGGGTTAGGTTTTGTTGTGGCTAGAGCTTTATCTAGGGCAGGGGTCAGGTTTAGGTTTTGTTGTGGCTAGATCTAGGGCAGGGGTCAGGGTTAGGGTTAGGTTTTGTTGTGGCTAGAGCTTTATCTAGGGCAGGGGTCAGGGTTAGGGTTAGGTTTTGTTGTGGCTAGATCTAGGGCAGGGGTCAGGGTTAGGGTTAGGTTTTCTTGTGGCTAGATCTAGGGCAGGGGTCAGGGTTAGGGTTAGGTTTTGTTGTGGCTAGATCTAGGGCAGGGGTCAGGGTTAGGGTTAGGTTTTCTTGTGGCTAGATCTAGGGCAGGGGTCAGGGTTAGGGTTAGGTTTTGTTGTGGCTAGATCTAGGGCAGGGGTCCGGGTAAGGTTAGGTTTTGTTGTGGCTAGAGCTTTATCTAGGGCAGGGGTCAGGGTTAGGGTTAGGTTTTGTTGTGGCTAGAGCTTTATCTAGGGCAGGGGTCAGGGTTAGGGTTAGGTTTTGTTGTGGCTAGAGCTTTATCTAGGGCAGGGGTCAGGGTTAGGGTTAGGTTTTGTTGTGGCTAGAGCTTTATCTAGGGCAGGGGTCAGGGTTAGGGTTAGGTTTTGTTGTGGCTAGATCTTTATCTAGGGCAGGGGTCAGGGTTAGGGTTAGGTTTTGTTGTGGCTAGAGCTTTATCTAGGGCAGGGGTCAGGGTTAGGGTTAGGTTTTGTTGTGGCTAGATCTTTATCTAGGGCAGGGGTCAGGGTTAGGGTTAGGTTTTGTTGTGGCTAGAGCTTTATCTAGGGCAGGGGTCAGGGTTAGGGTTAGGTTTTGTTGTGGCTAGATCTTTATCTAGGGCAGGGGTCAGGGTAAGGTTAGGTTTTGTTGTGGCTTTATCTAGGGCAGGGGTCAGGGTTAGGGTTAGGTTTTGTTGTGGCTAGAGCTTTATCTAGGGCAGGGGTCAGGGTTAGGGTTAGGTTTTGTTGTGGCTAGATCTAGGGCAGGGGTCAGGGTTAGGGTTAGGTTTTGTTGTGGCTAGAGCTTTATCTAGGGCAGGGGTCAGGGTTAGGGTTAGGTTTTGTTGTGGCTAGATCTAGGGCAGGGGTCAGGGTTAGGGTTAGGTTTTCTTGTGGCTAGATCTAGGGCAGGGGTCAGGGTTAGGGTTAGGTTTTGTTGTGGCTAGATCTAGGGCAGGGGTCAGGGTTAGGGTTAGGTTTTCTTGTGGCTAGATCTAGGGCAGGGGTCAGGGTTAGGGTTAGGTTTTGTTGTGGCTAGATCTAGGGCAGGGGTCCGGGTAAGGTTAGGTTTTGTTGTGGCTAGAGCTTTATCTAGGGCAGGGGTCAGGGTTAGGGTTAGGTTTTGTTGTGGCTAGATCTAGGGCAGGGGTCAGGGTTAGGGTTAGGTTTTGTTGTGGCTAGAGCTTTATCTAGGGCAGGGGTCAGGGTTAGGGTTAGGTTTTGTTGTGGCTAGAGCTTTATCTAGGGCAGGGGTCAGGGTTAGGGTTAGGGTTTGTTGTGGCTAGAGCTTTATCTAGGGCAGGGGTCAGGGTTAGGGTTAGGTTTTGTTGTGGCTAGAGCTTTTATCTAGGGCAGGGGTCAGGGTTAGGGTTAGGTTTTGTTGTGGCTAGAGCTTTATCTAGGGCAGGGGTCAGGGTTAGGGTTAGGTTTTGTTGTGGCTAGAGCTTTATCTAGGGCAGGGATCAGGGTTAGGGTTAGGTTTTGTTGTGGCTAGAGCTTTATCTAGGGCAGGGGTCAGGGTTAGGGTTAGGTTTTGTTGTGGCTAGAGCTTTATCTAGGGCAGGGGTCAGGGTTAGGGTTAGGTTTTGTTGTGGCTAGAGCTTTATCTAGGGCAGGGATCGGCAACCTTTTGAGACGGAAGAGACAAAAGTAACAATTTACCACGTTTCCAAGTTTTTAAAGAGCCACTGACATTTTTATTTCAATATTATAATATTGATAAAGAATAGGCATATATATATATATATATATATATATATATATATATATATATATATATATATATATATATATATATATATATATATATATATATATATGTATATATATATATATATATATATATATATATATATATATATATATATATATATATATATATGTATATATATATATATATATATATATATATAATATAAGCGGCTAGGTAGTGTGTCAGTCCTTCCGTCATCGCTATAGATTTTGGGACTATAAAAGTAAACTACGCACCATGCTGTGCTTTTCAGTGCACCGCAGTGTCTTATTATAAGTATTAGAGTAGGGTTTGTTTATATTGCGGCATAGAGCTATTTTATAATTTCCACTGTTTGTACAATTTTGCATAACATAAAGAAAATATTAAATATACACACACGGCTAAAACATATTAAAAGTATCAATGTCAAATATCATTTTCGTTTATATTCCCAGAAAAAAATGGATACATTTCAATAACATAATAACAGTACGGTAGAAAAATCAAATTAATATAAGTGCTTGAAATAAATTGCGTGAATGGATAAAGTGAAATATTGTATATATTATAGATACTGCCTATTATTTATACTGTTTTCTAATTATTATTCTATCTTTCGGGTTTTATAGGAGAGGCGTAGCGAGGGGGGGGGGGGCATATGTCCCCGGGTGCCGACCTTAGGGGGCGCCAAAGTGGGTTGGAAAAAATTTGCGAGGGGGTGGGTGGTGGAAATCGAAAGTTTTACGGCGGGGGGGGGGGGGGAAGGGGTGCAAATCGAAAGTTTGAGGGTGGTGCAAATCACCGGAAAGGGCGCGATTTGGCGCTACGGGCTAGACTGTGAGCAATATGCCTTTATGATTGCATTTAAATTGTGTTTATGTTATGAGTGTTGTGTTTGTTTGTTCGTTTTTTTTTTTTTTGCGTTCGTTTGTGTTGTGTTTAGTTTTGTTCTGTTGGTACATTTAAAAAAGATTTACCGTGGCGGAGCACGGGATGCAGCTAGTATATATATATATATATATATATATGTATATATATATATATATATATATATATATATATATATATATATATATATATATATATATATATATAATTTAAAATAAATAGATTTAAATATATAAAATACTATTTATTCATATAAAAACATACATGTTTCGCAGAAGAAATATTAACATATTTTATCAAGCTCTGCTAGAATAATAAAATCAGTAATCAAATTATATAACTAATAATTGAATACTATTTACGATAGTTTGGCCTTGCATGCCTTTTGAAAGTTAGTTTAAACCTGGCTCATAACTTGTTTTCAGTTTCAAGCACGCGTCTAGATTTTTATTGCTTAGTTAGTTGGCTTCAATCCTTTTATTCTATTCATGCAAGAAAACGCTTGCTCGCATGAATGTTGACCCGAAGACCGTCAGCACTCCTAATGCCAACTTCTTCACCTCACTGTAGCATTCTGGATGACAATTCCATCCGTCACATAATAGCGCCTCCACTCACGGCATTTCTTTTAGAGCAGTCCACTTGTGCGGCGAAACGTGCATGTTTTACTGGACCTCCAAATCTCCTAACTTGCTCTTAATATATGTGAACTTACCACTCCACAAATGTTTGGTTTTCAAATCTAGCAATTTCATTTGAAGCGAACCAGCATCAATTCTAAATTGCTCAAAGTTAATCTCATTTGTTTTTGTGTTGAGAGAATCTACTATGAACGCCATAGTACTGGCAGTTCTTTTGAACTGCTCAAATCTCTCAGTGAACTCATCCTTCATTTCGTTTATAGCAATGCTGAAGTGAGTCATGTTAATAGTAGCGTTGGTTTTATCACGACATTTTTTTTCAAATTTTTTGAAATAAGTAATTTACCGCTCGTCGTGTCTTCAACAAAATGAAGTATTTTTTTTTTCGAAACATCATCTTCTTCAAGCAAGGTTTAGGTTGGGTTTTCCTTTCCATGCAGCTTTACATTTAGCTCGTTTAGTTTCTTTGTGATCTCTACAAGGAAGTTGAATGTTGCAATTTGGGATAGACAAGTTAATAGGAAATACATTGAAATAGGGAGTAGTTAATATTCTAATAGAATAGCGAGTGTTTACTGTTTATGTTTATTATTATATCGTTCATTACCGAGTGTTGCAGAACAATATTTTTATGAGTTTTGAAACTAAAATAAAATAATTATTAATATTTGTGACTGGAGTTGAAGAGCTGCATCTCGACACCAAAAGAGCCGCCGCAGGTTGCCGACCCCTGATCTAGGGCGTTTCTTTCTGGGTAAGGTTCGGGAGGTTTTTGTTGTGGCTTGGGCCTTAGCTGGTTTGTTTCCGGTTCTAGGACATTACCCCCCCCCCCCCCCAACGCCAATTACCCCCGGACGTTCCGTCGGCGTCTTTATCCCACGGAGCCAATACCCCCTGTCGTACCCCCGTGTCTTTACCCTCCGCCCAATAGGATATCCCTCCCCCAGAAACTAAAGATAAATATAAGTTTAGGAGATATTGTTTAGGAAGAGAGATGTTTATAGACGTTACAAGTATTTCAACGTAAATAGACATCATATAATTATCTAAACTGTAGTTACTTATGTGGTTCATCTTATTGGATTATACTTCAAAGTACGCTCGGTAATGTTGGTTACAGAAACAAACGACATGAACCTCTTGAATGTTTAGCACAACCCTAACTTTAACCCGAGTAAAGTTCAAGGGTTAACAAATAGCACGGCAAAATCATAGAACCAAAACATGAGTTTAGATTAAACACTTGTTGTTGTCCGCGCGTTGTGTTTTTCGTGGCAGGTGTTGTGTTTAAACAGAAACACTTTAGATGACAGACACACGTTAACACACTGGTCATGTTCCCAGAGGAACACATTAAAACACATGTTCTGTTTAGATGAACACATTACAACACATGTTCTGTTTAGATAAACACATAAACACATATTCTGTTTAGATGAAAACATTAACACACAGGCCATGTTATGTGCTGATGAACACATTAACACACATGTTCTGTTTAGATGAACACATTACAACACATGTTCTGTTTAGATGAACACATTAACACACATGTTCTGTGCTGATGAACACATTAACACACATGTTCTGTTTAGATGAACACATTAACACACATGTTCTGTTTAGATGAACACATTAACACATGTTCCCAGATGAACACATTAACACACATGTTCTGTTTAGATAAACACATTAACACATATGTTCTGTTTAGATGAACACATTAACACTCATGTTCTGTTTAGATAAACACATTAACACACATGTTCTGTTTAGATAAACACATTAAAACACATATTCTGTTTAGATGAAAACATTAACACACATGTTCTGTTTAGATAAACACATAAACACACATATTCTGTTTAGATGAAAACATTAGCACACAGGCCATGTTATGTGCTGATGAACACATTAACACACATGTTCTGTTTAGATGAACACATTAACACACATGTTCTGTTTAGATGAACACATTAACACACATGTTCTGTTTAGATGAACACATTAACACACATGCCATGTTCCCAGATGAACACATTAACACACATGTCATGTTACCAGATGAACACATTAACACACATGTCATGTTACCAGATGAACACATTAACACACATGCTATGTTCCCAGATGAACACATTAACACACATGTTCTGTTTAGATGAACACATTAACACACATGTTCTGTTTAGATGAACACATTAACACACATGTTCTGTTTAGATGAACACATTAACACACATGTTCTTGTCTGATGAACACATTAACACACATGTTCCCAGATGAACACATTAACACACATGTTCTGTGCAGATGAACACATTAACACACATACCATGTTCCCAGATGAACACATTAACACACATGTTCTGTTTAGATTAACACATTAACACACATGCCATGTTCCCAGATGAACACATTAACACACATGTTCTATGCTGATGAACACATTAACACATGTTCCCAGATGAACACAACACACATGCCATGTTCCCAGATGAACACATTAACACACATGTCATGTTCCCAGATGAACACATTAACACACATGTCATGTTCCCAGATGAACACATTAACACACATGTCATGTTCCCAGATGAACACATTGAAACACATGTTCTGTGCTGATGAACACATTAACACACATGTTCTGTTTAGATGAACACATTAACATACATGTTCTGTTTAGATGAACACATTAACACACATGTTCTGTGCTGATGAACACATTAACACACATGTTCTGTTTAGATGAACACATTAACACACAGGTTCTGTTTATATGAACACATTAACACACATGTTCTGTTTAGATGAACACATTAACACACATGCCATGTTCCCAGATGAACACATTAACACACATGTCATGTTCCCAGATGAACACATTAACACACATGTCATGTTCCCAGATGAACACATTAATACACATGTCATGTTCCCAGATGAACACATTGAAACACATGTTCTGTGCTGATGAACACATTAACACACATGTCATGTTCCCAGATGAACACATTAACACACATGTCATGTTCCCAGATGAACACATTAACACACATGTCATGTTCCCAGATGAACACATTAACACACATGTCATGTTCCCAGATGAACACATTAACACACATGTCATGTTCCCAGATGAACACATTAACACACATGTCATGTTCCCAGATGAACACATTAACACACATGTCATGTTCCCAGATGAACACGTTAACACACATGTCATGTTCCCAGATGAACACATTAACACACATGTCATGTTCCCAGATGAACACATTAACACACATGTCATGTTCCCAGATGAACACATTAACACACATGTCATGTTCCCAGATGAACACATTAACACACATGTCATGTTCCCAGATGAACACATTGAAACACATGTTCTGTGCTGATGAACACATTAACACACATGTCATGTTCCCAGATGAACACATTAACACACATGTCATGTTCCCAGATGAACACATTAAAACACATGTCATGTTCCCAGATGAACACATTAACACACATGTCATGTTCCCAGATGAACACATTAACACACATGTCATGTTCCCAGATAAATACATTAACATACATGTCATGTTCCCAGATGAACACATTAACACACATGTCATGTTCCCAGATGAACACGTTAACACACATGTCGTGTTCCCAGATGAACACATTAACACACATGTCATGTTCCCAGATGAACACATTAACACACATGTCATGTTCCCAGATGAACACATTAACACACATGTCATGTTCCCAGATGAACACATTAACACACATGTCATGTTCCCAGATGAACACATTAACACACATGCCATGTTCCCAGATGAACACATTAACACACATGTTCTATGCTGATGAACACATTAACACATGTTTCCAGATGAACACACTGGCCGAAGGTTCTATTGATCTAATCCTAGAAATTATTGAAGGCAAAGTGGAGAAACTCGGTGAGGTAGGCCTTATGTGTTGTTCTTTCATGGTGGGACCTTCAAAGTTAGGTACACTATGTATCTATATTCTTCTATCTATATGTACTCTGTATCTATATTCTTCTATCTATATGTACTCTGTATCTATATTCTTCTATCTATATGTACTCTGTATCTATATTCTTCTATCTATATGTACTCTGTATCTACATTCTTCTATCTATATGTACTCCCTATCTATATTCTATCTATATGTACTCTGTATCTACGTTCATCTACCTATATGTACTCTGTATCTATATTCTTCTATCTATATGTACTCTGTATCTATATTCTTCTATCTATATGTACTCTGTATCTATATTCTTCTATCTATATGTACGCTGTATCTACATTCTTCTATCTATATGTACTCCCTATCTATATTCTATCTATATGTACTCTGTATCTATATTCTATCTATATGTACTCTGTATCTACATTCTTCTACCAATATGTACGCTATATCTACATTCTTCTATCTATATGTACTCCCTATCTATATTCTATCTATATGTACTCTGTATCTATATTCTATCTATATGTACTCTGTATCTATATTCTATCTATATGTACTCTGTATCTATATTCTATCTATATGTACTCTGTATCTACATTCTTCTACCAATATGTACGCTGTATCTACATTCTTCTATCTATATGTACTCCCTATCTATATTCTATCTATATGTACTCTGTATCTATATTCTATCTATATGTACTCTGTATCTACATTCTTCTACCAATATGTACGCTGTATCTACATTCTTCTATCTATGTGTACTCCCTATCTATATTCTATCTATATGTACTCTGTATCTATATTCTATCTATATGTACTCTGTATCTACATTCTTCTACCAATATGTACGCTGTATCTACATTCTTCTATCTATATATACTCTGTATCTACATTCTTCTACCAATATGTACTCTGTATCTACATTCTTCTATCTATATGTACTCTGTATCTACATTCTTCTATCTATATGTACATGAAAGTATGTGACTATGGGGCTTTATACCTTACTACACATTTTAAACGATCGCCATGAGAGGCTGGGGATTTGATGAGAAAACTCCCGGGAAGGTTTCTGCGAAAATATAATTCAATCCTTCAGGGACTGTGCCACAGAAGGGTGCGATTTTTTCTCTAGATGAAGTGTCTAAAAATAAAGTCGAATGCCGGTTGGCGCCCAGAGTTCCCGAGCGGCACTTGATATCCGTTGATTGGCCGTCATGCTCACAGGCCAGGGGTACTACTAGATCCAACAGTAACACTTCATTAGGCGCATCAGTCGGCGGATGAATGATCTGTAGCGCCCTTGCCCCCCCCCCCCCGTGATCACAACGTTCGCTGTTAAAAAGGGTATACACTATAGCAGTAATCTTTTGCCAACTCGTATCAGACTCATCCACCGGCGTCCTCGCTCTACCACGACCATTTTGGAGCCTACGTTGTTTTAAGGAGTGCTATACACTATGGATACGTTAAGCTACTATAATAATATAATAATTTACTAAATCGTCTCAGGAGCATCCTCCGGCGCATCTGGAGCTGGGTGACCCCGGGCTACCTGTGGCGTCAACAGCTTGATATATATATATATATATATATATATATATATATATATATATATATATATATATATATATATATATATATATATATATATATATATATATATATATATATATATATATATATATATATATATATATATATATATATATATATATATATATATATATATATCCATGGATGTAAGGTGTTGTGAATTTCCCTAGAGGTTCCCCAACGTTGCTTGCCTCAACTCCTACAACTCTGTAGCCCGAGCTACCTGGGTGGATTCGACCCTGCCCACCGACATCCTGTTGACCTTCGACGGCGTCTCCTTGTATATGGAGAACAAGATCATGAGAACCGCCCTCAATGAGTTCTCGTTGGATCCCTTCCTCAACGTCGCCGTAAGTAGAGGGTTGGTAGTTGGTAGAGGGTTGGTAGTAAGTAGAGGGTTGGTAGTTGGTAGAGGGTTGGTAGTTGGTAGAGGGTTGGTAGTAAGTAGAGGGTTGGTAGTAAGTAGAGGGTTGGATGTTGTTTGGTTGTCTGGCGACAGTTGGCGTCTTACGGTGTACTCTGGAACTCAGTAAAATGTAAAGTTCCCTTTTCAAACATGGCGGTCTATAGGGCAAGTGAAGTAGAGTTCACTTGTTTCTGTGACCTCGGCATATGAAGAGATAGTGTGGTCAGCACTATACCCAGCCGCCTTTACTTTCCTTAACGTGAGTTAGGTACCCCTAAGGGACGGTCTACTGACTTGAACCCAGATTTGAACTCGAGACTTACGGGTTAGTAGTCCAGCTCTCTACCGCTAGACCGCTCCGTCCCATCTGGAACTCAGTACCGTGGGTTAAAAAGTACTCCATTAGTATACTTTGTGTGATAAAGTACTCCATTAGTATACTTTGTGTGATAAAGTACTCCATTAGTATACTTTGTGTGATAAAGTACTCCATTAGTATACTTTGTGTGATAAAGTACTCCATTAGTATACTTTGTGTGATAAAGTACTCCATTAGTATACTTTGTGTGATAAAGTACTCCATTAGTATACTTTGTGTGATAAAGCAGTCCATACTTTGTGTGATAAAGCAGTCCATACTTTGTATACTTGCAGGCCATACTTTGTATACTTGCAGGCCTACTCCTCCCCATTGTCAGCGCTAAACCGATCGTTTGGTGAATTCAACATGAAATCCACTGCCCTCTTCATTGTCAGCTTCAAGCAGAAACAGGAGAAACAAATAGTACTCAAGTCGAATGTTCCAGAACTTTTAGACATCAGGTTCGATATGAAAATCACAGGTAAGTGTCCCACCACTCATACAAAGCCATGTCACACATACAACATTTCACACATACAACATTTCACACATACAACATTTAACACATACAACATTTCACACATACAACATTTCACACATACAACATTCCAACGTAGCCACAGCCACGGCCACAGCTACAGCTACAGCTACAGCCTCGACCTCAACCCAACACCTAATCTAAATCTAGCATAAACCTTAACTCTAGCTCTAACATTTAAACAAACCCTAACAAACCTTAAATCTAGCTCTAACCTATAAATTAACCCTAACCCCAACCATAACCAAGACCTTGATCTAAACCTGAACTTAACCCTGACCATTATCCCGAAATCCCATACCCTAAACCCTAAATCCTAACCTAAATTTAAATCTAAACCTAAATTTAAATCTAAACCTAAATTTAAATCTAAACGTAAGCTTAACTTTAGCTTTACCCTAACCACAACTGTAAGCTTCGATTACAGTTACGTTTAATTTTAGGACTATTGGTAAATTTGATATCAATTCCTTAATAAATTGTGAATTTATGATTGACAATGGAGTAAATTCAATACAAATTCCTCCATCTTGCAGAGGATACGGTCACCACGCTAAGATCCTCTCAACATGTGTATATAAGGGAGAACTTCGAAATTCAGGAAAGTGATTGTTTTTTGATACGGGTAAGATAAACAAGCATTCGTACGTTGTTCACTAGACCGTAAAATATAAACTTTCGTACGTTGTTCACTAGACCGTAAAATATAAACAAGCATTCGTACGTTGTTCACTAGACCGTAAAATATAAACTTTCGTACGTTGTTCACTAGACCGTAAAATATAAACAAGCATTCGTACGTTGTTCACTAGACCGTAAAATATAAACAAGCTTTCGTCCACTGTTCACTAGACCGTAAAATATAAACAAACTGTCGTCCATTGTTCACTAGACCGTAAAATATAAACAAACTTTCGTCCATTGTTCACTAGACCGTAAAATATACACAAGCCTTCGTCCACTGTTCAACAGACCGTAAAATATAAACAAACTTTCGTAAGATGTTCACTAGACCGTAAAATATAAACAAGCTTTCGTATGGTGTTGTTCATTAGACCGTAAAATATAAACAAACTTTCGTCCACTGTTCACTAGACCGTAAAATATAAACAAGCTTTCGTCCTCTATTCAACAGACCGTAAAATATAAACAAGCTTTCGTCCACTGTTCAACAGACCATAAAATATAAACAAGCTTTCGTACGTTGTTACACTAGACCGTAAAATATAAACAAACTTTCGTCCATTGTTCACTAGACCGTAAAATATAAACAAACTGTCGTCCACTGTTCACTAGACCGTATCTTACAGTATAGAATTGGGTGAACAGCCGTAAGCCTGACGTTAATAAATACAACGCTTTGAAAAACATATGTGTGTGTGTGAGTGTGTGTTCCTGTAGGTGTAAGTGTTCTAAACAGTATTTTTAAAATTTGTTTTCTTTTCTTTGCTAAGTTTAAAAACAACACAATAATTTTTTTTTTTTTACCTACTATATTCAATTTAACAACTAATCATGCCTCCTCCAATTCGAGACTTTACAACGCTACTTACCCAACAACTTTTCATGCCCTTTTCCCCGCTGTAGGTGCAGGCTTCCAAGGATTACGCGACGATCCTCAAGGTAAAAACGCGGCAGTTCATTTCCATCGAGGTCAATTTCGTGCTCGCCAAACTCTTACGTGAAGCGCTGGCCATTAGGGACCCCTTTTCGTCGACGGTCCTGCCTAAACAGATCCTCAAATACCACACGAACCTCTTGCTGCCCAAGGACACGATTTACTTGCCGATGTTGAGTCTGGTAAGTGCTGGTCACATTTTGTCTTCAAACATGAATTCAACATTTATTACGCTTCACAAAAAAGGACAGTTAAAATAAAGCGGGAGTGATCTCCCCTTAACTTTCTCGAATATTCTTTTATAACACTACGGGGAATGGCAGCTCGGGAATTGGACATGCTTTTAATCCATTTTTAGTTACTTATACTTTTTTACTTTCTCGTATATACGAAGTATAGAGAAAGTATTGTAATCGTGCAAAAAAATCTCTTGAAATTTTAACAATTTTCACCGTATTACACCTCAGTCCTTCATCACATCCGAAGTGTAGAGGACTTATTTTAATCGGGTAAAAATTATCAATCCAGATTTATAAAAATTATTAAGAGGTTTTATGCGTAATCCATTCTGAAAAACTGGGCTTTACAATTCTGTCCGTATGTCTGTGTGTCTGTCTGTCTGTGTGTGTGTAAACACGATTACTTGAGTACCGTTACAGCTAGGTTGATGAAATTTCATATATAAGTATTTTATCAAAATCGTAGATCCGTATCAAGTTTTGAGCGATTTCCGATAACCGGAAGTGGTACTTTTTCTACTTACAATTTTTCAAAAGCCTATAACTTGAGTACTATTTCAGATAGATAAATGAAATTTCACATGTGAGTAAAAGATCTAATTTTTTACCTCCTGTTAAATTTTGAGTAATTTCCGTTGACCGGAAGTAGTAACTTACGCTATTTCTGATTTCTCAAAAAACTAATGTAAATTTTTAAAGTACTAATAATATTGCGCACTATTATGCACTTTTTTTATTTGGCGTTCACTTGGCGTGCAATTCTTTTGTCTACGAGATTTTATTCTATTTTTAAAACCATAAGTATTTAAAATGGATTAAAAATCATGTCTATAGCCCGAGTTCCCATCCCCTGTTGTTTTATATAAGAATATTCGAGAAAGTTTAGGGGAGATCACTCCCGGTTTATTTAAAAACAGAAATAGAATATCGTAAAAAAAAATAATTACGCACCAAGTGAATGACAAACAATATATGTATAATAGTGCGGAATATTAGTACTTTATAAATTTATATTAGTTTTTTTGAGAAATCGGAAATAGCGTAAATTAATTCTTCCGGTCAACGGAAAGTATTCAAATGTGATATAAGCTTTTGAAAAAATCGAAGGTAAAATAAGTCCCTCTTCCGGTTGCCGGCAATCGCTGAAAAGTTGATACAAAACTACAAATTTGACATAATACTTATATATGAAATTTCATCAACCTAGCTGTAACGGTACTCAACTTTTTCTACTTTCAATTTTTCAAAAGCCTATTTCAGATCGCGCGGCGTCAAACCGGCCAATGACAAAAACGGCCCCGTCAATACGACCCCGACAAATCGGCCCCGACATAAGAGCCCCGTCACATCGACCCCGTCAAAAGGGCCAGCGACATATGGACCCCGTCATATAGGCTGCCAACAAATAGGCTCCCGTCATATAGGCCCCCGACAAAAGGGCTCCAGTCAATGAGGCTCCCGACATATAGGCTCCTGCCATTTAGTTTTTCCATAAAGCGGCCCCCGTCATTACGACTCCCGACAAATAGACTCCCGTCAATTTGGCTCACGACAAATAGGCTGATGTTAATTTGGCTCCCGACAAAATGACCACTGACAATACGGTTTCCGTAGAGACTAAATCTCCCGGCAAAACAGTCTCATTGAATATGACACCTGCCAGTGGGACCCCTTCATCAATATTCTTTAGTTTAGAGTTAGCTTATCCAACACTCTTAAGTAATATAACTTATGTATCTCTTGTTCGACAGGCCTTATATTATTTTATTTAGTATAAGAAATAGTATGTTTTAATTTAAGCGTCATCTATCTATGACTTCCATAAGTGAGTCGGTTATAGGCTGTTCCAACTCAGTGTGTGGGGAGAGGGGTCCACGCTGTACATTCCTACCTGCAGTATGCTTGTAGGTTATGAAAACAAAATGTTATCCTGTAAACATCATGTATATCATACATTTACACTTCTGTGCTAGCTTTTAAGCAACAGATCTTTTCTGTTGTAAATTAAACATTATCTCAATTTTAGAATTGGTGGAATTTAGCTGTTAAGGGCTAGATTTGTTTGTGAATTGATGTTGGTTCATGAAAAACAATTTCAAGCAGGCATTAAAAACAGGTTATAGTGGTAGGACAAATTATTACTTTTATGCCAACAGTGGTCATGCAATTCATTTGTCTGGAGCCAATATGTCGGAAGCCAATATGTCGGGAGCTCTTTTGTCGGTAGCCAATATGTCGTAAGCCCTTATGTCGGTAGACAATATGTCGGGAGCCCATTTGTCGTGAGTCAGTATGACGGGAGCCCATTTGACGGGAGCCAATAAGTCGGGGCCCTTTTGACGGGGCTATTTTGGTAGTTTTGTCGGGGGTCGATTTGACGGGGTCATATTAACGGGGCCGATTTGACGGGGCCGATTTGTCCCGGGCCGTTTTGGAGGTGCACCATTTCAGATAGATAAATGAAGTTTCACATGTAAGTTAAAGATCTAATTCTCTGCCTTCTGTCAAATTTTGAGTAATTTCCGTTGACCGGAAGTAGTAATTTAGGCTATTTCCGATTTCTAAAAAAAACGCATGTGAATTTATAAAGTACTAATATTATTCCGCACTATTATACACATTTTGTTTGTCGTTATTTTGGTGTTCAATTCTATTTTTAAAAGTTTAAGTAATTAAAAATCATGTCTATATCCCGAGTTGCCATCCCCCGTAGTGTTATATATTATTATGAATATTCGAGAAAGATTACGGGAGATCACTCCCGGTTTATTTTACTTAATAAATAAAAGCTGTTGAAGAATTAGGGGTTAGGGTTAGGCTTTAGGATAACCGTTAAGGATTTCCATTAAAGCATTTAGGTTAGGATTACTGTACCACCCGAAGAGATGCCTTAAAGAAACTCTGGTTAGGGACATTTGGGATTAACTTTAGGGAAAAATATACTCATGCATATCGAAAGCATTGCCATAGAGAGAGAGCAATTCTCTCGCCCCCCCCCCCCCCCCCCCCCCCCCACTGCGCATGCGTAGTTTGTTGCGGCTAGTATTGGCCAAAAATATCACTTTCCTGAATTCCCGTTTAACAAATACAGAAACAACACTACTTGCAAAAAGGAGCGATGTATTACGTCATGATCCGGGCCAAAACTATGCAGAAGTACTTCGGCACGCTGAGGGAATCGACAGTAGAAGGCTACAAAAAAGAGGGGAACGAAACGGTGATCATTGACTGCATGAAGGTGGCCTGCATCAGGTGGAACCCACACAACCACGACTGGACGTCTTCCTTTTGTAAGGTGAGGTCATTGGTTGGACGTCTTCCTTCTGTAAGGTGAGGTCATTGGTTGGACGTCTTCCTTCTGTAAGGTGAGGTCATTGGTTGGACGTCTTCCTTCTGTAAGGTGAGGTCATTGGTTGGACGTCTTCTGTAAGGTGAGGTCATTGGTTGGACGTCTTCCTTCTGTAAGGTGAGGTCATTGGTTGGACGTCTTCCTTCTGTAAGGTGAGGTCATTGGTTGGACGTCTTCCTTCTGTAAGGTGAGGTCATTGGTTGGACGTCTTCCTTCTGTAAGGTGAGGTCATTGGTTGGACGTCTTCCTTCTGTAAGGTGATGTCATTTGTTGGACGTCTTCCTTCTGTTAGGTGAGGTCATTGGTTGGACGTCTTCTGTAAGGCTAGGTCGTTGGTTGGACGTCTTCCTTCTGTAAGGCGAGTTCGTTGGTTGGACGTCTTCCTTCCACCGCGGCGGTTCTTAACCATTTTGGAGGTACCGAACCCCACCGGTTCTATCTGGGTATTCCACCCTTAAATACTTTTATCGTGCGCATTAACAAAATCCAATCGTGAATCATAATAGTCGAGTGTGTGTCTAGACCTTTGCCAAACCCATGATACTGACTAACCGAACCACTAGGGTTCGATCGAACCCGGGTTAAGAACCACTGGTCTAGTGTAAGTATTGTGGTTGAGAAATTAGTGTCCAGTGGGTGGTGATGTTAAGTTTTCTTCATAATCATCTTTTCTCATTTATACTTCAAAACACACGGGGCAGATGCAGTAGAGTTCATCTGTTTCAATGACCTCGCCATACAAGTAGATTATGTGGCCAACCGATTGGTTTTCTTTGTTGGAGTTTTCTTAAAGCGCTTGGATTTTAATTCTCTCTTTCGGTATTTAGTGAAATTATTGTAAAGATTTTTCGGTTTTACTTTGAAAATGTCAATTTAAAAAAAAAACCAACTCGCCATGGACTAAATTTCGATTAAGTTTCCCACAGACTGAAGCAAAATTTGCACCAGAGTAGACCATGAGGATATTTATGAATGAATTAAAAAAAACTACCGTTCTCACCCCAGCCCTCACCGTACTCAGCTGGGGACCCATCCATCATCAACTGCAAGTGCGACACCGGCAACGCCTTCAGTGGTGGCACCGCCCCTTGTCACAAGAACTTTGATATCCCACCGTGAGTACTTTTTTGTTATATATACGTACACGTACACGTACACGTACACGTCAACGTACACGTACACAGTTGCTGATACGTGTACGTGATTGTATTTTTATGTGTATGCTTATGAATGTGTGCATATGTTGCGTAAATGTATGTGCGTTGTCTCTCTCTCTCTCTTTCTCTTATATATATATATATATATATATATATATATATATATATATATATATATATATATTAATACTAATAGTTTCGCTGTCTGTCTATCTGACAAGAACGCTCTGTCTGACAAGAACGCTTTGTCTGACAAGAACGCTCTAGAGAAAACACAAGCAAAATAAAAACATGCACAGTAATTCGAAAAACGAAATATGACGTCGACACATTTAGCGTAGAGTAGAACATAATCTCAAACCAGAGAGTGCACACAGTAAAATGACGTCATTGATTATCGCGTAAACATTGAAAAAAAGGAAATGTTGTCTAATCTAAATGGTTTGCGTGAAGAGTTTCTTGCATACAATTCTTCGGGTAGGGGCGAAGCCCCACCCTCCGCGTAAGAACGTCTGAGCCCCCCCCCCCCTCCACAACTCAAAAGAAATTTCCTCATCGATACTCTATAATAAAATTACCGCCTAATTAATGTGTCTAATCTAAAAAGTGGTTTTCTTGCAATGGGACGGTAGACATGTTTTTTTTTGGGGGGGGGGGGGGGGTGGAGGGGTGGGTGTGTGGGGGGGGGGGGTGTGGGGGGGGGGGTTGGGGTGGTGTGTGGGGGTGGGGGGGGGGTGGGGGTGGTGTGTGGTGTGTGGGTTGGTTTCAGTGTTTCTTTCAGACTTTTTCCTCCCCGGAGAGGGGTGGGGGTACTTGAAATTTTCGGGGGCGGGGGTAGAATTTTCTGGGAGGGGGCGGACACTGAAAAAGTATATAATTATATTTCGTTGAATGGGACGGTAGACATGTTTTTTTTGGGGGTGGGGGGTGGTGGAGGGGTGGGGGGGGGGGGGGTGGTGTGTGTGGGGGGTGGGGGTGGGGGGTGGTGTGTGTGGGGGGGGGGGGGGGTGGGGGGTGGTGTGTGGGGGGGTGGTTGGTTTCAGTGTTTCTTTCAGACTTTTTCCTCCCCGGAGAGGGGTGGGGGGTACTTGAAATTTTCGGGGGCGGGGGTAGAATTTTCTGGGAGGGGGCGGACACTGGAAAAAGTATATAATTATATTTCGTTGAATGGGACGGTAGACATGTTTTTTTTTGGGGGGGGGGGGTGGGGGGTGGGGGGGGCGGTGTGTGGAGGGGGTGGTGTGTGGGGGTGAGGGGTGGGGGTGGTGTGTGATGGGGGGTGGGGGTGGTGTGTGGGGTTGAGGGGTTGGGTTGGGGGTGGTGTGTGGTGGGGGGTGGGGGTGGGGGTGGTGTGTGGGGGTGGGGTGGGGGTGGTGTGTGGGGGGGGGGGGTGGGTTGGTTTTAGTTTAGAGAAAAGAGACAGCACTATCAGCCTAGCGCCCGTTGTACCCTTCCTCAACGGGCCATTTTTCTCGTATAATAATAGTTTCGCTGTCTGTCTGACAAGAACGCTCTGTCTGACAAGAACGCTCTGTCTATAATAATAGTTTCGCTGTCTGTCTGACAAGAACGCTCTGTCTGACAAGAACGCTCTGTCTGACAAGAACGCTCTAGAGAAAACACAAGCAATTTAAAAACATGCACAGTAATTCGAAAAACGAAATATGACGTCGACACATTTAGCGTAGAGTAGAACATAATCTCAAACCAGAGAGTGCACACAGTAATGTAATGACGTCATTGATTCTCGCGTAAACATTGAAAAAAAGGAAATGTTGTCTAATCTAAATGGTTTGCGTGAAGAGTTTCTGGCATACAATTCTTCGGGTAGGGGCGAAGCCCCACCCCCCGCGTAAGAACGTCTGAGTTCCCCCCCTCCCCAACTCAAAAGAAATTTCCTCATCGATACTCTATAATAAAATTACCGCCTAATTAATGTGTCTAATCTAAAAAGTGGTTTTCTTGCAATGGGACGGTAGACATGTTTTTTTTTTGGGGGGGGGGGGGGGGGGTGGAGGGGTGGGGGGTGTGGGGGGGGGGGGTGGTGTGTGGGGGTGGGGGTGTGTGTGTGTGTGTGGGGGGGTTGGTTTCAGTGTTTCTTTCAGACTTTTTCCTCCCCGGAGAGGGGTGGGGGTACTTGAAATTTTCGGGGGCGGGGGTAGAATTTTCTGGGAGGGGGCGGACACTGGAAAAAGTATATAATTATATTTCGTTGAATGGGACGGTAGACATGTTTTTTTTGGGGGTGGGGGGTGGTGGAGGGGTGGGGGGGGGGGTGGTGTGTGGGGGGGGGGTGGGGGTGGTGTGTGTGTGGGGGGGTGGGGGGTGGTGTGTGGGGGGGGGGGTGGGGGTGGTGTGTGGGGGGGGGTGGGTTGGTTTCAGTGTTTCTTTCAGACTTTTTCCTCCCCGGAGAGGGGTGGGGGTACTTGAAATTTTCGGGGGCGGGGGTAGAATTTTCTGGGAGGGGGCGGACACTGGAAAAAGTATATAATTATATTTCGTTGAATGGGACGGTAGACATGTTTTTTTTGGGGGGTGGGGGGTGGGGGGGCGGTGTGTGGAGGGGGTGGTGTGTGGGGGTGAGGGGTGGGGGTGGGGGTGGTGGGGGGTGGGGGGTGGGGGGTGGGGGTGGGGTGGGGGTGGTGTGTGGGGGGGGGTGGGTTAGTTTTAGTTTAGAGAAAAGAGACAGCACTATCAGCCTAGCGCCCGTTGTACCCTTCCTCAACGGGCCATTTTTCTCGTATATATATATATATATATATATATATATATATATATATATATATATATATATTTACTAGGCATGCTGCCTAGCTTCGCTTAGGTTTTCAAAAAAGTTGAGAACGTGAATGATTAATTAATAGGTGATTGGCTGTTATGATAAATGCTTAGGGCCTAAATTTATAAAGTGGGGTACTTTTATTGTGCCCATAAATTGATGGAATATTCGCAAACTTATTACTCGCAAGGTTATTAGAACTGAAAGGGCTTTCATAAAAATTATTAATCAAATATAATATTAAATTACTTTTGAAATTAATTTTACAATTTCAATACAATACAAAACATTTATAACAAAATATCCATTTAATACAATGCTATACATAATGATTTTTGTTTTTTCTTAAAAAGAGTATACACAATATTAAAAAATTGTTACATTAAAAAGTTACCGCCCCTGTTCATAGACCAAATGATCAAATCTCGTATAGTGAGAATTTCAATCGCAGTCATTTTTAGCCCTCTTCGAGGGCTTTGATGCTGACTAACAGTTTTTCCATACGGCCCAGTCATCTATAGAGGTATATGCAAAAAATTAGCCAGTTATACAAAGAGTAAGTACACTACAATTGGTGTAGAAATTACCCTGTTTTCCCCATAAAAACAAAGTTTATATAGAGAAATACAACTGGTCAGTTTTGACCCCTTTAAGAAGTTTTCCCAGATAAGCCGAGTTTTTTGTGACACCCCAAGGCTTTATCCTACCACCTCACAAAATATCAAGGGGGGTCGCCGGAGGAATTTTTTTTCGTAATAGAGCTCATATAAAGAGAATTTCACTCGCGGTCACTTTTTAGCCTTCGTCGAGGGCTTTGAGTGAAACCGACAGGTCTGCCTTACGGCCAAGCCATTTACCTATAAGCATGCCAAAAATTAGCCAGATGTAAAAAGGATAAGTGCCCTAAAATCTGTTTTGAAATTACCCTCTGTCTGTCCCATAAAATACAAAGATTATATAGGGAAATACAACTGGTCAGTTTTGACCCTTTACGAAGTTTTCCCAGATATGCCGAGTTTTTGTGACACCCCAAGGCGTTCTCCTACCACCTCACAAAATATCAAGGGGGGTCGTCGGAGAAAATTTTTTTCGTAATAGAGCTCATATAAAGAGAATTTCACTCGCGGTCACTTTTTAGCCCTCGTCGACGGCTTTGAGTCAAACCGACAGTTTTCCCTAAAGGTCAAGCCATTTACCTAAGAGTATGCAAAAAATTAGCCAGATATACTGAGTTTAAGTACCCTAAAGTCTGCGTTGAAATGACCCTCTGTTTTTCCCATAAAATACAAAGATTATATAGGGAAATACAACTGGTCAGTTTTGACCCTTTACGAAGTTTTCGCAGATATGCCGAGTTTTTTGTGACACCCCTAGGCGTTCTCCTACCACCTCACAAAATATCAAGGGGGGTCGTCGGAGGAATTTTTTTTTCGTAATATAGCCCATATAAGGCGCCGGTCAGTCGAGGTCAGTTTTGACCCCCTGTCCGTAGACTTTTCGGCAAACCGTCACCGGCCCTCGTGTTCTATGGCCCCAAGGCACCATCGTGCCAAATTTGACGCGCCTGTGGCGCCGGGAAGTGCCCTTTCGGGCACCTGACCACTTTGCTATATATATATGATATATATATATATATATATATATATATATATATATATATATATATATATATATATATATATATATATATATATATATATATATCGGTAGCTGTATTAGTGCTAGCAAGAAGACAGTTGGCCTAATCTTTCCTTTCTAGCGAATTCTTTAATCTCCGCGAAATAGACGTCAACGACCTGAAGCAGATCCGGTTCAAGCTGCTGTTTGTGCTGATCTGCTTGTGGATGTGTTTCATTGCCTTCTACGTCTGGGCAATGGCTGCTGACAAACAGGACATTAAGTTTGTGGGTGACACGCCTCTCCTGCCTCGTTTCTCTCTGCTCTTTCCGTCCGTTATTTCATCCATAATAATCTAAACTCATACTCTTGTGGTACAAGTGGTCCCATTTAATATGGTCCTATTCATCTGGTCCAATTTAATTAGGTCTTTTTTTCTGTATAGCAGTGACTCAAAACTATTCGCCCCACACGTGTAAAGAGAAATGCACATTTACCAAACTGAAATCGAAATAAAAAAACTTGTAGTACACTAACAAATCCACGAAATAAAAACTTGTAGTAAACTTTCATCCCCAGAAACAAATCCACGAAATAAAAACATGTAGTAAACTATCATCCCCAGAAACAAATCCACGAAAAAAAAACTTGTAGTAAACTATCATCCCCAGAAACAAATCCACGAAATAAAAACTTGTAGTAAACTATCATCCCCAGAAACAAATCCACGAAATAAAAACTTGTAGTAAACTATCATCCCCAGAAACAAATCAACGAAATAAAAACTTGTAGTAAACTACCATCCCCAGAAACAAATCCACGAAATAAAAACTTGTAGTAAACTATCATCCCCAGAAACAAATCCACGAAATAAAAACTTGGACACTATCATCCCCAGAAACAAATCAACGAAATAAAAACTTGTAGTAAACTACCATCCCCAGAAACAAATCCACGAAATAAAAACTTGTAGTAAACTACCATCCCCAGAAACAAATCCACGAAATAAAAACTTGGACACTATCATCCCCAGAAACAAATCCACGAAAAAAAAACTTGTAGTAAACTATCATCCCCAGAAACAAATCCACGAAATAAAAACTTGTAGTAAACTATCATCCCCAGAAACAAATCCACGAAATAAAAACTTGTAGTAAACTATCATCCCCAGAAACAAATCTACGAAATAAAAACTTGTAGTAAACTATCATCCCCAGAAACAAATCTATGAAATAAAAACTTGTAGTAAACTATCATCCCCAGAAACAAATCAACGAAATAAAAACTTGTAGTAAACTACCATCCCCAGAAACAAATCCACGAAATAAAAACTTGTAGTAAACTATCATCCCCAGAAACAAATCCACGAAGTAAAAACTTGGACACTATCATCCCCAGAAACAAATCAACGAAATAAAAACTTGTAGTAAACTACCATCCCCAGAAACAAATCCACGAAATAAAAACTTGTAGTAAACTACCATCCCCAGAAACAAATCCACGAAATAAAAACTTGGACACTATCATCCCCAGAAACAAATCCACGAAAAAAAAACTTGTAGTAAACTATCATCCCCAGAAACAAATCCACGAAATAAAAACTTGTAGTAAACTATCATCCCCAGAAACAAATCCACGAAATAAAAACTTGTAGTAAACTATCATCCCCAGAAACAAATCCACGAAATAAAAACTTGTAGTAAACTATCATCCCCAGAAACAAATCTACGAAATAAAAACTTGTAGTAAACTTTCATCCCCAGAAACAAATCCACGAAATAAAAACTTGTAGTAAACTATCATCCCCAGAAACAAATCCACGAAATAAAAACTTGGACACTATCATCCCCAGAAACAAATCCACGAAATAAAAACTTGTAGTAAACTATCATCCCCAGAAACAAATCCACGAAATAAAAACTTGTAGTAAACTTTCATCCCCAGAAACAAATCCACGAAATAAAAACTTGTAGTAAACTATCATCCCCAGAAACAAATCCACGAAAAAAAAACTTGTAGTAAACTATCACCCCCAGAAACAAATCCACAAAATAAAAACTTGTAGTAAACTTTCATCCCCAGAAACAAATCCACGAAATAAAAACTTGTAGTAAACTTTCATCCCCAGAAACAAATCCACGAAATAAAAACTTGTAGTAAACTATCATCCCCAGAAACAAATCCACGAAAAAAAAACTTGTAGTAAACTATCACCCCCAGAAACAAATCCACAAAATAAAAACTTGTAGTAAACTTTCATCCCCAGAAACAAATCCACGAAATAAAAACTTGTAGTAAACTATCACCCCCAGAAACAAATCCACAAAATAAAAACTTGTAGTAAACTTTCATCCCCAGAAACAAATCCACGAAATAAAAACTTGTAGTAAACTATCACCCCCAGAAACAAATCCACAAAATAAAAACTTGTAGTAAACTTTCATCCCCAGAAACAAATCCACGAAATAAAAACTTGTAGTAAACTATCATCCCCAGAAACAAATCCACCTACTCAAAGGTTTGTTCACACCATTCGCCGCCGAGCAGTACTTAATTAGCATCGAGACTGGATTTGTCAAGTACAGCGGTACCAAGGGAACTCCCATCATAACGCTGGTGGGGGAGAAGAGGACCACTGGGGCGTGCTCGCTACACCCTCTATGCGGGCTTTTTAAGGTAGTGTTGGAGCTTTCTCGGTAGGAGGTTTTGTGAAGGGCGTTTTGTGAAGGGCGTTTTGTGAAGGGCGTTTTGTGAAGGGCGTTTTGTGAAGGGCGTTTTGTGAAGGGCGTTTTGTGAAGGGCGTTTTGTGAAGGGCGTTTTGTGAAGGGCGTTTTGTGAAGGGCGTTTTGTGAAGGGCGTTTTGTGAAGGGCGTTTTGTGAAGGGCGTTTTGTGAAGGGCGTTTTGTGAAGGGCGTTTTGTGAAGGGCGTTTTGTGAAGGGCGTTTTGTGAAGGGCGTTTTGTGAAGGGCGTTTTGTGAAGGGCGTTTTGTACGTGCGAGTTTTTACGTGGAGCTTTATTGTATTGGCTGTAATATCGTGTAGGGCTGTTTATTTAGGGTGCCACTCTCTCCCCAATCGTTGATTGATTGATCAGTTATTAAATTAAAAAATCAACCCTGTTTTTCATCTTTAAATTTCACATTTAGTGTCACCGCAGCCCGTTTTTAGTTTGAAAGTAAGCACAGCTAATAGTAAAAATGTTTATCTATAGTCGATTATTAATGCACTCCCGTGCTGCATCGTGTTCTCTATACTTAGCAAGTTTGACACCTGGTGTCACCCTCGTCCCCAAGGCGGGCTCGTCACTTTGTAGTTTAGGCACTTTAACTCTAATTAATCATTAATTTAACAAGTAAAAATAATTGTTCTTCTATATATTTAATGTTTCGCCATTGTGTCACCCCCCCCCCCAAATGGTATCATCCGGTGCGGTCCGCACCCACCACCCACGACCCCGCCTCGCGACGCCTCTGCTTATATATTAGACTGGTTGTTTATTTTTAAAAAGTGCACCTTATATTAGATATGCAAAACGATATATTTGTGTAGGAATTGTTTACGATCTCTTTGTTACATGATTCTGTTATTTATTATTGCTAATGTTTTGGTAAAAAACATCCTATTGCATTATTACGTTGAGAAGTACTAAAAGCACGCAGATTGTGGCTGAAATGAATACAATGATTGCACGTACCGTCCCCAGACAGGCACCTCTGTTTGGTTTATGTTGAGTGTCAAGGAATCCCTGGGCGATCTGAAAGCAATAACACTCTCGCTCAAGGTCGGCGAGATGGATGACCCGTGGTAAGTGTGGGGGAGTGGGGACGGGAGGGGGTGGGAGCCAGTTGGGTGGGGGGGGGGGGGGTCGTCACATTTTAAACGGGGATAAATTATCACATTTGTGGTGGAAGTCATTGTCACAAATTTGTCAAATATTTTGTGGAGATGGAGAGTGTTGCATTAGCGTCAGGGGCGTCGCGAGGCGGGGGCGTCGCGAGGCGGGGGCATAATGGGAGGGGCGGGGTGACACCTACTGCAAGTAAATATATACATGACATAGATATATAGCCTACACATTTTTCATTTGGTACGAGGGGGTCGTGTCACCATAAGGTACCGCACCGGGTGACACCCCACCTAGCGACGCCACTGATGAGCGGTAGGAAGCGCCTTCAGCTAGCTCAGACTTGCCTGTCAACAGTGAAGATCTCCTATCGAAAATCAGCATATGATTATATTGTTGGCCTAATGGTCAGGTACACATTAAACCTAGATGTACAAAACAAACGCCGTACACATTAAACCTAGATGTACAAAACAAACGCCGTACACATTAAACCTAAATGTACAAAACAAACGTCGTACACATTAAACCTAGATGTACAAAACAAACGCCGTACACATTAAACCTAGATGTACAAAACAAACGCCGTACAAATTAAACCTAGATGTACAAACCAAACGTCGTACACATTAAACCTAGATGTACAAAACAAACGCCGTACACATTAAACCTTGATGTACAAAACAAACGCCGTACACATTAAACCTAAATGTACAAAACAAACGCCGTACACATTAAACCTAGATGTACAAAACAAACGCCGTACACATTAAACCTAGATGTACAAAACAAACGTCGTACACATTAAACCTAGATGTACAAAACAAAAACAAACGTCGTACACATTTAACCTAGATGTACAAACGCCGTACACATTAAACATAGATGTACAAACCAAACGCCGTACACATTAAACCTAGATGTACAAAACAAACGCCGTACACATTAAACCTAAATGTACAAAACAAACGCCGTACACATTAAACCTAGATGTACAAAACAAACGTCGTACACATTAAACCTAAATGTACAAAACAAACGCCGCACACATTAAACCTAGATGTACAAAACAAATGTCGTACACATTAAACCTAAATGTACAAAACAAACGCCGTACACATTAAACCTAGATGTACAAAGCAAAAACAAACGTCGTACACATTAAACCTAGATGTACAAAACAAAAACAAACGCCGTACACATTAAACCTAGATGTACAAACCAAACTTCGTACACATTAAACCTAGATGTACAAAACAATACATTAAACCTAGATGTACAAAACAAACGCCGTAGTTTAGACCCTTTATCTCTAATTAATCATTAATTTAACAAGTAAAAATAATTGTTCTTCTATATATTTAATGTTTCGCCATTGTGTCACCCCCTCCCCCCCAAATGGTATCATCCGGTGCGGTCCGCACCAGAGTTTCTTCCAGGCATCTCTTCGGGGGGGGGGGGCAAAAACAAACGTCGTACACATTAAACCTAGATGTACAAAACAAAAACAAACGCCGTACACATTAAACCTAGATGTACAAACGCCGTACACATTAAACCTAGATGTACAAAACAAACGTCGTACACATTAAACCTAGATGTACAAACCAAACTTCGTACACATTAAACCTAGATGTACAAAACAATACATTAAACCTAGATGTACAAAACAATACATTAAGCCTAGATGTACAAAACAATACATTAAGCCTAGATGTACAAAACAAACTTCGTAGACATTAAACCTAGATGTACAAAACAAACGCCGTACACATTAAACCTAGGTGTACAAAACAAAAGCCGTTCACATTAAACCTAGATGTACAAAACAAACGCCGTACACATTAAACCTAGATGTACAAAACAAACGTCGTACACATTAAACCTAGGTGTACAAAACAAACGCCGTTCACATTAAACCTAGATGTACAAAACAAACGCCGTACACATTAAACCTAGATGTACAAACCAAACTTCGTACACATTAAACCTAGATGTACAAAACAACACATTAAACCTAGATGTACAAAACAACACATTAAACCTAGATGTACAAACCAAACGTCGTGCACATTAAACCTTGATGTACAAAACAAACGCTGTACACATTAAACCTAGATGTACAAAACAAACTTCGTACACATTAAACCTAGATGTACAAAACAACACATTAAACCTAGATGTACAAACCAAACGTCGTACACTTTAAACCTAGATGTACAAAACAACACATTAAACCTAGATGTACAAAACAACACATTAAACCTAGATGTACAAACCAAACGTCGTACACTTTAAACCTAGATGTACAAAACAACACATTAAACCTGATGTACAAAACAACACATTAAACCTAGATGTACAAACTAAACGTCGTACACATTAAACCTTGATGTACAAACCAAACGTCGTACACTTTAAACCTAGATGTACAAAACAACACATTAAACCTAGATGTACAAACCAAACGTCGTACACATTAAACCTTGATGTACAAACCAAACTTCGTACACATTAAACCTAGATGTACAAACCAAACGTCGTACACATTAAACCTTAAACACATTAAACGCAGGTCGGGAGTGTAGCCGAACTCGAGACAGCTAAGCTAACCGCTCGACCAGACAGCTGTACACATGTTTTGTCCGATTTCTTGAAAATTTGATTCGTTTTTCTCCCGCTGTTTGTGGCAGGTACGTGTCGCATGTTTACATCAGAAACATGAAGGACAGCGCCGTTGATCGCTACTGTATCTGTGACAGCTGGGTCCCCAACCCCAAAACCAAGGTGTGCTACATCGTCAAGTCAGTGGTACCCACCACAGGTAGACCATGGCGCCTCGAGGGTTGGGTCAAGAGATTAGTGATGAGATTAGTGATGAGATTAGTGATGAGATTAGTGACGAGATTAGTGACGAGATTAGTGACGAGATTAGTGACGAGATTAGTGACGAGATTAGTGACGAGATTAGTGACGAGATTAGTGACGAGATTAGTGACGAGATTAGTGACGAGATTAGTGACGAGATTAGTGACGAGATTAGTGACGAGATTAGTGACGAGATTAGTGACGAGATTAGTGACGAGATTAGTGACGAGATTAGTGACGAGATTAGTGACGAGATTAGTGACGAGATTAGTGACGAGATTAGTGACGAGATTAGTGACGAGATTAGTGACGAGATTAGTGACGAGATTAGTGACGAGATTAGTGACGAGATTAGTGACGAGATTAGTGACGAGATTAGTGACGATATTAGTGACGAGATTAGTGACGAGATTAGTGACGAGATTAGTGACGAGATTAGTGACGAGATTAGTGACGAGATTAGTGACGAGATTAGTGACGAGATTAGTCACGAGATTAGTGACGAGATTAGTGACGAGATTAGTGACGAGATTAGTCACGAGATTAGTCACGAGATTAGTGACGAGATTAGTGACGAGATTAGTGACGAGATTAGTCACGAGATTAGTCACGAGATTAGTCACGAGATTAGTCACGAGATTAGTCACGAGATTGGTGACGACAGTACTGGCACGAAAAAGTGTGGCCAAGCGCCAACATTGTCATTATACTAAAACAACAGACATTATACTAATCCATGAGCCGGCATTATGCTAAAATAAAAGCTGACATTATACTAAAACAAAAGCTGACATTATACTAAAACAAAAGCTGACCAAAAGCTGACATTGTACTACAACATACGGTGACATTATACTAAAACTGTAGCTGAGATTATACTAAAATATAAGATATTACCTACAGCAACTGACATTATACTAAAACAAAAATAAAACCAAGTCATTAGATTACAGTCTCCCAATTTATTTTACTATTTAATTAAACAGATTAAATATAAAAGTTTTTAAAAAAAAAAAAACTCGAACAAGTACCACTTTAAAAAATTCTTTTTTTTTTCATCCAACAGGGCCTCGAACCCGCACCATGCTGTACCACTTAATTCGCAGTTTCCGCGAGCTTCACATGATCATTGGCTGTTTCTTGTCCTTGCCTTCCAGCAACTTCAACAAAGTAAGAACATACGGGTCAACTGACCATATGTACCAAATCTCCACCCCACTGACCATATGTACCAAAACTCCACCCCACTGATCATATGTACCAAATCACCACCCCACTGACCATATGTACCAAATCACCACCCCACTGACCATATGTACCAAATCACCACCCCACTGACCATATGTACCAAATCACCACCCTACTGACCATATGTACCAAATCACCACCCCACTGACCATATGTACCTAATCACCACCCCACTGACCATATGTACCAAATCACCACCCCACTGACCATATGTACCAAATCACCACCCTACTGACCATATGTACCAAATCACCACCCCACTGACCATATGTACCAAATCACCACCCCACTGACCATATGTACCAAATCACCACCCCACTGACCATATGTACCAAATCTCCACCCCACTGACCATATGTACCAAATCACCACCCTACTGACCATATGTACCAAATCACCACCCCACTGACCATATGTACCAAATCACCACCCTACTGACCATATGTACCAAATCACCACCCTACTGACCATATGTACCAAATCTCCACCCCACTGACCATATGTCCCACCCCACTGACCATATGTCCCACCCTACTGACCATATGTACCAAATCTCCACCCTACTGACCATATGTACCAAATCTCCACCCTACTGACCATATGTACCAAATCACCACCCTACTGACCATATGTCCCACCCTACTGACCATATGTACCAAATCTCCACCCCACTGACCATATGTACCAAATCTCCACCCTACTGACCATATGTACCAAATCACCACCCTACTGACCATATGTACCAAATCTCCACCCCAATGACCATATGTACCAAATCACCACCCTACTGACCATATGTACCAAATCACCACCCTACTGACCATATGTACCAAATCTCCACCCTACTGACCATATGTACCAAATCACCACCCTACTGACCATATGTACCAAATCACTACCCTACTGACCATATGTCCCACCCCACTGACCATATGTACCAAATCACCACCCCACTGACCATATGTACCAAATCTCCACCCTACTGACCATATGTACCAAATCACCACTCCACTGACCATATGTCCCACCCCACTGACCATATGTACCAAATCTCCACCCTACTGACCATATGTACCAAATCACCACCCTACTGACCATATGTACCAAATCTCCACCCTACTGACCATATGTACCAAATCTCCACCCTACTGACCATATGTACCAAATCACCACCCTACTGACCATATGTACCAAATCTCCACCCTACTGACCATATGTCCCACCCCACTGACCATATGTACCAAATCACCACCCTACTGACCATATGTACCAAATCACCACTCCACTGACCATATGTCCCACCCCACTGACCATATGTACCAAATCTCCACCCTACTGACCATATGTACCAAATCACCACCCTACTGACCATATGTCCCACCCCACTGACCATATGTACCAAATCACCACCCTACTGACCATATGTACCAAATCACCACTCCACTGACCATATGTCCCACCCCACTGACCATATGTACCAAATCTCCACCCTACTGACCATATGTACCAAATCTCCACCCTACTGACCATATGTCCCACCCCACTGACCATATGTCCCACCCCACTGACCATATGTACCAAATCTCCACCCTACTGACCATATGTCCCACCCCACTGACCATATGTCCCACCCCACTGACCATATGTCCCACCCCACTGACCATATGTACCAAATCTCCACCCTACTGACCATATGTACCAAATCACCACCCTACTGACCATATGTACCAAATCACCACCCTACTGACCATATGTACCAAATCTCCACCCCACTGACCATATGTACCAAATCTCCACCCTACTGACCATATGTACCAAATCACCACCCTACTGACCATATGTACCAAATCACCACCCTACTGACCATATGTACCAAATCACCACCCTACTGACCATATGTACCAAATCACCACCCTACTGACCATATGTACCAAATCTCCACCCTACTGACCATATGTACCAAATCACCACTCCACTGACCATATGTCCCACCCCACTGACCATATGTCCCACCCTACTGACCATATGTACCAAATCTCCACCCCAATGACCATATGTACCCAAATCTCCACCCTACTGACCATATGTACCAAATCACCACTCCACTGACCATATGTCCCACCCCACTGACCATATGTCCCACCCTACTGACCATATGTACCAAATCTCCACCCCAATGACCATATGTACCAAATCTCCACCCTACTGACCATATGTACCAAATCTCCACCCCAATGACCATATGTCCCACCCCACTGACCATATGTACCAAATCTCCACCCCAATGACCATATGTACCAAATCTCCACCCTACTGACCATATGTACCAAATCACCACTCCACTGACCATATGTCCCACCCCACTGACCATATGTCCCACCCTACTGACCATATGTACCAAATCTCCACCCTACTGACCATATGTACCAAATCTCCACCCCACTGACCATATGTACCAAATCACCACCCTACTGACCATATGTACCAAATCACCACCCCACTGACCATATGTACCAAATCACCACCCTACTGACCATATGTCCCACCCTACTGACCATATGTACCAAATCACCACCCTACTGACCATATGTCCCACCCCACTGACCATATGTACCAACTCACCACCCTACTGACCATATGTACCAACTCACCACCCTACTGACCATATGTCCCACCCCACTGACCATATGTCCCACCCCACTGACCATATGTACCAAATCTCCACCCCAATGACCATACGTCCCACCCCAATTACCATATGTCCCACCCCACTGACCATATGTCCCACCCCACTGACCATATGTCCCACCCCACTGACCATATATACCAAATCTCCACCCCAATGACCATATGCACCAAATCTCCACCCCAATGACCATATGTACCAAATCTCCACCCTACTGACCATATGTACCAAATCACCACCCTACTGACCATATGTACCAAATCTCCACCCCAATGACCATATGTCCCACCCCACTGACCATATGTACCAAATCTCCACCCCAATGACCATATGTCCCACCCCACTGACCATATGTACCAAATCTCCACAGAAAGACCACGGTTTCCTTACTCTGGTGATAATCCTGTTCACGATGACCGTCTGTCTGTGGACAGCCGGCTCCTTCCAGGCGGAGCTAGAAGGGGACCATCAGGACAGGCTGAAGGAAAGCAGCCAAGAGAACATACTCCCCATTGTCACAACCTCTTTCCTAATAACTTCCGTCCCGTCCTTCGTGCTCACACTTATTCTCTCGGTGTAAGTACTCCAGCGCGTGTGGAAGGTGTAAGTACTCCAGCGCGTGTGGAAGGTGTAAGTACTCCAGCGCGTGTGGAAGGTGTAAGTACTCCAGCGCGTGTGGAAGGTGTAAGTACTCCAGCGCGTGTGGAAGGTGTAAGTACTCCAGCGCGTGTGGACATCTAGAACTTGTATATTTATGGATGGGTAAGCACACACGCACACACGTGAACACACGTTCATATACTTACACCCAAACTAATACTTGCATACATACAAACATATGTAAACACACATACATCCAAATTTATTTTAGGACATTATTAAAGTAACCAAATACATTATATATATATATATATATATATATATATATATATATATATATATATATATATATATATATATATATATATATATATATATATATATATATATAAAATCTCTTATAGATAATCAACTTTTAGAAGTTATCCTAATTAGTACAATTTGACGTTGACGAACTGGGGGGGGGGGGGGGCAGCATTGAAAAAACGGCCAAGAACATTGTGTGGATATTTTAATTTACCCAAGTATATATTCAGGTCTCATTGATTACATGGCGAATGTCATTTACATTCATTTAACCTAACTTTTAGGTACCGATTAGAGCTGAGTTGACTCAGATAACTCAAGCTTGTAAATCGAGCTCGGGTTAGCTTAGTCTCCTCCGCCTCTTTACCTCGTCTGTTTGTTTTTCTCACATATTTTTAATCTACCCCAGACTCCACCGTTTCCGACGAAAAAAAAAACCCATCCTGGTTTGGGAGCAGTTTTGGCGCATGCTCAGCTCCGACAAGATGGACGACGACAACCGGACGGCAACAAAGACACCCTCAACGTACGACCCGCCAACCGAAAGTCCTAGAGAGACCGAGACGCAGGGTAACCAGCCTGAGGACCCAGTAAAAAACGAGGGAGACGAACCTAGCCAGGATACGAACCAGAACTTGTACATGGAGTCCTACGACGACGAGGATCTGTCCGACTATGTCGCATCGCGGGTACAATCCTCTAGAAACATGGAAGGGAGGAAGGTTATTCATTTAGAGACCCCCTACGCTGCTGTCGTGCGCCGAGAGCAATTTTTCTTGTCGCAAAAAGATGATTTCAATAGGCCACAAAACATGCCGCGGCAAAAGATGACGCCTGCTCGGCAGATGCGACAATTTCTGGAGATAGATGAACAGCGTGTTACAGAACAAGGCTCGACATACAGATCTCACAGGTACGTTCATGGCTTTCCTTAACCCTAGCTGGCCTTAACTGATTGGGTGTATAGTCTAATAGACGATTGAATGATTGTACTTTGGAAATCCATGCACAAAGCGTGGACCCTAAGTTGCGAAGAGCCAGATGTTGCCCATGTATCAGAGCCCCCTCTCTCCACACAACCGATATTAAAGGGACAGGACGTACCTGTACAGCTTGGAATCAGGAGCTGCGAAAGAAAACCGAAGTTGGTAATCAAATCGCCTAAGTGGCTCCAATCTAGTTTGATTTCGGAGTTCTTTCTGCTAGATGGGTTGCTGTCCCCAGCTGTCGAGCCTCGTCTGGCCGAGCGTTCGAACTCGGAACTTTAGGGTCAGCAACCATGTGTGGTCATTACTAACCTTAACCATGGCTTACCTAAACAAAGGCTCACATTAACCAATTTCAAAAGCATATCAAAAATGTGCAATCATTAAACAGTTAATTACTTAAAACCTTCACCAAATAAACCGGGAGTGATCTCCCCTAATCTTTCTCGAATATTCTTATATATCGCTACGGGGGATGGCAACTCTGAATATAGACTTGATTTTTAATTACTTGTACTTTTTAAAAATTATCATTAAAAAAGTTTTTAAAAACCCACGTTTTCTGATTGAACTAAAAAGTAGAAAATAAATGCTATACATCACAATAATGCAAGCGATCACTCTACTATAAGCGATCGCAAACTGCGTGCGCATCATGACAAAAAATGAAAAACGTGGGGCGCCGAAGTAAACGTTTTTTATCGGTCATTGTTAATATAAGATGTAAAAGTTATATTACTATTGATTAGATAATACTATTGAGTTTTATTAGGGAGCTTGTAGAGAGTCAACAGTATTAAAAACTGTAAGAAAATCACGGCGCCCCACGTTTTTCATTTTTTGTCATAATGCGCACGCAGTTTGCGATCGCTTATAGTAGAGTGATCACTTGCATTATTGTGATGTATAGCATTTATTTTCTACTTTTTAGTTCAATCAGAAAACGTGGGTTTTTAAAAACTTTTTTAATGATAATTATTTTCTACTTTTTAGTCTTTGTCTGTTTGTTTGCATTCAAATCTTGCTATCGATTTTATCTTCTCGCATTCACTTTTTTTTGGGTAAACGAAGACAACTAGTAAAAAACACGTGCCTTTTCCGATCGACGTTTCTTCTGTGTTGCCATTTCTTTCACCATTTTGCCCTCGCGTGCAAACCATTCGACCATCAACATTCTACTTCCTGATCAGTCAGATTTGCATAGGTTTGTACACAAACACCGCGTGACCACTACTCAGCCAATCGCGTGCTCGCTCCTTCTGTAAGCCTGAAGAGGAAAAGTACCGAACCTTGTTTTCATCAAATTACAATTACTGGGTTATGTCCTTTTTTTTGGTACAAATCAATAGGAGTCTAAAATGATCAATAACATTTTTCCATGGATCAATTTAGTAATAATAATAATTGAATATTGTATTGTCATCGGAAACAAAGCTTCCCTGAAAATTTCAGCGCGCTAGCTAACTTGAAAGTGCCCGAAATTTCGATCGCAAGATTTGATTGGAAAAACAAACAAACAGACACGAAAGCAAGTTAAAGAAAACGTGGGAAAAATAGAATAGAATCTCGTAGAAGAAAAGAATTGCGCACCAAGTGAACGCTAAATAATATGTGTATAATAGTGCGGAATATTATCAGTCAGTGGACCTTCCCCGATTCCACCCAGCTCTGATGCACACTTACGTCACGTTAGGGAAACAATTATTGACTACTGGGCATTGTGCTGACCACACTGTCTTTTCATATGACGAGGTCACAGAAACATTTGAACTCTACTTTGCCCCATAGACCCTCATGTTGGGAACTTTACTTTAAACCCCAGTTTCCTTTGACACTCTAACGTTAACTCCACCAGCTCCTGGATGCAAAAAGGTGCGACAGTCCTGTACGTGGCGCTTAAGATCACCATGTTCCTGTTGGCTGTCGGCATGACCTTCAGCATCGGCTACGTCGGGCTGGTCATCCAGAACGAGGATGCTTACCTCATCACGGTGCTGCTCACCTTTGCTGCCACTAACCTGATCGCACACCCCATCTTCATCTTCATCATCGTCATCCTGACCGAGGACGAGAAAACTTTGTGTCGAACAGAGGGAGATTATAGGTGGAAGAGTAGGTTCATGGTGTTGTAAACTGGTGGAAGAGTAGGTTCATGTAGTTGTAAACTGGTGGAAGAGTAGGTTCATGTAGTTGTAAACTGGTGGAGTAGGTTCATGTAGTTGTAAACTGGTGGAGGAGTAGGTTCATGTAGTTGTAAACTGGTGGAGGAGTAGGTTCATGGTGTTGTAAACTGGTGGAAGAGTAGGTTCATGTTGTTGTAAACTGGTGGAGGAGTAGGTTAATGTTGTTGTAAACTGGTGCAAGAATAGGTTCATGGTGTTGTAAACTGGTGGACGAGTAGGTTCATGTTGTTGTAAACTGGTGCAAGAATAGGTTCAACTGGGGTAGGGATGTTCTAATTGGGGTAGAGGTGATGTGCTACCAAACGAATTTGTTGTTTACTATCCACTTTGTGTTGTGCCCATTAGCATTCCAAAAGCTGTTTTAAAGTGTCAAACTATTTCATAAAAAAACGACTAAATTGACGTCATAGTTCGTAAAATAAAATGTAGTGACGTCATCGAAGTGGAATAAGATGGCTGCCATTTTGTGTGACAGGGTGTTTGGAAGAGTTGGTCGTCTGCTTCAAGATGTGTGCCCTGGGGATGACCCGCATCAGGAAGTCTGTGTGTAGGGTGGAGCTCTCCACGGAGAGGAGGGAAATAATATGGTTACGTCACGTCTCCTTCAACCTTAAGGTGAGACCTCGACGTACGAACGTATAGATTCGTTGTACGAATAGCTCACAGGTTAAACAATTTCAGTGTGCAGAAGTCTTGTTGGTGGTTACCAATTCCTTATCTTTTTAAAGTAGTATTGACGCTTCCCCCTAACCATCCCCCCCCCCTCTCCACCCAAAATGACAGATACATATACGTGACTAAACACTGCTAAATCTCGTCAATGACCAAATTGAACCCATTCGGTGAATGATTCCTTTATTGGCTACTAATGTTGAATGTCGCGGGGTGGGGGAGGGTTTTCCAGGGGATTTATGTCCAAGGGCTTATGTCCAGGGGGTTAATGTCCATGGGGTTTATGTCCAGGGGGGTTTATGTCCAGGGGTTTATGTCCAGGGGGTTTATGTCCATGGGGTTTATATCCATGGGGTTTATGTCCAGGGGTTTATGTCCAGGGGGTTTATGTCCATGGGGTTTATGTCCATGGGGTTTATGTCCAGGGGGGTTTATGTCCATGGGGTTTATGTCCATGGGGTTTTGTCCAGGGGGTTTATGTCCATGGGGTTTATGTCCATGGGGTTTATGTCCAGGGGGGTTTATGTCCAGGGGGTTTATGTCCATGGGGTTTTGTCCAGGGGGTTTATGTCCATGGGGTTTATGTCCATGGGGTTTATGTCCATGGGGTTTATGTCCAGGGGGGTTTATGTCCAGGGGGTTTATGTCCATGGGGTTTTGTCCAGGGGGGTTGTGTCCATGGGGTTTATGTCCATGGGGTTTATGTCCAGGGGGGTTTATGTCCATGGGGTTTTGTCCAGGGGGTTTATGTCCATGGGGTTTATGTCCATGGGGTTTTGTCCAGGGGGGTTGTGTCCATGGGGTTTATGTCCATGGGGTTTATGTCCAGGGGGGTTTATGTCCATGGGGTTTATGTCCATGGGGTTTATGTCCATGGGGTTTATGTCCAGGGGGTTTATGTCCATGGGCTTATGTCCATAAGCTTATGTCCAGGGGCTTATGTCTAGGGGCTTATGTCTAGGGGCTTATGTCCAGGGGCTTATGTCCTGGGGCTTATGTCCAGGGGGCTTATGACCGGAGACTCAACGAACGCTCCCCTTGAACCCTCCCTTGAACCCTCCCTTGAACCCTCCCGCCGAACCCCAACTAACGTGTTAATGTTGTGCCTGTAGAATAACAAAGAGAACTTGCTGGCCGTGAAGGTGGCGGCCAAGCAAGGCTCCAAGTACTTCTTGTTTCTCATCACCATCGTCATCATCATGGTCGTCATCAACATACAGAGCGGCAACGTCTCGCAGCGGTACCGGCAAACGGGATTTTTCCGGAAGCTTCTGCACGTGGGGCGGGCGGAGTTTGATTTAAAACAGGTCAGCTCATGTGTGTGTATGTGTGTAGGTGTCTGTATGTATGTGTGCGTTTTTGTGCGCCTGTGGCCAGGATGGGATTTTACGATCTAAAACAGGTCATATTTCATTGTAGTGATGCGTGTATCTCTATGTGTGTTTGTATGTGTGTGTGTGTGTGTGTGTGTGTGTGTGTTCGTATGTGTGTGTTCGTATGTGTGTGTGTTCGTATGTGTGTGTACGTGCGTCTAAACACCGTACATGCACGCGGTAGACTTCCATTACGTCATATGTTGCATCTTTACTTTCCCGGTTAAATGAAGATTTTGGGGCGTCTACCTTTTATAACAAGAAGCCAACAACAAAAAAACGAAAGAAACACAAAAGTTATAAGAACTCGTCACATCAAAAAAAAAAAAAAAAAAAAAACCATTTAAATTCAATCAATACCAACACGACACACGCACACACACGCATGCCACACACATATTTATATATAGAAACTTGGTATCGGTCGCAGGGCATCACAATGGAAGAGTTCTGGAAACATCTTCGCCAAAACATGCACCTGACCACCTACTGGTCGCTGGTCAATACCAACACGACGGCCAGTTTAAACGCGGTCTCGAACATTCGTCTTCGCCAGGTGCGAGTTCAGCCGTATGCAGGTAAGTTTTAGACAGGTGGGTTGTGATGGTGTGGGGGTTTGATGTGGGTAAGTGTGGGGGTTTAATCTTGGTGTGGGGGTTTGGTGTGGGTAAGTGTGGGGGTTTGATGTGGGTAAGTGTGGGGGTTTGATGTGGGTAAGTGTGGGGGTTTGATGTGGGTAAGTGTGGGGGTTTGGTGTGGGTAAGTGTGGGGGTTTAATGTGGGTATGTCTGGGGGTATGATGTGGGTAAGTGTGGGGGTTTGGTGTGGGTAAGTGTGGGGGTTTGATGTGGGTAAGTGTGGGGGTTTGATGTGGGTAAGTGTGGGGGTTTGATGTGGGTAAGTGTGGGGGTTTGATGTGGGTAAGTGTGGGGGTTTGGTGTGGGTAAGTGTGGGGGTTTAATGTGGGTATGTCTGGGGGTATGATGTGGGTAAGTGTGGGGGTTTGGTGTGGGTAAGTGTGGGGGTTTGATGTGGGTAAGTGTGGGGGTTTGATGTGGGTAAGTGTGGGGGTTTGATGTGGGTAAGTGTGGGGGTTTGATGTGGGTAAGTGTGGGGGTTTGGTGTGGGTAAGTGTGGGGGTTTGGTGTGGGTAAGTGTGGGGGTTTGATGTGGGTAAGTGTGGGGGTTTAATCTTAGTGTGGGGGTTTGATGTGGGTAAGTGTGGGGGTTTGATGTGGGTAAGTGTGGGGGTTTAATCTTGGTGTGGGGGTTTGATGTGGGTAAGTTTGGGGGTTTGATGTGGGTAAGTGTGGGAGTTTAATCTTGGTGTGGGGGTTTGATGTGGGTAAGTGTGGGGGTTTAATCTTGGTGTGGGGGTTTGATGTGGGTAAGTTTGGTGGTTTAATCTTGGTGTGGGGGTTTGATGTGGGTAAATGTAAGGTGATGTTTGTAAGCGGTGGATTTAAGTGTGTATAAACTTTTACTGACTTGCTGTATGATGTTAGATGACTTTTGCTGTTTGAAGTTAGATGACTGACGTTTGATGTAGGATATCAAATGACTGACTGATTTGTTGTATGAAGTAAGATGACTGACTTACTGTATGATGTCAGCTGACTGACTAACGTTTGATGTGTGTTGTCAGATGACTGACTGACATTTTATATATATAATGTCAGATGACTGATGTATTGTAATTCTACAGGTGATTGCGCCAAGGACTTTCCTATGAAACCTTTCGCCCGTTGTCACTTTAGAATTGAGGACTCCGTAGTTGGTTGGTAGTTCTAGACACATTGTAGACACATTTTAGACACATTGTAGACACATTGTAGACACATTGTAGACACATTGTAGACACATTCTAGACACCTTCTTGTGTGGTCTGACTTTGTATCTCTCTGTCTTTAACTTTGTAATTCTCCGTCTGACTTTGTATTTCTCCGTGTCTGACTTTGTATTTCTCTGTGTCTGACTTAAGTGACTTTGTATTTCTCTGTGTCTGATTTTGTATTTCTCTGTGTCTGACTTTGTATTTCTTTGACTTTGTATTTCTCTGTGTCTAATTTTGTATTTCTCTGTGTCTGACTTAAGTGACTTTGTATTTCTCTGTGTCTGATTTTGTATTTCTCTATATCTGACTTTGTATTTCTCTGTGTCTGACTTAAGTGACTGTGTATTTCTCTGTGTCTGATTTTGTATTTCTCTATATCTGACTTTGTATTTCTCTGTGTCTGACTTAAGTGACTGTGTATTTCTCTAAGTCTGACTTTGTATTTCTCTGTATTTAATGGGTTCCATATTTTATTGTGTTTGTAAGGCTTCGTATTTCTTTGTTTCTTGTGAGAGGTAAACACTGTTTCTAATTTAAATTTTTTACTGATTTGATGCGCATTTAAAAAATTTTTTTTAAAAAGCGCTCGATACACTAACCTCTAACCCAAGTAATTATAATCTCACACATACAATAGCCTCTAACTGACATATTTATCTGACAGATACACTAGCCTCTAACTGACATATTTATCTGACAGATACACTAGCCTCTAACTGACATATTTATCTGACAGATACACTAGCCTCTAACCTACATATTTATCTGACAGATACACTAGCCTCTAACTGACATATTTATCTGACAGATACACTGGTCTATAACTGACATATTTATCTGACAGATACACTAGCCTCTAACCCAATTATTTATCTGACAGATACACGCAACTACGCTCTGGCATGGGACCACGTGACCTCTAGAAAGGTCAGCCCTGGACCATACACATACAGCGATTCAGAGGGGTTCGAAACTGTGAGGCACACATACCCGGGCGGAGGGTAAGGACATATTTGAATTTGGGGTGGGGGGGGGGGGGTGGAGGAGGGAGTTGGTAAAGCGAACGGAGAAAATAGGGATGACCACTGGTCATGAGAAATCTTGACCGGACTGTTATTTTTGTTCTTTTGTTCTAATATACTTCTTCATGATATATCTTGTCCATTATGTCCTGGGATATTTTGTCCTCAGATAATTTGTTAATATATATCTTGACATGATATATTTTGTCTTGAAATATTTAGTCCTGATATATTTTGTCTTGAAATATTTAGTCTTGATATATTTTGTCCTGGGATATTAAATATCCTGGGATATTTTGTCGTGGGATATTTTGTCCCGAGATATTTTACCCTGGGATATTTTCCCCCCAGCTACAATTCCCTGTTCTCCGTACGCGACAAGCGACCGGAGATGATCGACTTTCTGCGGGACCACGAGTGGGTGGACGAGCACACGAGGGCGGTGGCGGTGGAGTTCGCCATCTTTAACGCCGACACCAATCAGCTGACCTCTGTCCTGCACGTGTACGAGTTCACTGAAGGTGAGTAACACGTGCACCGTTGATGAGGTCAAATGGGTGCAAGATCAGAGGCTTAGTACAGTCAGAGGCGTAGCGACCCTTCCCGGCGCCCGGGGACATACTTTCAATTTGGCGCCCCCCTCGGGAGCAAATTTTCAATTTGCCCCCCTCCCCCCCATATTTCAACTTTTCGATTTGAACCCCCACCCCCTCAAACTGCAAAAATGCAGCTAAATTGACATTTTAATTTGTTTTTTACAACCCATTTTGGCGCCCTCTAAGGTTGGCGCCCGGGGACATATGTCCCTGCCTCCCCCCCCCCCCCCCATCGCTACGTCTCTGAGTACAGTACAATATCAGTTCAAATTGGTGTAGGATCAGGTCTTTAGTACAGTACAATATCAGTTCAAATAAGGATAGGATCAGGGGCTTAGTACAGTACAATATCAGTTCAAATAGGTGTAAGGACAGGAGCTTAGTACAGTACAATATCAGTTCAAATAGGCTTAGGATCAGGGGCTTAGTACAGTACAATATTAGTTCAAATAATGATAGGATCAGGGGCTTAGTACAGTACAATATCAGTTCAAATTGGTGTAAGGACAGGGGTTTAGTACAGTACAATATCAGTTCAAATAAGGATAGGATCAGGGGCTTAGTACAGTACAATATCAGTTCAAATAGGTGTAAGGACAGGGGTTTAGTACAGTACAATATCAGTTCAAATAGGTTTAGGATCAGGGGCTTAGTACAGTACAATATTAGTTCAAATAATGATAGGATCAGGGGCTTAGTACAGTACAATATCAGTTCAAATAGGTTTAGGATCAGGTCTTTAGTACAGTACAATATCAGTTCAAATAGGTTTAGGATCAGGTCTTTAGTACAGTACAATATCAGTTCAAATAGGTGTAAGGACAGGGGTTTAGTTCAGTACAATATCAGTTCAAATAGGTGTAAGGACAGGGGCTTAGTTCAGTACAATATCAGTTCAAATAGGTTTAGGATCAGGGGCTCAGTTCAAATTGGTGTAAGGAAAGGGGCTTAGTTCAGTACAATATCAGTTCAAATAGGTGTAAGGACAGGGGTTTAGTTCAGTACAATATCAGTTCAAATAGGTGTAAGGACAGGGGCTTAGTTCAGTACAATATCAGTTCAAATAGGTGTAAGGACAGGGGCTTAGTTCAGTACAATATCAGTTCAAATAGGTTTAGGATCAGGGGCTCAGTTCAAATTGGTGTAAGGACAGGGGCTTAGTTCAGTACAATATCAGTTCAAATAGGTGTAAGGACAGGGGCTTAGTTCAGTACAATATCAGTTCAAATAAGGATAGGATCAGGGGCTTAGTACAGTACAATATCAGTTCAAATTGGTGTAAGGACAGGGGTTTAGTACAGTACAATATCAGTTCAAATAGGTGTAAGGACAGGAGCTTAGTACAGTACAATATCAGTTCAAATAGGTGTAAGGACAGGGGTTTAGTTCAGTACAATATCAGTTCAAATAGGTGTAAGGACAGGGGCTTAGTTCAGTACAATATCAGTTCAAATAGGTTTAGGATCAGGGGCTCAGTTCAAATAGGTGTAAGGACAGGGGCTTAGTTCAGTACAATATCAGTTCAAATAGGTGTAAGGACAGGGGCTTAGTTCAGTACAATATCAGTTCAAATAGGTTTAGGATCAGGGGCTCAGTTCAAATAGGTGTAAGGACAGGGGCTTAGTTCAGTACAATATCAGTTCAAATAGGTGTAAGGACAGGGGCTTAGTTCAGTACAATATCAGTTCAAATAAGGATAGGATCAGGGGCTTAGTACAGTACAATATCAGTTCAAATTGGTGTAAGGACAGGGGTTTAGTACAGTACAATATTAGTTCAAATAGGTGTAAGGACAGGGGCTTAGTTCAGTACAATATCAGTTCAAATAGGTGTAAGGACAGGGGCTTAGTTCAGTACAATATCAGTTCAAATAGGTTTAGGATCAGGGGCTCAGTTCAAATTGGTGTAAGGACAGGGGTTTAGTTCAGTACAATATTAGTTCAAATAGGTGTAAGGACAGGGGTTTAGTTCAGTACAATATTAGTTCAAATAGGTGTAAGGACAGGGGCTCAGTTCAAATTGGTGTAAGGACAGGGGCTTAGTTCAGTACAATATCAGTTCAAATAGGTTTAGTTTTAATAGGTGTAGGAAACAGGAGCTTATTAGAGTAAAATAGGAGATGTGCTTTAATAGGTTTAGGAAACACGAACACTAAACGATACAGTAAAAACAGATGTGTTAGAATCACAGCCATTGCGAGGCGCTCTCTTTACATTCTGTGTAAGCACAAATAGAAATAGTTCCGGCACTTGAACTTGACCTTGGTTCCGTTATGGCTAAACAAGCCAGATTTACAATGGCCAGTCAACACATTAATGGCCAGTACACATCAGTTCACATTAATGGCCAGTACACATCAATGGCCAGTACACATCAATGGCCAGCACACATCAATAGTCAGTACACATCTGTACACATCAATAGCCAGTACACATCTGTACACATCAATGGCCAGCCAACACGCACCATAGCTAACACTTAGCTGCCTCAATAACACTTAACTGGCCGTGACATCCAATACAACAACATACTCTAGGCTGTCACCAACAACCAACTCATACAAGATCTCATAGAGTCCATATGCAAATAATACAGCATCTCATGAAGTCTATAAGCAACGAATACAACATTTTATGAGTCCATATACAACCACACAATAGCCCATTCTCGCACAAACATCCACACCACACCCCACCCATACAAAATTAATCACCACACCATCCCACCATTTCCCCACCGTTCAACACCTCACATCTTACCTGTTTGGTCCAGTTGGAATCTTCCAGGACACGCCCGTCTTCTACACCTTCCCCCTCTTCTTCGACAAGCAGTCCTCCATCATCCTGAGAGCCTTCCTGGTGGCCCTCATGTTCCTCACACTTTACTACTTGTCCACGGAAATCACGGAGGTGAGTCTCGCTGTTGACGTTTTACATTTTTACTTTCTCGTATGTACGAAGTATAGAGAAAGTCTTGTTTTTTTTTTTTGAGAAAATCGGAAATAGCGTAAATTAGTACTTCCGGTCAACGGAAATTACTCAAAATTTGATAAAAGGTAGAGAATTAGATCTTTTACTTACGTGTGAAATTTCATTTATCTATCTAAATAGTACTCAAGTTATAGGCTTTTGAAAAATTCAAAGTAGAAAAAGTACCACTTCCGGTTATCGGAAATCGCTCAAAAGTTGATACGGATCTACGATTTTGATAAAATACTTATATATGAAATCTCATCAATCTAGCTGTAACGGTACTCAAGTTATCGTGTTTACACACAGACAGACAGACACACAGACATACGGACAAGATTGCAAAATTATGTTTTTCCGTATCAGTGAGATGTAAAAAATCTCGATTTTTTTTTTGCACGATTACAAGACTTTCTCTATAATTCGTATATACGAGAAAGTAAAAATGGAAAGACAAACTGGATCGAAAAGTGTAAACACATTGTATGATTTAGCTCCTAAATAGGCCAATTAAAAAAAATAGCCTCTTTATGAATGGCCTTTTTGATGAGCTATTTGGTAAATAATTCGGCTACAAACAAAGTTTGAATGACGTAATCACTAAATCGAACAACTCGTGAATGACCTAACCAGTAAATCGAACTGTTCTTGAATGACCTTTGAACCCAGTCTGATGAACTCCCCCCCCCCCCCCACCCCATTGTTTCAGCTCTACCACTTCGGGTGTGCGGAATACTTTAGCTCCTTCACTGCATGTCTCACCTTCCTAGAGCGGATTATCTCCATCATTGCCATCTACCTGTTCATCAGACAATACATCCTGCAGAATGACATGGTCAGTCGTTGGGCTAGACCAGAACATTTCATGTGGATTTGATCGTTGATTTGATATCACTAGACATTTCATGTTGATTTGATCGTTGGTTTGATATCACTAGACATTTCATGTTGATTTGATCGTCATTTTAATGTTGATTTGATAGTTTGTTTGATATCACTAGACATTTCATGTTAATTTGATCGTTGGTTTGATATCACTAGACATTTCATGTTGATTTGATCGTCATTTTAACGTTGATTTGATAGTTTGTTTGATATCACTAGACATTTCATGTTGATTTGATCGTCATTTTAACGTTGATTTGATAGTTTGTTTGATATCACTAGACATTTCATGTTGATTTGATCGTCATTTTAACGTTGATTTGATAGTTTGTTTGATATCACTAGACATTTCATGTTGATTTGATCGTCATTTTAATGTTGATTTGATAGTTTGTTTGATATCACTAGACATTTCATGTTGATTTGATAGTTTGTTTGATGTCACTAGACATTTCATGTTGATTTGATCATTTGTTTGATCAAGCAAGTCATTTTAATGTTGAATTAATACAATTTGTTTAATGTCGATTTAATGCCCCCCCCCCCGACCCCCCCCCATAACTGTGTACCCTGATTATGTAGCCCCAACACTAACTGTGTACCCTGACACTAACTTGTACCCTGACACTAACTGTGTACCCTGATTGTGCCCACAGATCAAGCACGTACAGAACATCTACTTCAACCAGCTGGACAACTTTGTGTTTGTCGAGTTCAACAAGCTCTCTGACATTTCCTTCAAGATCACCCTCACGTGTAGCGCCATGGCCATCCTTATGTTTATCAAAGTGCTCATGCAAAGCAAGTAAGAGCTCTTCGTTCCTCCGTCTGTTCTTCCCGCGTCCTTTCTCACATAATAACCACCCAGTAGTGTTAGATGTATTTGAAAAATGCGCAATCGTAAAATTGTGCGACGGAAAATTGCGCTACAGAAAAATGCGCAAATACAAACTAATTATAGTAATGCACTTTACTTTTGTCATATTTTGTGGAAATGTTTTATGCTGCGCAATGTACATCTAGCCATTCTTTGTTAATGTCTATAAATTATCAATTTTTTTAGAAGACAAAAGTGCCGTTGCGCACTTTTTTTGTGTGCAGTTTTCTGTTGCGCAATTTCCCGATGCGTATCTTTCCGGTCACCATTTTTTAATATTACATTCTTTCTGATTATGTTTTTTTTTTTTTTTAAACTGACATCCGTCGCAGTTTTTTTTTTAATGTTTAGCTTCATGTGCGTAGCTTCATATCTTTTATTGATGTATAACATTTCAAATCGGTGGTTAACTCGAATACCATGTTAATGACTGTTAATGAGAAAAGGTAGGGGGGAGGGGGTACGTAATTTTGTGACGATGTGTGATGAGGAGGGGAGGGGGGGGGGGGGAGGTAAAAATTGTCAAAAAAGCGTGACGTCATTTATGGATGACCCCTTAATATTTCAACAACTTATTATAATCTGATTACACATTGTCTGTCCTCAGTAACATTCCTGCATTAGCCGACTTCCTGATGCTACTGCCTCCTACAGCTAAAATCACCTACCTGCCTGTGTTCGTTATAATCTGCTTCTCTGTTTTGGCCTCGCTGGTATTCACAGAGTTTTCGGAATTCTCTACGGTCAAGGCCGCGTTTTTAAACGTCACAGGCCTCCTCCTAAACCAGGGCCTTATGCCTAAGATCGTTCGAGCCTACCGGTTGATAGGCCAGATATACCTGTGTACCACCTTCGCGTTTTTGAACTTCATCATCGTTAACTATTACATCATGATATTGACTGAACACTACGCAGAAATCTGCATTCTCAACCAATATTTGTATAAAGGAAAGAAGGAGAGCTTAATAGAGACGATAGGTAAATGGATTCATGACGCGTCCATGAAAAAGAAATTGTTGAAAGACGAGGCGAAGGAGGACGAAGTGGAACGACAAAAGCAGGTGGATGTCAAAAAACAACAACAGCTTAACGCGATATACGGCGAAGAGGACAAGGATTGGATAAGACTTTGTATTCCCAATACAGAATGACCTCTTATGCCAGTTAGAATAACATAAAGCCCTGTAATGTAATTGTTTAGACTTTGTATTCCCAATACAGAATGACCTCTTATGCCAGTCAGAATAACATAAAGCCCTGTAATGTAATTGTTTAGACTTTGTATACCCAATACATAATGACCTCTTATGCCAGTCAGAATAACATAAAGCCCTGTAATGTAATTGTTTAGACTTTGTATACCCAATACATAATGACTACTTATACCAGACATATGGCCCTGCAATTTTTTTTTTAAATCTCGTACGAAACTATGCTGCATTTAAAAGAAATTTGACAAAGGGATTTAAGAAGTGTCTGGGAACCATTTGAAAATGTTCGTAAAAGTTATTTTCTCGAGGGCTGTGTTGCACCTTTACATAATGTAGAATGGACCCATCTCTAGATAAACACACACTGGGCATATTATGGGCATAGTAAGGGCATACTATGTGTTCTCTAAGATAAAGCAAGTACTCTGTGGGCATGCAGGAGGCAATGAAGTATATTGTGTGAATACCACAGACACAGTGGCATTTTTATGGGGTAATAACAAGGGCAAATTGTGATTATTTTGTGTCAGTCGACCTAGTGTATTAATGCGCCATCTGTCCAAGAAAATATGTAGCATGCTAATACATTTTATCTAGCTAAGTAATACGATACGAGTTCGGCTTTGCCAGTTCAACAGCTCACTATTCCGTGTCGTTTTTTCCCCCCAAACGAACCAGCATCTTTACGAATGTAATTTACATATTATCGAACACGGGTACAACCTACCAACTACAAAGTCTTTATAAACTAAAAAAATATCGCTAGGTATGTCCCAGGTGCTGGCACAAATAAATAACACCAGCTTCTGTGAATTTACATGGGATGTACACCCATGATACGTCAATGCAATTAATGCTATTTTAATTTATTTAATTACAATAATAAATTATACATTTTTATAGCTTGTCTTGTGATTTAGTGAATACAAATCACATTTTTTAAAAACTGATTGAATTTCGTGAATATTTATCGTGGTGCGTCTTACCTCTGCGATATATAACAACTTTAAAGACATTTTTAAAGACATACGTAAAATACGGTTGCTATTATCGAAGTGGGGTATTTCCATTGCTCTTAATTGTTGTTTTTTTAATGTACGCTTTAAGTCAGTTTAACTCATAAGATAATTTATTGTTGATTCATGTGCAATGAGTATATTTCTAATTATTCATGAAAATTGTTTAAGATGCATGTCTTTCAAACGACAGTACGGTTATCTTTTAAATAAATATGTTTATGAAACTATGACTATGAATGCTATTATATATTGTGCTTTCTAAATAATAATTGAGAAATTGCATTGTAATTGCTACAACCATTTTTGTTAAAATGTTTTTTTCTGTTATACAGTTCCTAAAATATATTAAAGTGTGCATATAGTATTTAAAGTAAAATCGTATAAAACTAGATTAAAATAAACATTAGGGGATGCAACTCTGTTTCTTTTGAAGACGGCCGAGTGTACTGCTAGTAATTTTATTGGAAATATAGATTTTTACCTGTTTATATGAAACAGCTGCTCCTTTTCGCCGGAAACCTAGCACGATTCTGATGTGTAAAATTGTGGAATTTCGGCTTTACCAGTCTTGCCCTTGAGTTAACACCAATCCAGGGGAGGTAATTGTGAAACAGAAAACTAAAAGAATTTCGGACTTACAGAACTTTATTAATATCTTTATCTTTAGCACGAAAAAAAAAAAAAGAAAACTGAGACATTACTTTCCCGTGAGCGTATCTTCAATATTAATAGGGCTGGTAGGTAGGTCACCAACCAGTTCTATGGCTCATGTAGGTTTTATTGAGCCATAGAGATGGTTGGTGACCTACTTACCAGCCCTATTAAGTAGTATTAAGACTAAGTACTGAAGAGTCTATAAAAATACATTGATTTTCAGAAAGTCAGTCAAATTTGTGCTATAAAAAATAAAAACTACTAAGACACGAAAACAAAACAATTAGTTTTACCCACTGTTCAAGTTCAAAGTAAAAGCAAAAACAACTAGACTCTAGATCTACATTATATCAAAGACAATAATAAAATGTTTCAGTCAATTTAAAAGCTTTATTAATGTTAATTACATTTGAACAAAGTCATTTCACATTAAATAATTTGAACAATGTTTAAAAGATGGTTTAAATTAAAATTTGAACTACTCATGTTATATAAAATCATAGTGACATGAGCCTAAAAATTAACCATAATAATATACTGATGCTTGTCTATTTATATATTACATTGTTTCTTATACATACTGCAATGAATGTCTAAAAAAAATATAGATTACTTCTGTCCAAACATTTATATATTATTCTTAATAATAGAAATAATGTATTTAATGTTTAAAATAAAGGTAATTATTATGGTAGAACTTAAGTCCTAAAATATCCCAGTTTAAATCTAAAGGTACCTGTATTTGAACTGAAAGTCAGATTCTCACATAGCATATCTATCTATTTATACCTCGTTTTACAATAAAAGTAGCAAACACTTCTACCTGATTCATAAAACAGAATTTCTTAACCTCAAAATAACTTTAAAAATACATTATTTTTATTTCAAACGGTGAGGGAAATATATGAGCCATGTAGCAGTATATTGGCAGTACATTTGTGAGAAGTAAAAAAAACAACAACACACAATCACTGAAAGAGCCAAAAATATCCACCCTACAATATAGCACATCCATATGCATTTTCACAGATAGATATTATTCTCTTATGGCTTTTCTATACTCTCCACACGAACATTCCATCTGCACTCCCTCCACCACCCACATATCATACCAACAACCCCCACTTTTAATATCACACATCCTCATTGTACCCATAGAACCATGAAGTAGTTAACTACCCATAGGAAGACTAAAGTTTGAAACAACATGGAGACATTTAAAGCTCAGTAACTGGAAGCCTAGACCAATTTGTCCTCAACGAGAGACCCAGCATGCCAGAATTCTATTTACATCTGCCATACATTTAAAAGCCCAACCCTGTGCTTCAACCTCAGACTAGCAAAAGTCCCTTCTCTTTTTACACTGACTATTTACTTCACAAGTCCCTTCTCTTTTTACACTGCCAGGAATAAAAGTAATTGTAAAAAGCAAAAACTTCTTTCAACAAGAACACAAAAACACCAGCTTTTCAACAATAGGAAAATAGCAAGTACTGAACACATTTTTCATTTAACCAGTAGTTGATAGAATTGATCTTTTAAAAATATTTTAGTTAGTAGTCTTAATTGCTTGGCTCAAATTTAAACACAATCAGAAAAAGGTCAAAGGTGTAACTTGAATTTTGAATACTTTTAAAATTTTACTTTTAAGAATATTTATGTAGATTTGACAGGAACACAACAGACTGATTCAGGTATTTGTTAACATTGTAATGTAAAATACTCAACAAATCAAACAAAACAATTTGTTAGCTATTTCTGCAAACATTATAATGGACATCAATGAGTTGGCAAAGGACTTCAATCAGTATTGTTGACATGGATAAAAATTATGTTTTTGTCAATTTTGTGTTCATAGTGGCCATAAAACAAATATTTAAAAAAATTAAGGATAAGCTGATAATATTTCAGAAATTTAATATTTTAAGAATCCATGTTACAAGAGTTACAAATGCAGAGAACTTGAAATTATTTTCTTTTACATTCAAGGCCACATATCTATTTATTTACATCAAGCGTTAAAAAGACCTCAAAAACCCCTCTTTGTAGCAATTTGTACTCAAAACTTTGCAGATATATTTGTTTAATACAAATTTTACTTTTTTTGCACATGGCGTAGTTATGCCATGTTTATTAATATAATAAAAATGAAAATAAAAACCCAAATGTTTGGGCTTTTTTTAGTTTTTTAAATTTTTTGTTTAGCTACCAAAAGTACTATAACTATCAAATCTGTAAAGTTTGACAAAAACCTCACAACAAAAGTTTTAAAACCACAATGTTTTTAAAAACTATTTTATTTTTAAAATAATTTTTGGGTCTTTCGACTTGTTTTGAGACTACTCTTGTTGTCCCTTTGAACAGATTTTAGATAGGGGGATGAAACATATTAGAATGCAGCTTTTGCTCATGAACTAAGTCATACAAACTAGAACATTTTTCTACTTTATTTAACAACATAAAGTTTAATAAAAACAGAAAATTTCCACAAATAAATTCAATGAAACAATTAAGGTATACAATCATTAGATAACTGGCCCTTAGCAGAGCCATCAATAATTAGGTATATAACTAAATTATGCAGAGACCACCAGTAAAGTTAAGAGTACACAGCATGTGACATAATACAAGTAGGAAAGTCAATTAAAACTGTACAAGCTGGCTATGTACACAGTTGAGTACTTTGTTGCTGGGGAAGTGCTAGAGAGCATCCACACTGTATCCACACTATCAGCCAAGGGGATTTTTATTTAAATCAGCCACTCCATATCCACACTGTCATAGCACTATCCATTGTCAGTGTTTCTTTCAGAAAAAGAACAGACACTGCACTGGTAAAAGTATATATATATTTGCTATAAAAATTCAATCTCATTTGGGGGTTTGAGGGGACTGCCCCCCACTGTCCATTATCAGGTTACCAAAGAATTTATATCAGAATGTATGCCTATAGCCTTAACACAACATTGTGTTATAGCTGCACACAATTATAACCACAACAAACTTGTTGTTCATTACTTACACAATACCAGTCTTCACAAAGTTACATCAGAAATTATAACCAACAACAAACTTAAGCTTTTAGCACTAGTTGTGCATTACTTACTTGATACCAGTCTTTACAAAGTTACATCAGAAATTATAACCACAATTACAACCACAACAAGCTAAATTTTTCAGTCTACTAGAACCCTCACTATCTGTTCATCTATTACAATACACCAGTCTATTTAATACTGAATAATGTGGAGCACATAAATTAAAAGTTTAACAAAAGCAGTTAGGGGCAACTTACTTTGTTCAATTAGTTAATAATATCCTAATAAGGAGAAAATAAAAGCTGTGGAACATCAATACAATTGTGAATTTTAACATGAACAATTTAGGTAAGAAATATGAACAGACTGTGTGTTATTCATAAGCAGCTATTTAAACATGATGTATAGAAGTTTATTTAACATAAACTTGACAGTAAACAAAGAAAATAATTTAGATATTTGGATCACAATCAGTTAAGATACAATAAAAAAATCTTTGACAAGTGCCACACAAAGATGATGCTCAGCATGTCAAATCAACAATGGAAATTAAAAATTTTTTTTTAATTAAACAAAATATGAGGATGGGTAAACTGCCATCTCAACATTAACAGGCTTTAAACAATAATGAAACATAACTTTAATGAGTGATGAACAGGAGCTAAAACCTATTTTAATGCCTAGTTTTTAAAATCTTACCAAATTAACAATACATATTAATTACACTTTCCAATTATCACAAAAAATAGAGACTAGAATTAATAACGAATTCTATCAAGCATCATTCTTTAACTTGTTAACTCAGGTATTTCAACAATTATCTCTCAATTTTATGATGACTAATGAGTAAGATCTTATTATAATTAAGATGACTGATATATGACAGTACCTTTAATGCTGGTGTACATTTCTTAAAAATAATATATGAACATGGGTTACAACTGAATATAATGACTCATCTTAAACTTCATGAATCATCTCCAATTTTCTCCAGCAGAAAAAAAAGCATTCACAAACTCAGAATCTCCTTGATTGTTGAAGTGTTCTGTATTCAATGTTTTTGGGTGAGGGCCCACAGAGTACTCTCGGAATCCCATCTCCCTCAATCTTGTGTAAATCTGAACATAAATAAAACCAGATATTAGAAAATCACAGGTTGACTCAAATACACAAATGGTGTTAAAAAAACAGTCAAAGATATTTTAAGTTGTAAGAAGAAGTACAACCTTATATAAGTACACATAATCTTCTTTCACTGGCCAGTCAGGGAAGAGATGGAATTCTAACATAAACTGACGTATAGATGGGAACATGTTTGTTTCCATGAGGTTATCTACAACATCCCACTCATGCCCTTCAATGTCAATCTTAAGCACATCTATAACACGCTGGTGAGGAAGTAAAAATGGGATCAATAAAAACAAATGTACAATTATATAAAGCTGGGCATGCACACAATGGAGAAAAAAAATTTGTTGGAACTAACAACTGCAAGGGAAACAGTTGTGTTCAAGGGAAATAACTGTAAGATACTAATTTGTGCACAAGGGAAATAACTAATTTTTTTTTTTTGTCAAGTGAGGGATTAGTTTAGCAATGTAAATAATTCTCTTCCAGGTACCTTTTCATGTCCTAACATTTTCTTGACAGATTTTAAAGTCCGCATCTTCCAGACCTGTTTGCTGGTGACATAAGAATCTTTCCTGGCAATGAAACCATCAGTGTTGGTGTTGCTGAGACCAAGGTTGTGGAAGGTGCTGTTGATGTCTCGCTTGTGATCTGACTGGTTCATGCTGAAATAATGTTTTAGGACAGTTGGCTCACAATCACAATATAGACACTGGTGGTCACTACGGCAAGTAATGGGCTTGAGGAGTAAATGAAAAAGTTGAGCCAAGTGGAGAGTCAATGGCAAGTTTTAAGCTGACATAATAATACTAAAGCTTTAGAACCAGTGGCACTTGCATATTGACTTTTGATATACTCCTGTTAATTATAATTTTATGAGTAATAAAACAGCGACATAATGGATTGGAGAATCAATATCTAGACAGATTAATCTATCATTTGCCTATTTTTTGTAACCTCTGAATTAGGTTGTGGACTAAAGATGTAAGCATTAATTTATTTAAAATTGTAGGCCTTTATATTAAGAAGCCTGAATAATTATTATCTTATTTTTTGTGTGAATCCTAGCAGTTAAACATTTTATTTATTGAAGTTAAAGTAAAATCCTAGGAAAAACATTAGGTAAAGTCAAGATACACAGCCTGGACCAAAATGAAAAAAAAACTGTTCAAACTTAGGAACAAAATAAAATGATAAATGTCTAACAAAAATAAAAACAGGAATGGAGGTGTTCTAAATGTTAAGCCACCAACCTGGGATCAAATGAGTGAACCTCACAGCCAAGTTTTGCCATGGCATCATCGAAGGAGAAATCAAAATTTATTCTGAAAAAAAAACAATGAGGAATGATGGTTTATTTGACAAAATATAGTTTTAATTAAAACATTAATTAGGAATTTATGAGTGAATACACAGAGACTGTGGGACAGTCCTAGTCTACCTCAGTTGGAGGTGAAGAAAGAATGTAGGCTTAACTTCTTCTTTCTTCTTCTTCGTTCTTAATTTTAGTGTTGGAAGGTATCCCCTCCATCACAATTAAGTATACACGACAACTGGTTATTCGCCATTGAGGCCATTGACTCCGATTTCAGCCTGCTTTTCTTTTTAGATTTGCTTCCACAGCCTTTTTCCAACCAAGAACAAACTACAAGGCAGCAGTTGTTTGATTTTGGAGTTGTCTCTCCTAGAAGAGTGGCTGTCCCCAGCTAACGAGCCTCATCTGCCCGAGGGTTCAAACGAGACTTTTCGGTTTAGCAACCAAGAGCTTTACCAACTTGACCACGCCGACCCCAAATTCCCCTATATTTTTGAAACAGAATCATTCGAAATATGTTGTTAAAACAGCTGCAAGGTCTTGAAGAAAGGATACAATAGGCCTACTACCTTTAAGCAGTCATGATCCAAATTTACTTATAACACATTAAATTAATTTAAGCTATAAAGTTAAGTCAGCTGAAGACTTAAATTGGTGCTCGAAGTGCCAGAGACTTAGTAATTAAAGTTATATGTTCAAAAGTAAATTCAATTACTTCATTAATTGATGCAATTAATAAATTGAAACTAATTATTCTTTAAATTGCAGTTTGATTAAGGTCTGTCTGCTACTCACGCATCCCTCCCCAACCCACGCATCCCTCCCCAACCCACACATCCCACCACCTTCTTCTTCCTCGTTGTTAATAGTTGAAAGGGATTTCTTCTAATTAATTTAGAAGAAGAAATTAGAAGGTAATGTGTATATATATATATATATATATATATATATATATACATATATATATACATATATATATATATATACATATATATACATACATATATATATATATATATATACATGCATATATATATATATATATATATATATATATATATATATATATATATATATATATATATATATATATATATATATATATATATAATATAATATAATATTATATTATATAAACCCCTGGTTGAATAGTAAAAAAAAACTCACCCAAATGAGTAAACAAGACAAGGTGGTTTGACTGTATAGGGCTTATCTTGACACACATGCCAGTTACCATATGCAACTTTATTTTCACAGTTGTGGCGCAGAGGTGAATTAATGTACCTATGTTTAATGCAGTAAATTTTCTGTCAGTGAAAAATGTAATATAGGCACAACCTTGTGTTTGGCAAAACTTCTAAAAGTTGATGAAAAACGACAAACTGGCAATGCAGAAATCTAAAAAGTTGAAACATAATTAGTGTACCAGTCAATCATAGCAGCTGCCTGCCACCATGTTGTAATGGTGTCTTCATGGTTAGGGTCGGCCAATGGCACCTTTGTGGCTGTATCACCAAACAGTTTTTTATACTGTACCAGGTAGTCTGAAAGCATATTATAATACTGTTTATTAAAACAAAAAATAAAATAATAATGCAAGAAGGCTGAAATAGTTTATATGGACATTTAAATTTTTTATACCTTATTATTATGATATGTTTTAACTTGCTTCTTTATTATTATATAATATAGGTCTATACCAGATAAAATCTCTATATTGTGCTGATACATGAGTTTACAATTATCCAGTTCATATACAGCAGAATGTAAAGTAAAACTAATAAAATGAAGATGGAACAATGTATAAATTAATACAAATACTAATGCCTTTAATGTGGAATTTTGGAATCACTTAGGAAAACTGTACGAGATGAAAATCCCTATCCATGATTATTGAATATATACAGGAAATGAAAAAAGTACTCACTGATTGCACCTGAATTATCCACTTCATCTTTTCTATGTACCTCATTATGTTGGTACTGCTTTACTGAATTTGCTGTTGTTTCAGAAGGAATATCTTGATGTTTCAATTTTGACGACTGAACTTTATCCACAACAGTTTGAACTTCTTTATCTTGAAGTGTGTCTTCGTTTAGGTCTCCAGGTTTAGCATGAATGTTAAAAATTGCTGTGTCCTTTGATTGCATGTGTACTGTTAGAAACACTAATGCCAGCCCTAACATAAGGAAACAGATCAACCACAGAAGCTTGCGTGAGGAAAAAATTGAAGTTGACATCTTTAATTCTCTGAAAAGAAAGTAATACATCTTAGTAGAAGGATTACTTTAATTATTAGTCATTGATCTATATATTGTACACAGGAAATCAAATCATGACCACAGGGCGCAATACTGATTTTCATCTTAATTTTAATCAATAGAAAAAGAGATACTCTAGAATGCTAGATCTAGAACTAAAGAGATATTTTTATTTTATTACACATCTTAAAATAAAATTTACCTAGATCTAGTCTAAATTTCAATAAATCTAAAGTTTTTTATATAAAAAATGTGTAGATCTAGATCTAGATTTTTCTAGATAGAGTCTAGATTAGATCTAGATGTACTAGATCTACGTAGATCAAGTAATGTATGTTTGTAAGTTTTAAAGTAAACTATGAGATGAGTACAGTACTAGATTTCTAGATCTAGATTATTCTAGATCTAGATCTAGATCTATAACTTGAGGGTACCCTGTTCTACTTCTGTTTTCTGAAACCATTTTTAAATAAAATTAGTCTATAGATTATAGATTTAGAAAATCTAGATCTAGTCTAGTATTAGTAGATCTAGATCTCTAATTATTAGTAATCCACGCTCTCTAGAACTAGACTAGGACGTAATTTAAATTGCTATACTAGCAGACGACTGTCTTTCAAATCCAGGTTTCCTATGAACTTAAAAAAACATATCGCCTTTTTAAAAATGAATTTCGTTTTCTACAATATAGATCTAGATCTAGGCCCCTAAGTCATTGATCTATTATTCGTGTTTTTGCAGGGAAATTGTTTATTTTTCGTCACAAACGCAAATATCAGTAAAGTGTTGCAAGCCATAACATAACCACATCATAGGGCTATTCTGCTAGCAGCTAACCACATATTAAATTCCCAAATTATTATTTTATAAAGTAATCGTGCAACCTCGATTAATTTTTGACATTTAATGTTTAGTATACTTAGAGAACTAGATCTAGATCTAGATCTAGATCTAGTTCTAAAAACAAATAATATTATGATAAAGCTATAAAATAAAATTTAGGATTAACTATTATAATCAAAATTTTATGATAGACCTACATTTCCTTTGAAAATGAGATGGTAGAGACTTAGATAAGCTTTAATTTATATTAAAAATTTAAGATGATCGCAGGGGCGTAGCGAGGGGGGGGGGGGGGGGCGGGGGGTCCGGACCGCACCGGGTGACACCATTTAGGGGGGTGACACCAAGGCAAAAAATAGCAAAATATATAGAGAAAAACTTGAGGAGGGGGGGGGGGGGGAAGCAAATCGAAAGTTTGAGGGGGGGGGGGGGGTGCTAATCGAAAACTTGAAAGTTTGTCCCCGGGAAGGGTCGCTACGCCTCTGGGGGGTGACACCATTAAGTACCGCACCGGGTTACACCCGACCTCGCTACGCCACTGGATTGTCAAACATTTATATTATAGCCAGTCTTTCTTTCTGACATTTTTCCAGATGACTGAAAGAAACTCCGATTATTGCCCACGCTGGGGTGGGGTTGGGGGTGTGGTGGGGGTGGGGAGGGGGTGTAGAGAGCGGTGACATGAAAAATGTGCAAAGTAAAAATACGCACAAAACTTGTGCAATGGAATGTTCAAAATCAATAAGTTAAAGACCTTAGCAAAGAATGACCGCATGTAAAATGAAGCATAATAAAACATCTTTCCAGGAAATATGACTAAATGATAATAATGTACTAATATAATTAATTTATATTTGTGCATATTTCCGTTTGCGGTGTGTCCAGTTGCGTTTTTATCTGAAAACTATCATTTTGCTAAATTCCTAAAATTCTATTTAATTTTTATTTTGTCTTTGATGATGTACACACTTCTAAGGTTGAATATGTTTTAAAAAAATCAAATTTAATTTTTAAGGTTTGGCATATTAATGTGTGTGTGACATTAATGTTACTCATATTGACTGTACGTCATCTAGACAGATGACAGTGAATGTAAATTTAAAAAATGAATAAACAAATTGGCCCTTAAAAAAATATATTTTTAAAATCGATTTTGCCGTCAACTATGCAGCTTGTTAAGGAAAAGAAAAAAAAAATTTTATCTAAAACTTATTAAACAACATCTTTGAATTTAAAAAAAAGTGTGCAGGTTAGTATAGTGAAGATTAAAAAAATTTAGCCATGCAACCCAGCTTGTGATAAATAAAACAAGAATTTTTTAAGATTAAAATTACAATTGTAGATTCTGCGTTGCTGTGTAAGTCAATACAATAAGAAGTTTTACGTTTTTTTTAAACAGGATAACAGCATGGTCACGTTGTCCAATAACATGGATTAGACTAAATGACACAAGCGTCTTTGATTGCCTGGGAGGGCAAAGTTTAACCTCAAGTATCTTCTTCTATATATATAATTCTCTTCTTGGAAACGCTAGAAAATAAGCTGTAAGCGCGCTCCCTACCACCCCACCCTTACATGGTCCGGTGAGCTGTGGTTCACGCTAAATGTTTACAATCGTAGAGCCGGGTTTAGTGACGGCTATTAGGGGCAGATAATTTAGTTTGAAACGATTTTAAACTTAGGGGAGGTAACTAAGCGGAGGCTGCTTTCATGGGGGGGGGAGGGGGGTAGTATTGTCCTTAACGACCTACTGATAGTGTTTTAAAGCTAATATTTTCAGTGGCAGCATTGGTCAGAGGCTTAGCGACCCTCACCGGCGCCCGGGGACAAACTTTTCGATTTGCGCCCCCCTCAAGATTTCGATTTGCACCCCCCCCCCCTCAAACTTTCGATTTGCACTCCCCCCCCCCCCCTCGAGATTTCGATTTGCACCCCCCTCAAACTTTCGATTTGCACCCCCTCAACCTTTCAATTTATTTTTCCAACCCATTTTGGCGCCCCCTAAGGTCGGCGCCCTGGGACTTATGTCCCCCCCGCCCCCCCCCCCCCCCTCGCTACGCTACTACTGTCTGTCGAATTCACAAATTATGAATTACTGAAGAGTAGAAAATAAAACTAAATAGCGGCGTATGATATGCCGCGGGTCGGCTCGTCTATCTATATATATAATTCTCTTCTTGGAGACGATAGAAAACAAGCTGTAAGCGCGCTCCATACCACCCCCACCCCTACATGGTCTGGTGAGCTGTGGTTCACGCTAAATGTTTACAATCGTAGAGCCGGGTTTAGTGACGACTATTAGGGGCAGATAATTTAGTTTGAAACGATTTTAAACTTAGGGGAGGTAACAATTTATCAAATACGACCTATTACTCTTTATCAGTGGACTTCAACATATGACATGTGTAATTTGACCTCAAGAACTTGGAAACTTAGATTTGTATCAACAGATTACACATAGGCCTGGGCTTTATCTCAAAATGGAATATATTTGTTCGGGAGTGTATATTTTTTTTTTTACATTAACGTTCGTTTCGATTTGCACTTTCTTTACACTGTTAGAAAAAGTATCATAAAATTCAAATTCAGTTCGATATTTTCTACACAGTGAACTATAATAAAAATTGGAAAAAAGTTGAAGCAATCTGATTGCGGAGATGTAATATGTAGATTTGCCACCTATCCTAAAATAACGTCAAACCTCACCCCTCAAAATTGCAGTTGAATTTTCCTTAAAGTAATTAAAAATGGATTAAAATCATGTCTATATCGTGATGTGCCATCTCCCGTAGTGTCAGATAAGAATATTCGAGAAAGTTTAAGGGAGATTACTCCCAGTTTATTAATTACATAAACTTTTAAAAATAGAATACAATCTCGTAGAAAAAAAGAATTGCACACCAAGTGGACGCCAAACAAAATGTGTATAATAGTGCGGAATATTATTAATACTTTGTAAATTTACATGCGTTTTTGAACAATCGGAAATATCGAAAATTACTACTTCCGGTCAACGGAAATTTGTCAAAATTTGAAAGATGGCAGAGAATTAGATCTTTTACTTACATGTGAAATTTCAATTATCTATCTGAAAAAGTACTCAAGTGATAGGCTTTTGAAAAAATGAAAGTAGAAATTTTTCCACTTCCGGTTGTAAAAAATCGCTGAAAAGTTGATACAGATCTACAAATTTGATATAGATCTAGTACTTATATATGAAATTTCATCAACCTAGCTGTAACGATACGCAAGTTATCGTGTTTTCAGACACACACATATACACACACACACACACTTACAGACATACGGACAACTGACATGATTGCAAAACTATGTTTTTTCCGACTCATGGAGGTGTATAACTTCGAGATTTGCAAAAATCTCGATTTCGATTTTTATTTTTTGCACGCATAAAAAGTTTTTCTCTATAGGCCTACTTCGTATACGAGAAAGTAAAAAGTTAAAAATTAAGAATTTTCATTTGTATAAAACCATTAGGTCTGCTCATTATTACTGATAATATCTTAATTAAAATGATTTTATTAAAATGATAAAATGAAATTAATCCAAATCTTCCACTAAATTAATATCAAAGTCAACAAATGGATCTATATCTACATTTCTACACAATTTCAGCCAGCAGACGACTGGAAAATGACCTATCTAGTAGCTGTGCCTGTCCGGATGGGACCAGTAATGTGGACAGACAGGAAGACATGGGCATCCTTGGGACGCGGACACGGAAAAATCAATGCTGCCTTAGGTTTACCAGGGGGAAAAATTTCTAGGTCACGATGCGCTGTCTCCAATGGACATCAACAAGAAGTCTCGAGGCTAAAACGGTGTACGGTGTTATTAAAATAAATATGGTTACAAAAATCTGGTTTTTGTCGGACGTAACCAAAGACTGAATGCAATTTATGTTTTTAGTATTTGACTAAACAACATTTATAAAAACAACCCCAAAACAATTTAGTTGTTTACATTTGTCAATAAATGTTAATACAAAGTCAAAACTAGGTCATGTGTTTTTAAAAATTATTAGTAAAAAAAAATTCGGGGAAAGTTTTGCGTATAAAAAGAGAGGGAATGGGTCAGAAGTTCAACTACGAAGGTTCCGTACAGCCCATCAATGTTTGTTTTGAAAGTGGTTTTTCAGGTTATAATGTAGGATTGATGAAAATAAATAGAAAAGTAGTCTAAAAACAAAAAAATTGAATTCCAAGTTCTCTGCATTTGCAATTTTTATAAAATTGATTCTTAATATATTACAATATTAAATTTTCGAATTTGTTTTTCAAACTTAAGTTTTAAAAAAATGTGTGTGCTTGTGAGTGCGCCCCCCCCCCCCCCACACCGAATGAAATATAATTATAGAAAATATATAGGCTTACTTTAACCTGTGCCCATCCTTGCTTCCCACAGGTAATTTAAGCCCCCAAGTGCCCTCTACCCCCCCCCCCCCTTCTTTGAAGTGATCGGCACTGCCCCAAATTTAATTACTGACAGCAATTTTAATGCAGATAACACAAGCCATGTTCCCTTCTAATGTGATTCCTGTAATTTACATTTCCAAAAATTACTGTGTTTGTTCGAACGAATGCCACAGTGAATTGTGAAAGACTACGGAGGGGGGGATTGTAACTTATATGTGGGGTGGTAGTCTTGGAAATGTGGGATGGTAGTGTTGGATGTGCGGGGTGGTAGTCTTGGATGTTAAATAAAGTTATGTAGGGCTAGGCTGAGACAAAATGGCTGCTTCTTTATGTTATGGAAAATGTGAAGAGTCCCAAAGAAATCGGTAATGTTTACATGTAGTTTTGTATGCATTATATGTAGCCTATGTATTATATATATATATATATATATATATATATATATATATATATATATATATATATATATATGTATATATATATATGTATATATATATATATATATGTATATATATATATATATATATATATATATATATATATATATGTAACTAGGGTAGGCCTAGCTACTAGTTACAAATCTGATAACGAACGATAAGCCGAGACGCAGTATTACAGTCTGATGCAACCGATAGCAGGTGGCTTATTGGATCGGACTGATAACAATCTCAAAGCCAACGCGTGCTATTTTGGGAAACGGTACGAGGGGATTCAGACGGCCTGTCAACTTTGATTGATAGGATGCAGATGTTTATGACACGGACTGTACGTTAGAACTGCGCAACTAGTGGTCGGAGACATCGAGTACAAGTATCGATTACGGAGGAATACAAGTACGAAGATGAGTACGAATACAAGGGATAAATAGGAGGGGACGGCTGAACTCGTTCTCTTCCCTCTTCATCGCTCGCTTTAGATCAGTCAGTCTGTGTGACATATCAAGTTGGTTATATTGTGTTAAGAAGGACAATAGACATGTGGATTCAGTTATATGAAGCCTAGTGAGGACTGTTAGGGGTCAGTTGATTCAGACTATTATTTTGAAACATTCCTGTTGATTCATTGTGTTATATTGAAGCATTTCTTGATTCATGTAATAAAAGGATCAATAGCGAACCTGCATCTTCGAGTCTTTCTACTGTAGTCGATGTTGTGTAGCATGAGTGGTTCAACTCGTTACAATTGGCGTTGTCGGGCAGGATAGACTCGGGGAAGGTTACAATTGGCGCTGCGACCAGGATGAATTCAACTAGACTTGCCGTTTGAGGCACCCATAGTCAACCTTGTGCATAACTGTGTTTTGTGTGTATGTGAATTCGGACATTCAGGAACTGTGAAAATTGAGGAACGAGGAAAATTTTTTTTCATACACACACGGTAAGAAACGTCTTTTTTATTTGAAGGAAATAAATAAAAGGGAAAACTGAAATCAGAATCGAGGAAATTGAAAAGAACAGAGATGAGACACCTTTCATTATCATTCTGGCTTGGTGTCACATGCTCTTTTGCTGCTGCAAGCATGTGGCTCAGTATACCCCTAGTTGTAGCACCAACTACCCTGGGGACAGCTATGGGGCTGACCACCAGCATCCAGATAATTGTCATTGGTATCTCCAACTGGGTTGTTGGACAAATACTGTGCAAAGATGGCAACCAAGATATGGATGTAACGCTTGGACACTGGAAATGTGTCATGAGCTCCCTTTTGGGCAACACTATCTGCTGCATAGCTGCAACATTTTTCCTTGGTGTAAGTGGCAGACGCGGGAGTGATATTTTAGATATCGGAAAGGAACAAAAACTCCTGCTGGCCCAACAATCTGAGTCAGACAAGATAGGCAACGGTAAAGATGACCCTTTGCCTCCAGATGGACCAGGACAAAATGTGGACAAAAAGCCGATCCATATTGTGGTCCTGCCCAGTGAGTCCCACATCAACAAATTTCACGGGGACGGTGATCCAACCCTAACCAACAGGTTCAGTGAAGAGGTCAGGGCTGCCTGGGCCTCAAGATACATGTCACCAGAGGAAAGATTAAGACTGCTGATGGGAAGTATAGGAGAGACGGTCAGGGCAGAGGTCAAATGCCACGATAAAACCATCCAATCAGATCCAGATAAGGTGCTGGATCTGATTATGGAGACCTTTGGGGAGAGACGGTCGGGATCGCAACTGCTATCAGGGTTCGTAGGCTTAAGGCAGAGAATGGCGGAGAGTGTGATGGAGTACTCACATCGGATGAACAGGGCCTTTGATTCGGTAAAGGGCAAAATACCAGACATTGATGTACGCCTACTGAGGGACCAGTTCATCGAGGGGCTAGCAACCCCGATCCTAAGAAGAGAGTTGAAAGAGGAGGTCCACAAAGACCCGCAGTTGACCTTCCTTCAGGTCAGGAACTCAGCGATCCGCAGGTCCGAGGATGAGGACCAATCGAACTGTTCGGTGGACAAAGTCTCTGTGCCTGAACAGAGACAATCCCCACCCACAGGGGCCGACACGATGGAGACCATGATGGCTCAACTGTTGGCCCACCTAGTTAAGGTTGACCAACGATTGGAGAGGTTAGAAAGCAGGTCAACAGCTGAGAATCAGGGCAAAAACGGGACAAAACAGAGACAGGTTGGACAGCCGCGACCTGCCGCTCCATCACTCCAATGGACGGCTGACGGTCGACCAATTTGCTTGTCCTGTTCACAACCCGGACATATGGCACGGTACTGTCCGGTGAAACGATCGCCCTCTGTAAGGCAGGTCAAGGCTACAGAGCGGCGAGGTAATGACTTAGTAAACAAAATGACACAGAAACACAGTAAGGAGAAAAAGAAAGGTAAAACACAACTAATAGAAAAAATGAACTGTGAAATGAACTTGAATGTTGAAAAGTTTCAAGTGAACAATTTGTTGGCTAAGAAAAATGATGATAGGGGAAGTTCATGCAAATTAAAAGCACAGGAGAAATGTTCATCTTTAGAGTGTCTGTTATCGGAAGAAGTAAATAAAAATAGTAGACAACAGAACAGTGTTGGCAAACTAGAAGAAATGAAAGAGTCTCAAACAAGACTTGAAGAGAAATTATCCGATATTGAAAAAGAACTTCAAATTACAGCAAGGCTGGGATCCATCGAAAAGCGATGGGCAGCAGAATTGGCACTCGTTGACCTGGAGAGAAAACATCGCCCGGGGCGGTCCAATGGCAATGCGGACGCTTTATCAAGGAATCCTTACGAGAGACCGGGTGATGAGGAAGAAACGCTGACAGGAATATGTGAGGTCAGAGCGTCAACAGATATCCCTCATGGGGTACAAGTGATGCAAAACGGGCAGACCGGGGTGGAGCACATATCCACAGAGCCCGAACATATGGACAGTGGTGATGTTAATTGCCTTAATCACAAAAAGATAAGAGATGCCCAGAGAACGGATAGTGGCTTACAACCGCTATTGAAATACGTCCAGGAACAAAAATTCCCAGGAAGAAGGGAAAGAGAACAATTTGGTCGAGAAACAAAGAAAATACTGAGTCAGTGGGACCGTCTCAGTATAGAGGATGGTGTTCTCATGCGGAGAATTCATGACCAAATTGATGGGACAATACACCAGGTGGTGGTGCCTGGACAGTTACGAGAAGAAGTGCTAAGGTTGGCACATGACAGGGCAGGACACCAGGGTCAGGACAGGACGCACAAAATATTACGACGGAGGTGTTACTGGCCCAATATGGAAGTGGAGGTCAAACGCCATTGTGAGGCTTGTGTGAGGTGTCAGCATGCGAAAATGCCAGTTGTCAAAATGAGACAGCCATCAGGACACCTACTAGCGACAAAACCACTAGAGATTGTGGCTATGGACTTTACGTCGTTGGAGCAATCATCGGATGGGACGGAACATGTGTTGGTAATGACTGATGTATTCACCAAATGGACGGTGGCGGTGCCCACGCGAGATCAGACTGCCAAAACAGTGGCAAAGGTCTTAATAGAACATTGGTTCATCAAATATGGCATACCAAGACAATTACACTCTGACCAAGGAAGGGCCTTTGAGTCAGAAGTAATTAACCAACTGTGCAGCCACTACGGGATCAACAAATCTAGAACAACCACATTTAATCCGAAAGGAAACGGACAGTGTGAACGGTTCAACCGCAGCATGCATGATTTGCTGCGTACACTAGAACCTGAACAGAAAAAACGTTGGCCTGATTTTCTCCCAGAGTTGGTATATCTATACAACTGCACACCCCATGCCACAACCGGCTTTTCGCCACACATGTTGCTGTTCGGACGGGAGGCTCGACTCCCTCTTGATTTGTTCCTAGGAAAAAGAGAGAGTATGACTGGCTCATACACCGCACTGGAATATGTGAATGAACATATGAGAAGAATTAGAGAAATGTACAGGGTAGTACAGGAAAGACTAGAACATGAAGCACGGCGAAGGGAACCGCCGGTACAGACAAAGGACCCGCCACTCAAACTGAATGACAGGGTATTACTGCGTAGCCACCCGTTAGGCAGAAACAAAATCCACGATCTCTGGGGACAGGAGATATGGCAAGTCGTGGAGATGCCTAAAATAGCAGGTGGCCCCTTTAAGATAAGACCCATCGATCACGCCAAACCGGATCGGTGGGCGAATATTGCTCAATTAAAGAAATATTGGAATAGGCAAGAAGAGCAGTTACACACAAGGAAATCCAAGACAATTAGGGAACCGGAAACTATAACGGAAATTCACATACCCATCCCGGAACCATATCACCATCAACAGAACAACCGCGATATACAAGTGGAGGATAACGGCAACAAAGAGGATCCCGTTCCTTCCAGAAGCAGAGAGACAGTAGACCATCAGATAAGTGGTCCGCGGAGAAGTTTGAGGAACAGAAGGAAGACGAAATTTTTTGTCAGCAACCATCAAGTCTTTCATGGTCGCGCTGGTATGAGAACAGACGGTTCAAAAAAGCTATAAAACTGAACTGGTGAAGGCACCAAACGAAAAGGGTGGATGTGAATTCTAGAACTGTTTTGTGTCTCAGGAAGACGATGTAGACACAGTTGATATGTGAAATAGGTATAACTGTCAATCGTATACGAATGGAACGTCGTGGACAGTGAGTGGAACAATAAAATTTTTTTTACGATTGTGCGATTGACTTTGGAGGAGTGCACCTGCCAGGCGTTGTTTGTGGTTGAAAACACACAAAAAAAGGCAGGGGTGGATGTAACTAGGGTAGGCCTAGCTACTAGTTACAAATCTGATAACGAACGATAAGCCGAGACGCAGTATTACAGTCTGATGCAACCGATAGCAGGTGGCTTATTGGATCGGACTGATAACAATCTCAAAGCCAACGCGTGCTATTTTGGGAAACGGTACGAGGGGATTCAGACGGCCTGTCAACTTTGATTGATAGGATGCAGATGTTTATGACACGGACTGTACGTTAGAACTGCGCAACTAGTGGTCGGAGACATCGAGTACAAGTATCGATTACGGAGGAATACAAGTACGAAGATGAGTACGAATACAAGGGATAAATAGGAGGGGACGGCTGAACTCGTTCTCTTCCCTCTTCATCGCTCGCTTTAGATCAGTCAGTCTGTGTGACATATCAAGTTGGTTATATTGTGTTAAGAAGGACAATAGACATGTGGATTCAGTTATATGAAGCCTAGTGAGGACTGTTAGGGGTCAGTTGATTCAGACTATTATTTTGAAACATTCCTGTTGATTCATTGTGTTATATTGAAGCATTTCTTGATTCATGTAATAAAAGGATCAATAGCGAACCTGCATCTTCGAGTCTTTCTACTGTAGTCGATGTTGTGTAGCATGAGTGGTTCAACTCGTTACAATTGGCGTTGTCGGGCAGGATAGACTCGGGGAAGGTTACATATATATATATATATATATATATATATATATATATATATATGTGTGTGCAGGGGCGGATTAAGCCTTTGTGTATATATCATTGAAGCTTTATTTTTAATAGTGAAAACCAACAATTAAGCAGTAAATTTGGGGGGGGGGGGGGAGGTAAAAATCGGGGGCCCTTGACAGCAGTCCTCTCAGCCCCCCCCCCTCCCTCCTCTAAATCCGCTACTGAGTGTGTATATTATATATATATATATATATATATATATATATATATATATATATATATATACATATATATATATATATATGTATATGTATAGCCACTGTATAGGCTACATGTAGCCTTCTGTGATAGCAATAAACAGCAAGAAACAGTGAGGTGTAGATCCAGTTTGTCCAGACAATCCCACACAAAAAGTTGGGACAGTGGTCGCCCCTGTGACAACATTCTTCCCGCCAGACGGTGATAAAGCAGACGACACAGCCAACAGGACGACCAGGATTGCAGGCTCGCAGCGCAATGTTAAACATCAAACCCGCGGTTAAACGTCAAACCTGTCTTTAAACCAAGGTCACTGGGATCTTTGCAACAACGGATCGGATTTAAAAGAAAAACAACGCACACAAGTAAACCCAATTTTCGGGAAAACGTAAAGTTTCTTTGAAGAAATAAAAGTGGAGGGGATGGCTGAAGACAAAGTAAACAGTTTGTATTCGAATGATTGATGCAATAAAATAAAAACTAGCACGGACATTTTATGTTGTCTGAAGAATTTTTTTTTATAAATACGGTGATCTGTTCCGCATGGCTCAGAGGCTGAACACGCACTGACTAACTCGTCTCAAGTTTGATTACGCGAGCTGATCTCAGTCTGACGTCGCTGAGTTTACTCAGCTGTAACTGATACCTGGACAGGATCGAGTGCTAACATGGCTAGCAATAGTGCTGACCACACAATCCCTTTATACCCTAAAAAAAGAACTATCTGCCAAACAGTGACCGATATAGTTGAGATAATTATAGCAATTTGTTACTGACGACTATTTGATGTCACACCCTGAGTGACGTAGGCAGATGTCTCGCGCTAAGCGTAAGCTATCAGCAACAGTGTACACATCCCACCTTAAATAATTTAAGTTATTAAAATCATTATTGAATAGGTGTCTGTCTATACATACATATATATATACATATATATATATATATATATATATATATATATATATATATATATATATATGTTTATATGTATGTATTTGCACATATAAGTGTGCGTATGTATGCTAATATAATAATGTACATTCAACTATGAATAACCAAGGTACTTAAGAACACTTAAGCGAACATCACTTAGACGAGAATATTTTACCATAAATGTTAACATTTACGACAAGAAAGCTGGATTACGTACAGCCAAATATTTATAAAATATAAACATCAATTCTCCTTCTTCTAGCTAAATACAAAGAAAGAAAAAAAATTACCACTGAGCACCCCCTCCCACCCCAACTGGCTACGCCACTGGTGAACTAATAACCCCAGCGAGGCGGGAGAATAGAGACCATGTTATTGTTATATACTCGCCTAATGTTATTGTTACATACTCGCCCTAATGTTATTGTTACATAATCGCCCTAATGTTATTGTTATATACTCGCCTTAACGTTATTGTTACATACTCGCCCTAATGTTATTGTCAAATACTCGCCTTAATGTATTAGCAGCGTAGTTGACCCTAAGCCCAGCCACCTAACACCTCCCCTACTGTTTCATTATTCACAACAATGCAATGTTGCTATTCAAAACAATACAATGCTGCTAATCTCAACAATGTAATATTGTTATTCACAAAAAAAAGTAATGTTGTTATTCACAACAATGTAATGTTGTTTTTTTCACTATAAGAGAAAAAACAACAACAAACAATTGATGGTAAGGTCACGACCGCCCTAAATAACGTAATGAGTCAAACAGTTTGTTGGAGGGTGGGGGGGGGGGTGAGACTTGTGATGTTGGGCTATGTGGGGGGGGGGGGGGGGGGTTAGGCTTGTGATGTTGTGCTATGTGGGGGGTAGGGGGTTAAAGACACATGAACTAGAATGTCGTTTAGATGTGCTTAGAAAGGGATGAGACACTGGAATAGGTATGTGTTTGCTTAGGGCAGAAGGTTGCAGAGAGGTCCATTTGGTGCTTTTATTTGTGGGGGTGCGGGGGTGGTTCTACCGTTTTGTGACAAGAAGGGAGGGGGTGGGGGTTGGGCTACATGGCATAGGGCATTTATGGTCGAGCTCTGGACCAGGTTAGTTGACCGTCAACAGGTTAGGGATATAATAAGGGCTTAGGATAGGGAGCGAGTTAGGGATATGGTTAAGGCGGCTAAGGATAAGGTTTAGGATAAGGTGTGGCATAGGGTATGAAATAAGGTACTGGATAGGGTATGAGATAGGATATGGGATAAGGTATGGCATAGGGATAAGGATAGGATTTGGGGGCTGAATGTGGAGCTGGATATGGAGATTGATAGGGATATTATAGGTATAATATATATTCTAAAGGGGCAGGGGGGTGGGTTAATTACCCGATTGACAGGAGCTAATTTATCAGGGGTTTGGGGGTGGGGGTAAATGACCGGATGGTAGTTGACGGGGGGGGGGGGTAATGCCTTAGGCCCAAAATAGTATATTTTAAAAAGGATAATAAACATTTGCAAGGAAAGAGAAAGAGAGGGAGAGACGGAAAAAAATGTAAACTCGATTTGTTTTTAAAATTTAGTTTTCCGTGAGCTACTTAAAATATTTTTATCCTTATTTCATAAAAACGTTTCTGGCCACTGACCTAGATGTTTAAACCAGTGGGCGCAGTTGATCGCTGGTATGCCAGTTCTGTAATTAACCACTCGAAATGTTTTATCTGTTTAGGTCACAAGTCCACAACAGTCTAATACAGGGGTTCCCAACCCTGTGCCCGCGGGCGCCATGGCGCCCGCTGAACGATTCGTATGTGCCCGCCTCTCACTATTTGACAGAGACAGAATTTTTTTCAAAAACTTTATTTTTAAATATGATTTATTTTTATTCATTTGTTACAGTTTTAATTTTTTTTTTTTGACTGCCTAGGTTTATTAAATATGTTCGATACTTGTCCCAACTTGTCTAGCGGCGAGCCAGACTACATTATTTACGTTTTGTAAATACATTTCTCTGTGTGTATGCAATTTGAAAAAAATGCCAAATAATTTTATTATTTTGAAACATTTTGTTTATTATTTATTAATACATTATGAGTATAAGAAAATAAGAAAATAAATTATGGGAAAATGACAAGTTATGGAAGGAGTTTGTCGATTTAAAATAGGTGGTGCCCACCACCCTACCGATATTTAAAAATGTGCTCTAGAGAAAAAAAAAAAGGTTGGGAACCCCTGGTCTAATACAACCAGGAGAAACACACTTCACACAGCTAGTTAGGCTCATCAGAGTAACGTAACGACATCATCAAAACGACATCACCCACAATTTTTAAATCAATAACTTCTGTTTATTAAGTATGCAGGCGGTACGCATTAAAAAAAAAATGGGACACTTCTTGAAACAACTTTGTTGCCTGGCGCTTATAACTCAGGTAAACTTTCAAATACATGCAACTGAATTATGGAAGCTTACTTATGCTGTTTTTTTTTTATAAGTGGGAACACGTTTTAATTTTAGGGTCAAGGTTGATTAAAGGTATGATAGCAAAGATTAGTTTTGGGGACATGTCCTCGTGTTAACTGAAGACATTTGACAAAGTTAGGACAGGATACGGAAATACAGTGTCGTTGATGACGATATACGGAAGTTGCGTCACAAGGCGAGGCCAAGGGAGAGGTTCATACTGGGTGACGAAAATAGGTGGGGTGACATCAAATTAAAAAATCGTAAAATTTACTGTCAAATAGAAGAATTTAGTGTCAAAATAATGTTTTATCTAACTAAATTAACGAAAGAATAGGGCAGACGGGTGACACCAAACCAATTTGAAAAAAAATTGTTGTAAATAGAGGGGGGTGGTAACACCCTTCTTACCGCACCAGATGACACCCAACCTAGTGACGCCACTGACATTGGGTACACGATGACCTTGCTCTGACCAACTGACAACTACACCGCTTAGAGATAAAGTTTAATATTATGGCTACGTTTAGAGGCAAGGTATCGTTAACGACGATACTAGCTACACAATTACCTGGTTATGACTAATCGATTCTTAGATCTTCTCTAGTCATTCATTCACACATTTTTTTCCCTAAACTATGCGACAGATGGGCTATCCGTGTCATTGTCCCGAGATTATCATAACTGCTCTCTCTCTCTCTCTCTCTCTCTCTCTCTCTCTCTCTCTCGGGGGAGGCTTGTACTGCTCTCATTGTGCCCCCCCCCCCCAACAACACCGCACCCCCCCCCCCCCCACACACACACCAACACAAAGACCGGAGGATGATTTAGTGATGGGCTGACCCACACAAAGACCGAGATATAATTTACTGAATGGTGTATTGATTATTCTTCCTGTCCCTTATTTGGATGGGTTTGTATGTGTTGGTAGTTTTTGTTTCAAAGGGGTACGTTCACTTTATTTCCACGATATTCGCACCTTAAGGCAGAACTATAAAAACTTAAAGCTGATTCTAAACGTAACCTGTCCGACTACTTAACATTACATTCAATCCTTAACTTAATGGTTAACCTTACCACGGTCTAATTGTGTCTAATTGGAACGTCGCGGAAGTGGATGCCTGAATCATGTGAGGGAAAGTATAGGCGGAGGGGTAAAGTGCTGACCTCACTCTCACTTCGTATGCCGAGGTCATAGAAACAGGTGAGCTCTACTTCACTTACCCATTGGACCGTTATGTTCGAAAAGGGAACGTTACTTTAAAGAAGGTAGGCCTGTATTTATACTCATTCTGTCACCTCATCTGGTGAATTAAACTGGTCGTCTATAAATGATTCACCCCCCGGGGAAGGGGTGGGCTCAGAGGCGTAGCGGGGGGGGGGGGGGGGGGGGGGGCGGGGGGTGAGGACCGCACCGGGTGACACCATTTAGGGGGGTGACACCAAGGCAAAAAATAGCTAAATATATAGAGAAAAACTTGAGGGGGGGGGGGGTGCAAATCGAAAGTTTGAGAAGGGGGGTGCAAATAGAAAATTTGAAAGTTTGTCCCCGGGAAGCGTCGCTACGCCTCTGGGGGGTGACACCATTAAGTGCTGCACCGGGTGACACCCGACCTCACTACGCCACTGGGTGGGCTAGAGGGTGCAGACGTGAGCATTTATGCAACTAATAGGCAGGGGTTCACGGCATGGGACATAACTTTTATTTCATTTTTTTGTGTGAGTAAACTATGGTAGAAAGCCATGCTAATTTGTGCGATAATTTTAGATGATTTATAGGCCTATCCTATAGTGACATCATTGGGGGGAGGGGTAGGGGTGTCTGGTTTTTTTTTATATGAGAGGTGGATGGGGTAGGGTTGAAACCCAGTGTTTCTTCCAAACTTTTCTCTCCGGGGGTGCTCTTGAAATTTTCGAGGGGGGGGGGGGGTGGTGGACTAAAATTTCCGGGGGGGGGGGGGGGGGTGGACACTGTCAAAAGTATATATTTCCTATATAAAAATTCCATTCTATATAAAAATTCCCCCCCCCCCCCCCGAAGAGATGCCTGGAAGAAACTCTGGTGAAACTCGATATAGAATAACATGTCTCCTTTTTTATAAAACGCAAAACTTACCGCTGAAGTAATCTAGCCATTAGTGAACCTACTCCACCTAACGCAGAACGTGTACAACTAAGACTGTTGTTTGAACGCCCTAACAAGGCAAAGGAAATCCTGCTGGGTTTGTTGGGTTAAGTATCTGTTTCCCTCGGATGTCTCGTTAAAGATAACAGCCAGATAATGAAATGTTTTCTCTTGAACTAGACACGTTCATATTTCCTCATTTCTAAAAATGTTAAGAAATAAAAACGATCCTTCAATTTTTATATAGATTCTATCCTTTATTTATTTGAAAAAAAAATTTAACTCCTTTTTTTTAATACATTCTTTATTTTATATCAAAACATTTCAATGTTTATACAACCTTTAGTTTTTGATGTATCTGTTTTCATCTTAATATCTCTATTTGTTTAATCCAAACACCCGGATAACCAACGGTGTTTCAGGCAAATAGCAACCGGCTATTTTGGCTCATCAATGATTTATGGATTCATTGGGTGTCATCCCGTTGTTTGGATACACTTTTTCAAAAATTGATTTTTTTTTGTAGCCGGTAGAGCTATATGTCATTGGTTTTTTTTCATGGGGTCAGGTTAGGGACTGGGGTCAGTTAGAACCACAGTCATGGGGGTCAGGTTAGGGACTGGGGTCAGTTAGAACCACAGTCATGGGGTCAGGTCAGGGTCAGTTAGAACCACAGTCATGGGGTCAGGTTAGGGTCAGTTAGAGCCACAGTCATGGGGTCAGGTTAGGGACTGGGGTCAGTCAGAACCACAGTCATGGGGTCAGGTTAGGGTAAGTTAGAACCACAGTCATGGGGTCAGGTTAGGGACTGGGGTCAGTTAGAATCACAGTCATGGGGTCAGGGTTAGGGTCAGTCAGAACCACAGTCATGGGGTCAGGTTAGGGACTGGGGTCAGTCAGAACCACAGTCATGGGGTCAGGTTAGGGTAAGTTAGAACCACAGTCATGGGGTCAGGTTAGGGACTGGGGTCAGTTAGAACCACAGTCATGGGGTCAGGTTAGGGACTGGGGTCAGTTAGAAACACAGTCATGGGGTCAGGTTAGGGACTGGGGTCAGTTAGAACCACAGTCATGGGGTCAGGTTAGGGACTGGGGTCAGTTAGAACCACAGTCATGGGGTCAGGTTAGGGACTGGGGTCAGTTAGAACCACAGTCATGGGGTCAGGTTAGGGACTGGGGTCAATTAGAACCACAGTCATGGGGTCAGGTTAGGGACTGGGGTCAGTTAGAACCACAGTCATGGGGTCAGGTTAGGGACTGGGGTCAGTTAGAACCACAGTCATGGGGTCAGGTTAGGGACTGGGGTCAGTTAGAACCACAGTCATGGGGTCAGGTTAGGGACTGGGGTCAGTTAGAACCACAGTCATGGGGTCAGGTTAAGGACTGGGGTCAGTTAGAACCACAGTCATGGGGTCAGGTTAGGGACTGGGGTCAGTTAGAACCACAGTCATGGGGTCAGGTTAGGGACTGGGGTCAGTTAGAACCACAGTCATGGGGTCAGGGTTAGGGACTGGGGTCAGTTAGAACCACAGTCATGGGGTCAGGTTATGAACTGGGGTCAGTTAGAACCACAGTCATGGGGTCAGGGTTAGGGACTGGGGTCAGTTAGAACCACAGTTAGGGCTTACACTAACGGAACCAGTCCTGAACACTTCCTGTCGATGACGTAATAAGTTCCGACTGAGCCGATGCCGAGGCTGTTAAATCCGATTTACCCCCAGGGAGGAGCAGAAATCGATGATTCTAGAAGCAAATCAGTGGAACTTACAGGAGGGGTGGGGGTAGGAGGGGGTAGGGACAACTACTTGTTTGTAAAGGCTGACTACTAGCAATACTATTATACTTATCTATTTGACGTCTATATAGGTGGTATCCTGATATAATTGAAGAGGGTGTATTTTCCAGGGGGGGGGGGGGGGCTTAAGAAAGTGAAGTTTGTGTAGTTTTTATAATATTATAATATTTGGCGCGTTGAACAGTGACCTTGAAATACAGTGGCTGCGAAATTTCAACAGTTTGCAAATCATTATGAATTAAAATTTTTGTTTAATGATTTTGGTTGCGAATTACGGTTTGTTATATTCTTAGATGACAGAGGCCTAGCTTTTATTTTAGGGGCTGTGCATAAATGGACTCAAACAACTAGAAAAGTAAGTATGTGTATGTGGGGGGGGGGGGAGGGGTTTATGTGACGACATTAGACGATATACATATATGTGGGGGGGGGGGGGGGGGTAAAAATCTGCAAAATTGCAACCCCATGATATACGGGCTAACACTAGACCAGAGCAGTAAATTTTTAAAAAATCGATTGAAAAAGAAATAAAAGCGTCTAAAGGACACGTCTCTCTTCTGTATGTGAATCATTGGGAGTGGCACTTAGCACACTCAGACCGCAAGTAAACATGCAATAAATTTCTGATAGAATAAACTCAACACAATGAAAGTGTCTTGACTGCTTTAGCGTGGTGTGTTTGTGTGAGTTGTAGTACGTGTGTTTGTTATTGTGTGTTTGTGTGAGATGTAGTATGTGTGTTTGTTATTGTGTGTTTGTTATTGTGTGTTTGTTATTGTGTGTTTGTTATTGTGTGTTTGTTATTGTGTGTTGTTATTGTGTGTTTGTTATTGTGTGTTTGTTATTGTGTGTTTGTTATTGTGTGTTTGTTATTGTGTGTTTGTTATTGTGTGTTTGTTATTGTGTGTTTGTTATTGTGTTTGTTATTGTGTGTTTGTTATTGTGTGTTTGTTATTGTGTGTTGGTTATTGTTTGCTTGTTATTGTGTGTGTTGTTGAAGGCGGGTTTGTAATTTTGTGTTTTATGTTATGCGTGTTTGTTAATTCATGTGTTTTTCGTGTAAAAAGTATTATGTGTTATTGCATGTGTTTTCATTGTAATACATATCCCCTGTAAAGTGTAGAAATTTATTATACAGTAGAAACGTATTCTATAGTAAATGTTTGTTCTAAATTATAAATTAGTTCTATCTTATAAATAAGTTCTACACTATAACTTAGTTCAATAATATAAATTAGTTCTATAATATAAAGTTGTTCTTCAATATTAATTTGTTCTACAAAAATTTTTTTAAATAATATTTTGTTCTATAGCATAATATAAATTGGTTCATTAATATACATTTGTCCTATAATATTTTGTTCTATAGCCTAATATAAATTGGTTCATTAATATAAATTTGTCCTATAATATTTTGTTCTATAGCCTAATATAAACTTCTTCAGTAATATAAATTTGTTATATAAGATTTTTTCTATAGTCTAATATAAATTTGTTCATTAATATATTTTTTTTTCTATAATATAAATTAGTTCTACAATATAAATTTGTTCTATAATTAAAATTTGTTCTATAATATTTTGTTCTATAGAGTAATATAAATGTGTTCATTAATATAAATTTGTTTTATAATATAAATTTGTTCTATAATATTAACTTGTTCTAAGATATAAATTTGCTCTATAATATAAATTTGTTCTATAATATAAATTTTTTCTATAATATTAACTTGTTCTATGATATAAATTTGCTCTATAATATAAATTTGCTCTATAATATAAATTTGTTCTATAGCCGAATCGTTATTTCCCATTACTTTACTAAGGTTAAGTAAATGTAACAAGTGACAATTTAAAGTAACAAGTGAAAGGAGGGAGGGGCAGGAGAAGGCATGTGACGTGAGTACTTGAGCGGTGGCGACCAGCACGCTACACACGTCTGACCCAAACTGTGTGCTTGGTGTGAGCAAGTTGACCATGACCCACTTACTGCACCACTGCAACACAAACATCCCCGCTGCCAAACTCTCGGCACCCTCTAAAACTGCTGCAAGTCGTATGCTTTCCCTGGGGTTCAAAGGTCGGTTCAATTGTTTAGAGAACATACATTTTCTAGTTAACTATTTCTGCCAACAAAATTCAAGCAACTGCATTCCAGGGTATAGAATGCTATCTAGAGAGATCTAGTTTAGTACTGAATTCTTGAGCAGATGGCTTTAACTGTAGTAACTAGTTCGACATCATCTCATATATTTCTAGAACATTTTCCCCTTCAACACACACACACACATACGCCACACACAACCACACACACATTATATATATAGATACACGTGTGTATAATAATATATACACACACGTATATATACACATTTATATACACAAATATACATGCATACATATATATATATATATATATATATATACAAACATACACACTCACACACACACACATATATATATATATATATATATATATATATATATATATATATATATATATATATATATATATATATATATATATATATATATATATATATATATGGCAAAAATTGTCCGACACTAGCTATGACATCCATTCAGGCATCACTGTAGCTCTACAGTCCATGGAGGGCTACAGCTTGTCATTGATTCTCAAATATCCCCCACCCTTTTTCCATCCCCCCACCCGTAACACCTTGTTGGATGTGTGACACAAATGTGTCACTTTGGATAGTCTGATGGTAATAACCCCAGCACATGTTTCACAATTGCACTCAACGTTTTTTTAAAAAATAGAAATGAAAATCCAATGTGTTGGTCTAATCCTTTAATCCGGAAGGTTAGGCTTAGGGTCAGGATTAGCATAATTTAAGTACTTCGATTGCAACCTCTGCAATTTTGGTCTAACCCTTCAACAGAGAAAGTTAGGCTTAGGGTCGGGATTAGCACAGGCTAAGTAATTCGATTAGAACGGCTGGAATGCAACACATGCACGCTGGAGATTAAAGCTAAGTCGAACCAGATTAGATTAGGGACGGGGTGAATCGAGCGCTAGAGAGGTTAAAAACATGTATCAATATAGATCTAGTACCTCCCTTGGACTAGTAGAGAGATGCTAAAAACATGATCAATATAGATCTAGTACCTCCCTTGGACTAGTAGAGAGATGCTAAAAACATGATCAATATAGATCTAGTACCTCCCTTGGACTAGTAGAGAGATGCTAAAAACATGATCAATATAGATCTAGATCTAGTACCTCCCTTGGACTAGTAGAGAGATGTTAAAAACATGCTCAATATAGATCTAGTACCTCCCTTGGACTAGTAGAGAGATGCTAAAAACATGTATCAATATAGATCTAGTACCTCCCTTGGACTAGTAGAGAGATGCTAAAAACATGATCAATATAGATCTAGTACCTCCCTTGGACTAGTAGAGAGATGCTAAAAACATGATCAATATAGATCTAGTACCTCCCTTGGACTAGTAGAGAGATGCTAAAAACATGATCAATATAGATCTAGATCTAGTACCTCCCTTGGACTAGTAGAGAGATGCTAAAACATGATCAATATAGATCTAGATCTAGTACCTCCCTTGGACTAGTAGAGAGATGTTAAAAACATGCTCAATATAGATCTAGTACCTCCCTAGAATGAGTAGAGAGACATTAAAAACATGTATTAAAATAGATCTAGATCTAGTACCTCCCTAGAATGAGTAGAGAGACATTAAAAACATGTATTAAAATAGATCTAGATCTAGTACCTCCCTAGAATGAGTAGAGAGACATTAAAAACATGTATTAAAATAGATCTAGATCTAGTACCTCCCTAGAATGAGTAGAGAGACATTAAAAACATGTATTAAAATAGATCTAGATCTAGTACCTCCCTAGAATGAGTAGAGAGACATTAAAAACATGTATTAAAATAGATCTAGATCTAGTACCTCCCTAGAATGAGTAGAGAGACATTAAAAACATGTATTAAAATAGATCTAGATCTAGTACCTCCCTAGGGTGAGTAGAGTGAGAGAGATTGAAATCATGTATTAATACAGATTCATAGTTCTAGTACCTACCGACTCGCACTTAACAAATACTCCACGGAGATAAATCCGCTAATAGAAAAATGCACAGCCGCCCATGGGCTTGAATGTAATCCTTCACAACAATGCTCGAGGATGTAAACCTTTTCAAAGAACCTTATTTTTTTTTTAGCTTCACCAGGATATGAGGCAACGAGGGCCCGACGTGCACAGCGCCAGTGTGTGTTGAACACAAGACACGAGAGAAAGCAGGAGGGGGGAGGTGAGGCACTCGCCAACACACGGCGCCATCCTGGAGCTCCACGCACGCTCACAGACGCGGGAACAACATGACCGTTCTGCCAAAAAAAAATCTACCCACCCCTCGCTCCTAACACTCTAGATACCAGACAAATTTATTTTTTTCAACTGCAGTCAACTCATTTCTCTCATATTACGTTTTAATTAAGACAGCTGTTACTGAAACTTGCATAATTAATCAGCCGAAAAATAGAATTAATTATGCTGGAGGCAGTAAAAGTATACTGGCAGATGTAGCACTTTAAATCGATTTGTAACTCACACTCTAAGAGCTCATAACCCAAAATGTGGAACCACTTTGTAGAGAAGTTTGTATGTGTATTCCTGTGAACTGGGGACGGTGTTTAGAGATTATTGTGGTATGTGTTGATAGTTTACAGCTAGTGGAGAAAGGTTTGCGAGAGTATTGCTGTGTCCACGAGAAAAAGGAAGGTTGTAATATCTGGACAAGGGAGGTTAGGATAGAGGAGGTTATTTGGTCAGAACATAGGAGATTATTTTGTCAGAACATAGGAGGTTATTTTGTCAGAACATAGGAGGTTATTTGGTTAGAACATAGGAGGTTATTTGGTTAGAACATAGGAGGTTATTTTGTCAGAACATAGGAGGTTATTTGGTCAGAACATAGGAGGCTATTTTGTCAGAACATAGGAGCTTATTTGGTCAGAACATAGGAGGTTATTTGGTCAGAACACAGGAGGTTATTTGGTCAGAACATAGGAGGTTATTTGGTCAGAATATGAGAGGTTATTTGGTCAGAACATAGGAGGCTATTTGGTCAGAACATAGGAGGTTATTTGGTTAGAACATAGGAGGTTATTTTGTCAGAACATAGGAGGTTATTTGGTCAGAATATGAGAGGTTATTTGGTCAGAACATAGGAGGCTATTTTGTCAGAACATAGGAGGCTATTTGGTCAGAACATAGGAGGTTATTTGGTTAGAACATAGGAGGTTATTTTGTCAGAACATAGGAGGTTATTTGGTCAGAATATGAGAGGTTATTTGGTCAGAACATAGGAGGCTATTTTGTCAGAACATAGGAGGCTATTTGGTCAGAACATAGGAGGTTATTTGGTCAGAATATGAGAGGTTATTTGGTCAGAACATAGGAGGCTATTTTGTCAGAACATAGGAGGTTATTTGGTCAGAATATGAGAGGTTATTTGGTCAGAATATGAGAGGTTATTTGGTCAGGATAGGGGAGGTTATTTTGTCAGGATAGGGGAGTTTATTTTATAAAAACATAGGAGGTTATTTTGTCAGAACATAGGAGGTTGATAAACTACGACAAGGAAGGTTATTCAATATTAATCCTTGACAAAAGAGGTTATTATGCCCTGACAATCTAGTTTATTAAGTACTAAGGCCTTGACAATGGAGGTTATTAAATATTAAACCTTGGCTAGGGAGGTTATTAAAATTTAAACCTTGGCTAGGGAGGTTATTAAATATTAAGCCTAGACAAGGAGGTTATAAAAATTTAAACCTTGGCAAGGCAAGGGAGGTTAGTAAATATTAAACCTTGGCAAGGGAGGTTATAAAAATTTAAACCTTGGGAAGGGAGGTTATTAAAATTTAAACCTTGGGAAGGGAGGTTATTACAATTTAAACCTTGGGAAGGGAGGTTATTAAATATTAAACATTGGGAAGGGAGGTTATTAAAATTTAAACCTTGGGAAGGGAGGTTATTAAATATTAAACCTTGGGAAGGGAGGTTATTAAAATTTAAACCTTGGGAAGGGAGGTTATTAAATATTAAACCTTGGGAAGGGAGGTTATTAAAATTTAAACCTTGGGAAGGGAGGTTATTAAATATTAAACCTTGGGAAGGGAGGTTATTAAAATTTAAACCTTGGGAAGGGAGGTTATTAAATATTAAAACTTGGGAAGGGAGGTTATTAAAATTTAAACCTTGGGAAGGGAGGTTATTAAATATTAAACCTTGGGAAGGGAGGTTATTAAATATTAAAACTTGGGAAGGGAGGTTATTAAAATTTAAACCTTGGGAAGGGAGGTTATTAAATATTAAACCTTGGGAAGGGAGGTTATTAAAATTAAAACTTGGTGAGGGAGGTTATTAAAATTCAAACCTTGACGAGGGAGGTTATTAAAATTCAAACCTTGTCAAGGGAGGCTATTAAATAATAAAGCCTTGGCAAGGGAAGTTAATAAGCCAGGACAATGGAGGTTATTAAATATTAAGCCTTTGCAAGGGAGGTTATTAAAATTTAAACCTTGGCAAGGCAAGGGAGGTTATTAAATATTAAACCTTGGCAAGGGAGGTTAATAAGCCAGGACAATGGAGGTTACAAAAGCGTTTATATCGCCATTACGAGTTAGGTTACATAACTCATTAAAAGGTAGACTATGAAAGTTGACAAGGCAGGCTATACACTATTATACAGGTTGCAAGAGAGGCTATAAAATGGAGGTAAAAAGGGGCGGGGAGGGAGGCCATAAAGCATAAAGTAGAGAATATTTGGGGCTGTGTAAGGTAGTCTATACAAATCCTGATATAAATCATAATGCATATGTAAAATGTAGTAATGTAAGCCTAGTATTATGAAAACCTTCTGTAACCTAATCTAACCCTACATCACAATAAATCTAGAATGCAACCTACACTATACATGTTTCATTTAATCTGTAGTAACCCAACAACTAACATCAACTTAGACTAAGCCATAAACGTGACATCTAATTTGTCCCACGTAGAAATTCAAACCATTAAACTGGAAAAGAACACTCGATATTCGCCGTAAGTTGAACTTAAAAAAAGTAGCAGATTAAAAACTAGAAAAAATGTAATGACATTTTTTAGCCGAGATTAAGGACGTGAAAGAAAAAATCAATATCTTAAGCCTTTTCTCTCGATTTTGTATAACTGTAAACATCGTTTAAATACATAGTTACAAAATGTAAAAAAAAAACATTATTACATAACATCGTTGCAAAACATCATTATAAAACACCAGTAAAACATCATTACAAGTTATAATTTCAAAACTGCATTACAAAACATTACCAAACATCACAACAAAACATCATTACAAAACATTACAAAACATCACAACAAACATCAAAATTCCAGTAAAAAATACAATTTATAATTACAAAACATCATTACAAAACATCATTACGAAACATCCTTACAAAACATCATTATAAAACTAGATTTAATAAAAAGAGATGAAACATCACAAAACTCAAAGAAAAACCACTATCGTTAAGGAAACATCACAAAACTCAAGGAAACACCACTATCGTAAAGGAAACATCACAAAGCTCAAGGAAACATAATCAACCCATCATAAGTCTTGTCTATAAACGCTAATGTTGTACACGAAAAAATTGAACCATTCTTGTTTTGAAATTTTATAAAAAAAAAAAACGGATACTATTTTTTCCTTTTTCTTTTTCCCTCTTTCTTTTATCCCTTCCCTTTTCCCCTTCTCTTCCTCAACCTGTCCATTTACCTACTCATGCAACTTTAACCCCCCCCCCCCCCCACCACCACCCGCATCATCACCACACACAGCCAACATCTCTCACCATCTCCCCACCGGGCCATCACTTTTCAATAAATACACGCGACCCCCCCCCCCCCCCCCCCCACAACAAGAAATGTAATCTAAAATCCGCCCCGGGCCTCCACTATACAGCCACTCACAGCTGGTAAAAATAATTTATGACTTTTAATATTTGCTGTGGTAAGCCTAGACGAGCTTGATGAATGGGTGTCTATTAAAGAATGGCCAACGGCTGGATCTATAGAAACTGTAGAGTATAGAGAGTGCGCTCCAGTCAATGAAAGATATCTTTTAGATATGCTGGGGTATATTGTTTCATGACACTGGGGGATATGTTTTGTGTATTTATGTTTTGTGTATTGATGTTTTGTGTATTTATGTTTTGTGTATTTATGTTTAGCGTATTTATGTTTTAAATATTGATGGTTTGTGTGTTTATGTTTTGTGTATTTATGTTTTGTGTATTTATGTTTTGTGTATCGATGTCTTGTGTATCGATGTCTTGTGTATTTATGTTTTGTGTATCGATGTCTTGTGTATCGATGTCTTGTGTATTTATGTTTTGTATATTTATGTTTTGTGTATCGATGTCTTGTGTATCGATGTCTTGTGTATTTATGTTTTGTATATTTATGTTTTGTGTATCGATGTCTTGTGTATCGATGTCTTGTGTATTTATGTTTTGTATATTTATGTTTTGTGTATCGATGTCTTGTGTATCGATGTCTTGTGTATTTATGTTTTGTATATTTATGTTTTGTGTATCGATGTCTTGTGTATTTATGTTTTGTGTATCGATGTCTTGTGTATTTATGTTTTGTATATTTATGTTTTGTGTATCGATGTCTTGTGTATTTATGTTTTGTATATTTATGTTTTGTGTATCGATGTCTTGTGTATTTATGTTTTGTATATTTATGTTTTGTGTATCGATGTCTTGTGTATTTATGTTTTGTATATTTATGTTTTGTGTATCGATGTCTTGTGTATTTATGTTTTGTATATTTATGTTTTGTGTATCGATGTCTTGTGTATTTATGTTTTGTATATTTATGTTTTGTGTATCGATGTCTTGTGTATTGATTTTTTGTGTATTGATGTTTTGTGTATTGATGTTTTGTGTATTGATGTTCTGTGTATTGATGTTTTGTGTAGTTATGTTTTGTGTATTTATGTTTTGTGTATTTATGTTTTTTATATTGATCTGTTAGGACGAACAAAAATGTAAAGATAAAATATTCTAACATAAACATGTGTTTAAAAAATGTTTGATTAATTAATGTGATGTATTATGTGAAGTAAATTTGATAACCCTGGACGAGTTTTTGTTCGTAAAACTAAACAAATACGCAAAGACACTTAGACACAAAGACAAGAAGACACAAAGACAAGAAGACACGCCGACACAAATACACGAAGACACAAAGACAAGAAGACACGCCGACACAAATGCACGAAGACACAAAGACAAGAAGACACGCCGACACAAATACACGCCGACACAAATACACGAAGACACAAAGACACGAGGAAACAAAGACAAGAAGACAGCGACACAAAGACACGCCGACCCAAAGACATGTTGCTAAAGCCACGAATATGGCATTATGCTGGTAGTTAGTAGGCTGACAAAATCAAACAAATATCATGTTAAATTGTCCGAACTTAAGCTACGATTTTCAACAGGCCACTTCATGCTCCAATTGAAACTTAGAAACGTAACATATATATCCATCTCGTAAGAATATTTTATCTTAGATTGTTAACTAATATATCGGTCTCATAATAATATTTTATGTTAGATTGTTAACAAATAAGAATAGTGTTAAGATGTAAACAAAACCGTACAGCAAATATCAATAGTGTTAAAATTTGAGCTTAGAATGCAAACGAATTTGATAACATATACAAATTGTATCTCAGAATATTAACAAATTTACACCGTGACAGAAGAATAGAATATTTTTAGATCTGAAGATTTCTATCCTGGCTGTATAATCATCGCGTAGAACAAGTTGTTGACAGATAGGTAGATAAAAACTATGTGATGATACTGATAGATTTTTTTTAAGGGGGCAGTATCACCCAGACTAAGGGAGAGAAACATAAATATTCACACAAAAAATCTATTAGACATACACATGCCAAATTTCTACAGTGGTAGTAGCGTGTCTTCAGATATAATAGTTAATACAGCATATAATTTCAAGGGTGTACATAGAGCAATATTTTTTTCAAAAAATTAATTTGTTAACATTTTATTACATATTTGTAAACAATTTTTCAAAACCGTAAGTAAAGTACTTAAAATCTAGTATAAGGCTTCCTTACGTTTCTTATATATCGTTACACTGGTAGTAAATGCCCTCTCGTGCGAGAAACATTTTTTACAAAATTTCAAAAGTTCTTCCAGATTGAAAAAGTACAATTTTATCAATATAGATACTTCTAGAGCCGGAAGGTCCTAAAGGTTGAAAAACCGCAGCCCAAAATCTATTATTAAATATTTTGGGTAAAATTTTTATTTATAAAAAATGTTTGCATCATATATTGACTTTCTTTTATGTACTGTTTTATAATAACAATAATATGCTAAAAAATGTATGTGTGTATGTATAAGTTATTTTTTTGGCAAATCTTTTCGTCACATTTTCATTGTCTGGGTGATACTGCCCCTTTAATAACATTGTAAAAAATGTCCGGGTCATTACAGTACACAAATTAACCTATATTATAACCTATATTACACACATAATCTGATGTGTGTCAATTACATCTATTAATGGAAACACACGACACCCCCTACTACCATGACAAATTCTTGCTAATGCTTGTGATCGCTAAAGATTGAAATAAAAACAGTTCTCAAACTTCCAAGATTGTTCCTATCTGTTTAGTATCTCTAAAGAATATTAATTATATATATATATATATATATATATATATATATATATATATATATATATATATATATATATATATATATATATGTAACGAGTGTATTTGCTTGTAGTGCCAAATGTTAACGAGTGTATTTACTCATTCTACACAACATCGACCACAATATAGATACTCGAAGATGCAGGTTTACCATTGATCCTTTTATTACATGAATCAAAAGAAATGCTTCACAATAATAGAATGAATCAACTGACCCCCAACCGTCCTCACTAGTCTTCACATAACCGAATGCACATGTCTATCGTCCCTATTAACACAATACGTCTACAACGTTCAGTAACCAACTTGATACTGCCACACTTCTACTCCTTCTCAGCTCTCGCCTTCCTATATATCCCTTCGTATTCGTAATCGTATTCGTCCTCGTATTCGTCCTCGTAATCGATTCTAATCGTTGCATCAGAATATTAATTGCGCAGCTCTGTCGTACAGTCCGATTAATAAACCATCTGCACTGTTACGTCAGCCTGTGAACTGCGCAGCGGCTTTGTCATCGTTATCAGCCCAACATCTGCACTATTGCATCAGACTGTAATACGTTGTTAACCATAGTATGGTAACTACCCTAGTTACATCCACCCCCGCCTTTTTTTTTGTGTTTTCAACCACAAACAACGCTTGGCAGGTGCACTCCTTCAATGTCAAAAGCACCGCCGTAAAAAAAAATTATTGTTCCACTCACTGTCAATGTCGTCACATTCGTAAAAGATTGACAGTTATCACTATTTCACATGTCAAATGTGTCTTCATCATATTCCTCAGACACAAAGCAGTTCTAGAATTCACATCCACCTTTTTTCGTTTGGTGCCTTCACCAGTTCACTTTTATAACTTTTTGAACAGTCTGTTCTCATACCAGCGCGACCATGAAAGAATTGATGGTTGCTGACGAAAAATTTCGTATTCTTTCTGTTTCTCAAACTTCTCCGCGGACCACTTATCTGATGGTCTACTGTCTCTCTGCTTCTGGGAGGAACGGGATCCTCTTTGTTGCCGTTATCCTCCACATGTGTATCGCTGTTGTGCTGTTGATGGTGACATGGTTCCGGGATGGGTATGAGAATTTCCGTGTAAGTTTCCGGTTCCCTAATTGTCTTAGGTTTCTTTGTATGTAAATGCTCTTCTTAACTATGCCAATATTTAAGAAGATTGAGCAATATTCGTCCACCGCTCCTGTTTGGTGTGATTGATGGGTCTTATTTTAAAGGGGCCACCGGCTATTTTAGGCATCTCCACGACTTGCCATATCTCCTGTCCCCAGAGGTCGTGGATTTTGTTTCTGCCTAACGGGTGGCTACGCAATAATACCCTGTCGTTCAGTTTGAGTGGCGGGTCCTTTGTCTGTACCGGCGGTTCCCTTCGCCGTGCTTCATGTTCTAGTCTTTCCTGTACCACCCTGTACATTTCTCTAATTCGTCTCATATGTTCATTCACATATTCTAGTGCGGTGTATGAGCCAGTCATACTCTCCTTTTTTCCTAGGAACAAGTCAAGAGGGAGTCGAGCCTCCCGTCCGAACAGTAACATGTGTGGCGAAAAGCCGGTTGTGGCATGGGGGGTGCAGTTGTATAGATATACCAACTCTGGGAGAAAATCAGGCCAACGTTTTTTCTGTTCAGGTTCTAGAGTACGCAGCAAATCATGCATGCTGCGGTTGAACCGCTCGCACTGTCCGTTTCCTTTAGGATTATATGTGGTTGTTCTAGATTTGTTGATCCCGTAGTGGCTGCACAGTTGGTTAATTACTTCTGACTCGAAGGCCCTTCCTTGGTCAGAGTGTAATTGTCTTGGTATGCCATATTTGATGAACCAATGTTCTATTAAGACCTTTGCCACTGTTTTGGCAGTCTGATCTCGTGTGGGCACCGCAACAGTCCATTTGGTGAATACATCAGTCATTACCAACACATGTTCCGTCCCATCCGATGATTGCTCCAACGACGTAAAGTCCATAGCCACAATCTCTAGTGGTTTTGTCGCCAGTAAGTGTCCTGATGGCTGTCTCATTTTGACAACTGGCATTTTCGCATGCTGACACCTCACACAAGCCTCACAATGGCGTTTGACCTCCATCTCCATATTGGGCCAGTAACACCGCCGTCGTAATATTTTGTGCGTCCTGTCCTGACCCTGGTGTCCTGCCCTGTCATGTGCCAACCTTAGCACTTCTTCTCGTAATTGTCCAGGCACCACCACCTGGTGTATTGTCCCGTCTATTTGGTCATGAATTATCCGCATGAGAACACCATCCTTTATACTGAGACGGTCCCACTGACTCAGTAGTTTCTTTGTTTCCCGACCAAACTGTTCTCTTTCCCTTCTTCTTGGGAATTTTTGTTCCTGGACGTATTTCAACAGCGGCTGTAAGCCACTATCCGATCTCTGGGCATCTCTTATCTCTTTATGATTAAGGCAATTAAAATCACTGATGTCCATATGTCGGGGCTCTGTGGATGTGTGCTCCACCACAGTCTGCCCGTTTTGCATCACTTGCACCCCATGAGGGATATCTGTTGGCGCTCTGACCTCACATATTCCTGTCAGCGTTTCTTCCTCATCGCCCGGTCTCTCGTAAGGATTCCTTGATAAAGCGTCCGCATTGCCATTGGACCGCCCCGGGCGATATTTTATCTCTAGGTCAAAGAGTGCCAATTCTGCTGCCCATCGCTGTTCGATGGATCCCAACTTTGCTGTCTGTAGGTGACTCAGGGGGTTATTGTCAGTGTATACCACACATTTAGCACCTAATAGATAGTCCCTGAATTTTTCAGTCACAGCCCATTTTAATGTCAAAAGTTCTAGTTTCATGGCGCTGTAATTTGTCATGTTCTTCTCTGATTCCTTCAGAGCTCGACTGGCATACGCAATAACCCTGAAACCTTGCTCCTGTTGTTGTGATAGCACAGCTCCCAGACCTTTAGAGCTGGCGTCAATTTCTAGCCGAAATGGTTTGTCAAAGTCTGCGTATCCTAATATCGGCGCCTCTGTCAAAGCCTTTTTCAGTAGCTTAAACGAGTTCAGGCATTCCTCAGTCCATAATTCACCTATCAGTTGTGTTTTGCCTTTCTTTTTCTCCTTACTGTGTTTCTTTGTCATTTTGTTTACCAAGTCATGCAACGGTGCGGCAATTTTTGCAAAACCAGGTACAAATTTTCTATAATAGGAAGCAAAGCCCAAGAATGATCTGACCTCTACTGTGGTTGTTGGCTGTTTCCATTCTTTAACAGCTGCAATTTTATCTGGGTCAGTGGCGATGCCATCCGACGAAATCACATAACCCAAAAAACGTACCGATTTCAGACCGAAGCAGCATTTGCCTGGGTTCAGCTTTACTCCTATCTCCTTAAGACGGAGAAACACTTGTTCTAATCTTTCTAGATGGTCCTCCCAAGTTTTTGAGAAAACTAGTATATCATCCAAGTACACCAACATTATTTGAAATAGAAAGTCACTCATAGCACTCTGCATTACTCGCTGGAATGTAGCAGGCGCATTAGTTAGACCAAACGGCATACGGGTCCACTCGTACAGTCCTAGTGGAGAAATAAATGCAGTCTTAATCTTTCCTCTGGTGACATGTATCTCGAGGCCCAGGCCGCTTTGACCTCTTCACTGAACCTGTTGGTTAAAGTTGGATCACCGTCCCCGTAAAATTTGTTAATGTCGGACTCTCTGGGCAGGACCACAATATGGGTCTGCTTCTCGTCCAGAGTAGACATTCTAATTTTTATTCCTTGAGTAAAAAAAAAAAGACCTTTCCTACCGTGTATGTATGAAAAATTTTCCTCGTTCCTCAATTTTCACTGTTCCTGAATGTCCGAATTCACACACACACGAAACACAGTTATGAACTGGATCTAGGTTGATAATGGGTGCCTAAAGCGGCTGGTCTAGTTGAATCATCCTGCTCGACAACGCCAAATGTAACGAGTCTATTTGCTTGTAGTGCCAAATGTTAACGAGTGTATTTACTCATTCTACACAACATCGACCACAATATAGATACTCGAAGATGCAGGTTTACCATTGATCCTTTTATTACATGAATCAAAAGAAATGCTTCACAATAATAGAATGAATCAACTGACCCCCAACCGTCCTCACTAGTCTTCACATAACCGAATGCACATGTCTATCGTCCCTATTAACACAATACGTCTACAACGTTCAGTAACCAACTTGATACTGCCACACTTCTACTCCTTCTCAGCTCTCGCCTTCCTATATATCCCTTCGTATTCGTAATCGTATTCGTCCTCGTATTCGTCCTCGTAATCGATTCTAATCGTTGCATCAGAATATTAATTGCGCAGCTCTGTCGTACAGTCCGATTAATAAACCATCTGCACTGTTACGTCAGCCTGTGAACTGCGCAGCGGCTTTGTCATCGTTATCAGCCCAACATCTGCACTATTGCATCAGACTGTAATACGTTGTTAACCATAGTATGGTAACTACCCTAGTTACATATATATATATATATAGGATATGATTATTAACATCAAGTTATATCTATCTATATATATAATTCTATTCTGGGATTTGTTAGAAAACAAGCTGCAAGCGCCTCCTTGCAGTCCCTTCTCTTTCTCTCAATCACTATCACTACCACCCCACCTCACCCCCACAATGTCTGGTGAGCTGTGGTCACGCTGTTTACATTTTACAATCATAGAGACGGGTTTGGTGACGGATATTAGGGGCAGTAATTTAGTTTGAAATGATTTTAAACTTAGAGGAGGTAACTAAGAGGAGGCTGCTTTCACGTGGGGGGGGGGAGGTTTTAGTGTTTTTAAGCAAATATTTTCAGTGGCAACATCGGTACTGTCGAATTCACAAATTATAAATTACTGAAAAGTAAAAAAAAAAACAACTAAATAGCGGCGTATGATACGCAGCGGGTCTGCTCGTCTATATATATAATTCTCTTCTGGGATCAGTTAGAAAACAAGCTGCAAGCGCGCCTTTGCAGTCCCCTCTCTTCCTCTCTATCACTATCACTACCACCCCCACCCCCACATGATCTGGTGAGCGGTGTTCACTCTGTTTATATTTTACAATCATAGAGACGGGTTTGGTGACGGCTATTAGGGGCAGATAATTGAGTTTGAAACGATTTTAAACTTAGAGGAGGTAACTAAGAGGAGGCTGCTTTCACGTGGGGGGGGGGGGAGGAGGTTTTAGTGTTTTTAAGCAAATATTTTCAATGGCAGCATTGGTACTGTTGAATTCACAAATTATAAATTACTGAAAAGTAGAAAAAAAAAACTAAATAGCGGCGTATGATCCGCAGCGGGTCGGCTCGTATTATATAACAAAACATTACATTATTATACAGCCTAGCTAATGGGGTGACCAATCGACGAAACTCAGGGAGGCTAATCGACGGAACAACCCCCACCACTATTCTCGACGGACATATTATCAGAAGCCATTTTGTCGGAGACGCTTTATTTGTTGTTTATTTTAACACGTTTTTCTTAACTCAGCTTCGCGTTTGTTTGTTTGTTTGTTGTTAAAATTGACATCGAAAATTAGCCCACTTCTGATTGCTCTAGAGACCTGAAATTTGGCATGCATGCTACTTTCGCCTAACAATTTCAGATGCAATCATAAAAACTAGCAATTAGCGACCGTAATTAGCTTAATTTAATTACGCCCCAAGGACCATAAAATTGAGGACATGATTTCTAAAGATACCGACAAGACTTGAGGCCTATTGACACAGTTACTTCGGCCCCAATCGATGTGAGCGCGCTGGCCGTGATCGTATAGTGGTTAGTACTTCGCGTTGTGGCCGCGACAACCAGGTTCGAATCCTGGTCGCTCAAGATTTTTAGTCCGTGTATTTATAAACACTTAGTCAAGTCATACTTAATCAAGTCATTGGATAAAGTAGAAAATAAACTATATAAAAAACTTTTTTTTAAAAACCACGTTTTTCATGTGTAGCAACGGACTAAAAAGGAGAAAATAAAATACTTAAAAAAAACTTTTTAAAAAACCACGTTTTTCTTGTGGACTAAAAAGTAGAAAATAACTATTTACATACATTTGATGACAAAAAACGTGGGTCGGGCAGATGGGTCGGGAAATTTGATGGTGAACGTGCCCACGTTTTTTGTCATCAAATGTATGTAAATAGTTATTTTCTACTTTTTAGTCCACAAGAAAAACGTGGTTTTTTAAAAAGTTTTTTTTTAAGTATTTTATTGTCGGACTTTTCTTAATCACCGTGCCATGGTTTCATTTTGTCGGTAATCGATCCTGCGATACCTTTTTTCTGTAATCGATCCTGCACCTTTTGACGTTAGAAAATGAGTCGTTATAGTTTTAGAGACTATGTGTCGATTTAAAAAAACAAAACAACTTATAACATACAAAAATGACAACTGTTCACATGTTTACTGCCTTGGAAAAAAAAAAAAATTCACATCCGTTTATTCAGCTGATATTGAATAGAAGAAATTTAAGTTAATAAAGGTTCCTTCTGTACAACACCGATATTCCTACAGCACAAACAGTAAACAAACCAAAAAAGGGGGGAGTAATCTAATTTCAGTTGTTGTTGAGTCGAGTTCAAACAATTCGTGAACTTGTTTTTTTTAGGCACGCTGAGAGAAAAAGTGGCTTTAGGGGAAAAACATTCGCTGTTCTTGTAATAGGAGCTCGAAGCATCTAAATAATAATATCATTGTTATTAGTGAGTAGAGATCACACACCATATTATTATTGATATAGCCTTCACGTATAAGGCACTTGTTAATGCGGTCGCAGGGGAGATCATTCTCAAACTTAGAAAGGGGAGGCGACAACAAACAGATTAAAAACGTAGATAGTAAATAGTAAAACTTACGGGTGATAAATATACGGATTTAGATTATTTAATTAAAAGAAACTCTAGATGACACTGCGCTAATTAAAATCATGTTTACTATTGTTATATTAGTCTCGAATTACATAAAAAATTTAAAAAACGATTTTTTATTTGATAAATTAAATTGGAAAAGATAAATACCTCGTTAAATGGTTTAGTTCCAGTAATAATATCCTCTGTTATCGGTGGTCCTGGTTAGATAACGAACACAGTGCGTCCGTTTTCTAACACACACAACAGACTCTTGGCCCCTGGCTATTTTTAGATTGACGAAGACGAATCATGTGACACGTTAGACGCAACTTGACGGGCGAGAAGGGAGTAATAGCACGGGGGGGGGGGGTGTTAGGAGGGGGAGGGAGAGGGGGAAATAAGCGAGAGAAGGGGAAGGGTGAGGGAAGGCAAGAGAAGAGAAGGGTAAGAATAACGGACGGAGAGGAAGGGAAGGATGTTGAATGTAAGATGAGAGAGAAAGAGGGATGTTTGAAGGAGGCGAGTAAAGGAGAGATGATGGCATGATGAGAGTAAGGAGGTGAGAGAGGAGAGAGGGAGAGAGAAAGAGAGAGGAGAGACCGAGACAGAGTTGCAAGGATTGGTGAGATAGGGAGAGGAATGGGAATGATGAGGGGGGGGGGGGGGTGAGGAGGGTGGAGAAAGAGATGTAAGTGTAAGAGACGAGGAAAATAGGGAGAATGAAGACCAGCGATGTAGGCAAAAGATGGGATATGGGAGTGGATAATGAAGGCAGGTGGAGGGGGGGGGGGGTGAAAACTGAAGTGGGGTGGGGTTGGGGGGTGGGGTGGTATCTAATGTAGGTGTGAGGAGGTTTTTATAGCGCATCGTTAACACATGCCACACGGCGTATTAACGTATTTATTAATTAATTTATTTTTTTATTCCACCAGGCAGGTCACAGTGTCAGCAAGGTCACACCGATGAGATAAGACTTTACCGTTTTTATCACACAAAAAACTTCAGGACTCAACAGACTATTCTTACGTCAAATATTGATTGCGTTCGTCTGGTGTTTTTTCCGTTGTGTTAATGCATAGGCAATAGATTTTTTTAGTGAAATAGGATGGTAGGACGGTAGGGGGGGGGGGGGACGTTTCAGTAATTATATGACAGCGAACCATGTCAATTGCAATCTAGGAATACAAGCACGTTGGTCCAAGTGTGCACTTAAGTTGGGCAAACTTAGCACAGCACACTCGTTGGTGTGTGGAGAAACTTATCGTTTTGGTGAACTTGTCATTGTAATCAGTGGTTAAACTTGCCATTGTAATATGTGGCTAAACTTGTCATTGTAATCTGTGGCTAAACTTGTCATTGTAATCTGTGGCTAAACTTGTCATTGTAATATGTGGCTAAACTTGCCACTCTAATCTGTGGCTAAACTTGTCATTGTAATCTGTGGCTAAACTTGCCAATGTAATCTGTGGCTAAACTTGCCATTGTAATCTGAGGCTAAACTTGTCATTGTAATCTGTGGCTAAACTTGTCATTGTAATCTGTAGCTAAACTTGTCATTGTAACCTGTGGCTAAACTTGTCATTGTAATCTGTGGCTAAACTTGTCATTGTAATCTGTAGCTAAACTTGTCATTGTAATCTGTGGCTAAACTTGTCATTGTAATCTGTGGCTAAACTTGTCATTGTAATCTGTAGCTAAACTTGTCATTGTAATCTGTGGCTAAACTTGCCGTTTTAATGGTTATATTTTGTTCGCTCTGGTCTCTGGGGATCGCTCGGTTTTTTGTTTTCGAAATTATTAACGTCTATCAGCGCCTGTACGGTGTAGACATTAATTTCATTTTTTTAAACACATATGTTAGGCAAACAGTAGAACGAAACCATAAAAGCCATAAAGAGTACTTCATAAAATATAAAATTGCTTTATTTTGCCTCGGGTCGGTAGTTTAACTCCTCTAATGGCTAATTAAACTACTAATTTAATTCTACCTCGAGTCGTATTATGGCCTTCAAAGTTATAAATTTTTCTGGCCAAAGCCTACGGCTGCCTCTTCATAGGGCGACGTGTAGGTCGGTAAAGAGATGTCATGTTCATGTTTGCCTGTCGTCCCTACTGGGACATAGGCCGCTGACAAGAGCTTTCCAGACGTCTCTGTCCAGGGCTAGTCTCTCCAACTGTCCCCAGGTGTATCCAATCTTCTTGGTGTCTTCTTCCAGGTCACGTCTCCAGGTCTTTCTTGGTCTGCCTCTCTTCCTCCTGCCTTGTGGATTCCAGGTGAGGGCCTGTCTTGTTATGCTGGATACAGGCTTCCTGAGTGTGTGGCCAATCCATTTCCATTTTCTCTGGAGGATCTCTACTTCCACTGGCAGTTGATTTGTCCGTTGCCATAGAACATCATTTCTGATGGTTTTAGGCCAGCGAATTCGCAGGATCTTTCTGAGACATGCATTTATAAATGATTGTATTTTCTTCTTATTTATAGCAGTTATTCTCCATGTCTCGGCTCCATAGAGTAAAACAGGTTTTACTAGTGTGTTGAAGATCCGGATTTTTATTCTAAGGGTTAAATCTCCCGAACCCCAAACATTTTTTAGTTGGTTGAAGACTGCTCTTGCCTTACCCGTCCTTATTTTTATGTCTGCTTCTGTCCCACCCTGCTTATCAACAATACTTCCAAGGTAGGTGAATCTATCCACTTCTTCTAGGGCTTCTTCTGCCAGTGTTATAGGGTTGTTGTTTGATGCATTGACTTTGAGAACTTTACTTTTCCCTCTGTGGATGTTCAGACCCAGGCTTGTAGAAAAATTTGCAACCCTGTTGGTTTTATCCTGCATTTGCTGTTGTGTGTGAGAAAGGAGGGCCAGGTCGTCAGCAAAGTCCAGGTCATCCAGCTGAACCAGTGAAACAATGAGCCACTTGAGCTCACATATCGAGTTTCAGTACTACACATGGGACATAGCCGTTACTGTCAACCATCAAGAAACAGATGGGTACAATACACAGTTTAATGTACGGTTCAATATCCAGTATAATTGTCAGTCAAATGCCCATTGAAATCTCTCGTATAATGCCCAATTATTATATTATCCTAAAAAATCCGTCATACCATATCCTATGGGACGGGTCCAACTTTAGGTCAAAGGTCGATTGCACTACCCATTGATATATAGGGAAAAAACTTATTTATAGGCCATATATATATATATATATATATATATATATATATATATATATATATATATATATATATATATATATATATATATATATAATTGTTAAGGTAGAGGTTTATGTGAAAATACTCTTGAGAATCATTTCGGTTTCGAAAAAGCTAGTGCCTTTGAAGTATGTCTACAGTAAACAAACTAAATTCAATTTCAATCGTCATATGTCGATAAGTGGATGCCATGCTACATGCCATACATACTTTATCAAATGTCACAAGTTACATATTATGTCTCGCATCTCCTATGTCGTGTGCCATGTGACTTAGAAATCGGTGGGGCTGTACTGGGCCTAGTCTGAGCTTTCAACTTTCAACCAACCGTAAGCGTCAGTCGACGATCTTGCCTGCGACCTACTTATTACTGTTATTAAGCCTGGAGTATCACACTTCAAGGACACGACCGGCTCTGACACCTAGAGGACATATTATCTTGTCCGTCTCCATATCTAATTATGTCCCTTGCTTCAGTGGTTCTAATTAGTTTTTTTTGTCTCGATATCTAATTATGTCCCTTGCTTCAGTGGTTCTAATTAGTTTTGTTTCTCCATATCTAATTATGTCCCTTGCTTCAGTGGTTCTAATTAGTTTTTTTTCTCCATATCTAATTATGTCCCTTGCTTCAGTGGTTCTAATTAGTTTTTTTTCTCCATATCTAATTATGTCCCTTGCTTCAGTGGTTCTAATTAGTTTTTTTTCTCCATATCTAATTATGTCCCTTGCTTCAGTGGTTCTAATTAGTTTTTTTTCTCCATATCTAATTATGTCCCTTGCTTCAGTGGTTCTAATTAGTTTTTTTTGTCTCCATATCTAATTATGTCCCTTGCTTCAGTGGTTCTAATTAGTTTTTTTTTATCTCCATATCTAATTATGTCCCTTGCTTCAGTGGTTCTAATTAGATTTTTTTGTCTCCATATCTAATTATGTCCCTTGCTTCAGTGGTTCTAATTAGTTTTTTTTTGTCTCCATATCTAATTATGTCCCTTGCTTCAGTGGTTCTTATTAGATTTTTTTGTCTCCATATCTAATTATGTCCCTTGCTTCAGTGGTTCTAATTAGTTTTTTTTTGTCTCCATATCTAATTATGTCCCTTGCTTCAGTGGTTCTAATTAGTTTTTTTTTGTCTCCATATCTAATTATGTCCCTTGCTTCAGTCGTTCTAATTAGTGTTTTTTTATCTCCATATCTAATTATGTCCCTTGCTTCAGTGGTTCTAATTAGATTTTTTTGTCTCCATATCTAATTATGTCCCTTGCTTCAGTGGTTCTAATTAGTTTTTTTTTGTCTCCATATCTAATTATGTCCCTTGCTTCAGTGGTTCTAATTAGATTTTTTTGTCTCCATATCTAATTATGTCCCTTGCTTCAGTGGTTCTAATTAGATTTTTTTGTCTCCATATCTAATTATGTCCCTTGCTTCAGTGGTTCTAATTAGTTTTTTTTTGTCTCCATATCTAATTATGTCCCTTGCTTCAGTGGTTCTAATTAGATTTTTTTGTCTCCATATCTAATTATGTCCCTTGCTTCAGTGGTTCTAATTAGATTTTTTTGTCTCCATATCTAATTATGTCCCTTGCTTCAGTGGTTCTAATTAGTTTTTTTGTCTCCATATCTAATTATGTCCCTTGCTTCAGTGGTTCTAATTAGATTTTTTTGTCGCCATATCTAATTATGTCCCTTGCTTCAGTGGTTCTAATTAGTTTTTTTTTGTCTCCATATCTAATTATGTCCCTTGCTTCAGTGGTTCTAATTAGTTTTTTTTTTGTCTCCATATCTAATTATGTCCCTTGCTTCAGTGGTTCTAATTAGTTTTTTTTTGTCTCCATATCTAATTATGTCCCTTGCTTCAGTGGTTCTAATTAGTTGTTTTTTCCGCGCAACGCAGGTTTTGATGAAGCACTGGAGCGGTCTATAGATTCCTTACAGAGAGGCAATTCCAGAGTTTATTGATGCCAGAAAAGTTCTGTTCACATTTTAAAACCGATATCATGAGTGTATATATCTACAAATACAAATAAATAGTATATAGATCTACATCTAAACGGACGGAGTGGTCTAGCGGTAGAGAGCTGGACTGCTAACCCGTAAGTCTCGAGTTCGAATCTGGGTTCAAGTCAGTAGAGCATCCCTGAGTCCACCCAACTCTGATGGGTACTTGACTCACGTTAGGGAAAGTAAAGGCGGCTGGGCATAGTGCTGATTACACTATCTCTTCATATGTGAACTCTACTTCACTTGCCCCAAAGACCGTCAGGTTTGAAAGGGAAACTACTTTACTTAAATCTAAACGTATTTTAAATGTTCGAAATCGATAAAGGGACGATTTGTAGTCGGGATAAACTATCATTTTCATTCAAGTGGTTTTTTTTTGTTTAGATTTCCATTCAAGGTTTGATTCCAGACCTGTGGTTTATGATTACTTCAACAATTATTATCATCATCTTTTCCCGTTCGTATCCAAGATGCGACAGATGAAGTAGAGTTCATCTGTTTCAATGCCATTGGCTCGTGATGTATAATTTGGTCAACGCTACGCCCAGCCATAGTTGTTACCCAAACGTGAGACAGGTACCCATCAGAGCTGGGTCAACTCAGGGGGGGGGGGGTCCTACAGACTCGAACCTGGGATCCAAACTCGAGACTTTCGGGTTAGCAATCGTACGCCCTACGATCCGACCACACCGTCCCCTAACATACTATAACTATACACATATGGATGTAATTCCGGTGTTCCATCAAGCAGTGTATCTAAACGTTGAGTGGCCTGACCAAAGGATCCGAACCGCCGAGCCTCCACTCTCAAGTTGATCTTCTTTAACAACAAAACATTGAACTCCTCAGAGTCAAATAGCAGTAATATTTAATCTAGGTAAAGTAATAATCCGGGTTCAAGTCAGTAGACCGTCCCTGAGTCCACCCAACTCTGATGGGTACCTAACTCACGTTAGGGAAAGTAAAGGCGGCTGGGCATAGTACTGACCACACTATCTCTTCATATGCCGCGGTCACAAAAACAAGTGAACTCTACTTCACTTGCCCCATAGACTGCCAGGTTTGAAAAGGGGACTTTACTTTACTTTTACCTTTTTAAAGTAACAATAGAAACAGTTATACATACTATAGGCTTATTAACTAATCAGTACTAGACCTAATTACCAAACAAATTTATGTTAGTTTAGGCTTGAGGGTAGGTTTTAAAATATATCTTTCAATACGATGCAGGTAGATCTCATATTGTGAGGTATTGACGGTACACGATAGAATAAAGTATCAGATAATGCTTGCATTATTTCTAAGTAATAAATGCTTGATGTATGCCAGCTACATGCTTGCAATATGCCTGCAGTAAGCCAACAATATACCTGCAGTACACCAGCTACATGCCTGTTACATGCCTGCAATAAATCTACTGCTATATGCCCGCAGTAATTCTACTAAATGCCTACAATATGCCTACAGTAAGCCTTCAGCACGCCAGCTACATACCTGCAATATGCCTTCTACATGCCTGTTACATGCCTACATTAAACCTACTTCTATATGCCTGCTAAATGCTCACAGTACGCCTGTAATAAGCCTGTAATATGCCTAATATATGCCTGCTATATGCCTGCTATACGTCTTCTATATGCTTGCTTTATGCCTGCTATATGCCTGCTATATGCCTGCTTTATGCTTACAGTATGCCTGCTATATACCTGCTATATGCCTGTTTATGCTTACAGTATGCCTGCTATATGCCTGCTATATGCCTGCTATACGCCTGCTATATGCCTGCTTTATGCTTACAGTATGCCTGCTATATGCCTGCTATATGCCTGCTTTATGCTTACAGTATGCCTGCTATATGCCTGCTATATGCCCACGGTAAGCCTACCACATGCCTGCAATATGCCTGCTAAACATCTGCTTCAAGCTTGATTAAGCCGGATATATACCTCCTCTATCGACACCCTGCCCCATGGCTGTCGTGTGTTTTCTCGTTAAAAGTTCACAGAAGGACCGACGTTTGATTGATTGATAAAAAAACACAACTGGCGTCTGCAGGTTGACATAAATTCGTCGTGTCGTCTGCTGGATGCAGGTGCGTGTCCTTGTGGTGGGGGGGGGGGGGGGGGGGGGGGGGGGGGAACAGGTCACACGCAGGGGGTGTTCTATTAGCATCGTCAGTAGGTCACATAATCGTATATAACACACTAGTGACGTGGTCGGGATTTTGTCATGGGTGGGGTAAATTTCCTGATATGTATTTAGGCGTGTACACACACACAAACACACTTATATTTAAATATATATTTATTTATAATATATATATATATATATATATATATATATATATATATATATATATATATATATATATATATATATACATATATATAAATATATTAATATATTTATATATGTATATATGTCTATGTATATACGCCTATGTATATAATTATATATATATATATATATAACAATATATATATAAATATACAACTGCATTTAGATATACATAACATTATATATAAGTATATAATTATATCACTATATATATATATATAGTGATATAATTATATACTTATATATATATATATATATATATATATATATATATATATATATATATATATATATATATATATATATATATATAATTTAGTTCGTAGGGTGAAGCAAAGAATTGATGGTTCCTAGACAATAAATACATCATGAGGGTTTTTGTCTATTTGTCCCTATATAAGTTGACAACAGGTAAGGTGGTGATCTAGTAACATTATAAAATGGCTATTTGTTAGGTAACATTCCTAGTTCACGAGCATTCTATTTTTTATTTATTTACCTTTAAGCGGGATTTAGGATTATATTTCGACAGGTTTTCAATCAGGCTGTATCCTGCAAGCACCATGCAGAGATTCAATTAGGGTTGTAATTAGCTTTGGGCTTAATGTGACAGGTGTAGATTAGTGTCAGACAACACCGATTTTGATTTTCTGTAGCTCAGAAAATTCTGCGGTAAAGGTTGGAGACTGTTGTCTTTAAATAGTTAACTTGTAGCTTTTTGTTAACTTTTTGTTTAACGTAAACTTAAAGATGTAAAGAGGGTTAAATTTGCTAACTTTTAGCAAATTGTTAACTTTTAGTTTAACGTAAAGATTTAAAGAGGTTTAAATTTGTTATCTTTTGACAAAAGTGTTAACTTTTAACTAAACGCGAAGATTGTGCAATGTTTGATTCTATCATCTACAGTGTTACCAATAAGAAAAAAAAAATTTTTCTAGTAAATATGAAACAATATGTTTTACTCTATTATGGTATAATTCCGATAATTTAAAAAAAAATTGTATGGATTCGTTGCGCCGAATAACGTTATCGATTTTGAGAACGAGGGGATGGGAGTGTGTGTTGGGTGGGGGGGGGGGGGGGGGGTTGTGGGGATGCACTAGCGTCGGCCTTTTCAAACGACCATATACAATGTGGAAGGTTACCGACCGTAAACGTCAAATATTTTTAGATTTACAATATGTGCACAATCCATAACGCTTTTAAATCTTTCTAACCGGAGACTTTAAAATGAAATTTTATCTTTGTTTATTTGGGTTTTAGGACGTAAGTTTTAGGTATAAATTCCGCTTATGTTTAAGGATTTATGTTGCTGTTTTTTTTAATTGGGTGTAAAGAGCGTTAGAATTTTAGTTGGTATGCACGTGATTCTGTGGGCGTAGTGGTATATGCTTTAAAGTTTAGTTTTAGTTTCGATGTATGCTTGGACACAAGTTTACAATTAACTTTATATTCATTTAATGGCTTGTGATTTGGTCTGGCTACAGTTGATGTTGAATGCTAGTTTTAATTTTTAGGTTTCAGTCGTAGGCTTTATGTTTTATAATGCAAGGTTTCATCATCAAATTTTAAAAAAAAACCTTTTACATGTTTATGTGTCTCCTAGTATTGTACGCACATACACACACAGAGACACATACACACACACACACGCACTTTTACATGTCTATGTGTCTCCTAGTATTGTGCTTACGTACGTATAAACACACACAGAGACGCATGAACACACACACACACACGCACACACGCACAAACACACACACACACATATTTGTAATTTTAAATAGTTTACATGAAGCGACACGACCACACTATCTCCAACTGCTATAGAATAACGAGAAACAGTTTCTTTTTGCAAGTCCAAAAACTATGTATGATTTTTTATTGAAAGCTTATCTCCGTTAAAAAACAAAAGTCACGTCACTTGAAACCGCCCTACATACTTTATCTTGTGTACATAACGTCGGTGCAGCCTACGTTTATATTTATAATGGGATTAAAATTATTCGGAGAGAGAAGTAGATTAGAAAATGCGAATGGTTGTTTTCACTGTAGCTATATCAGTGTTTTTATGGCGAAAACTCAGGTGTTGGACTACTAGCCTGAATGTCTCTAGTTCGGATCTCGTTGGGAACTTGTGACTGTAGGAAGTCCTTGAGTCCACTCAGCTCTGATCGATACCTGACCATTGTTTGGGAAACTAAGGCGCCTGGGTATAGTGCTGAGGTCATTGAAAAAGATGAACTCTACTTTATCTGCCACATGTTAATTTGGCACGAACGAGATAATGTGATGGTAATGATTTTATCGAGGAAAGGGGAGGGGGGCTATTCACACATCTACCACTCCCACCATGAACAAAATAGAATTTATAAAGAAAATGTAAAATGTATACTTTTCGTCCGTCCCCCGAAAATTTTAGTCCGACTCCACCCCCATCTAAATTTTCTAGTGCCCCCTCCCCCATGAGAAAAATATTTGAAAGAAACACTGACAACGACATGTTTTCCTTTATAAACTAACACTCAGATATACAAGAGTCAGTCGGAGTTTCGATATGCGAGCGGAAGTTCGGTAAGCTAACGGAAGTTTTATACGGCCGGAAATTCGATAGACTAACAAAAGTTGGATAAACGAACAGTGGCTCGATATATGGGCTAAAGTTCGATATACAAAAGTTTGATATACAGAGGTTCGATATACAGAGGTTCGATATACAGAGGTTCGATATACAAAGGTTCGACATACAGAGGTTCGATATACAGAGGTTCGAAATACGACCTCCAGACAAGTCGTGTCGTAAATTACGAGGCAAATTATCGCCAATCATCTGACCTATGGTTTCGACCGGTGAGCGACATATGTCTCTTCAAATGGCAGCCGGTTCAATAAAGTCCAATCTATGCGTTCATTCAGCCAGAAGTGAATTGCAGTGATCGCCCCTGTTGTTAGGTGAATATTGGCATGGGAGAGAATTCTCAACTGCAGTGTCAGAATTTGTGAGTGTGTTATGGAGGGGTGGAGCGGTGGTGGGGGGGGGGTCTTTTGTGTGTTTAGTCTGATATAAAGAATACAAATAAAAATGCAGTTAAAAGTTCACGCGGAAGTAAATTAGTACTGCAGTGTTGCTTTTATAAAACCTCTTTATAAAAAACGAAATAAACTGTAAAAAAATCTTACAAAAAGCAGCACAGTATTAATAAGGCAAATATAAAACAATTTGGCCAATACTGCATAGACAAGAACATTGGAAAAAATGTAAAAAATACTATGTTACATGTACTTCTGTAAAGCCATTTCTTTCATTTGAAAAAAAAATAATCTTTTCAAATGTTGTGACTAAATTGTAAAAGTTGTAAAAGTTTTCTGATCTACCTGTAAGAATTTTGTTCTAATGATATAGCTAAATCGCATACGACTCACGTGACTTAGGATTAAGTTAATTTATAGTCTCGTTATGTTAAGCTTAAAAACGCTTACAGGCTGTGTGCGCCTAATCTTTTGACAGGTACAACAATGACTAGTTTACTCTCCTCTGTGTACTATGTACTCAAAGCCTTCTGATAGGGCGGTACATTTTCACGGTTCACGTATCTAACAAGTGGGGTATCTTTAAACAAACTTGTACTTTGAACTTTTCAGTTTCGTCATGTTGATATAAGTTTTAAAAGATGGTTGGTTGAAGAATTGTAGTATGCGAAGTTTCTTTAAAATAATTTCTCTAATACTTGAGTTGGTATTCAGGGCACAAATATGTTCTTATGTGTATGTTCGTTGGTACTGCCGGACCCACGAGGGTGGGTTGTGGGTGTGTGGGTGGGTAATTTAGGATGTTCAAAATCCGTACATAATTAAAAAAATTAAAATGAAAAAAAAAGAATTAAAAAAACTAAAAATAAAATTCGATTCAAAATAAAAAATTTGAACTTTTATTCGTAGCTCTTTTAATTTATTGTGATATTTTTAAAAAGTACTATAGATAAGCTTTATGTATCTTTATTCTGCAGTCACTAACAGGCGACATGGCGTCAAAAAATCAATATAAACTACAAAAACTGTAGTGTGGAAAATCAGCAAACATTCAATCGATACCGTGACTTATCAAGCTAATATTTTTTTTAGCCGAAATAGCTGACTTCTAGGGCGTTGCTGTGATCTTAGTAGACAGGAATTTAAGTCACTAAGTGATTTGAGTATCATACTTACAGTGCTGTAAGTTCCTAGGCCGGAGTTAACCCAGAGTTATGTGAGGGGTGCCGTTAAAATAGCACAGGGTAACACTCTGGAATATCGGCTATACCTAGATAAGAAATCTATAACTTGCCGCTGATTAGAACTTGAGTTATTGAAATGTAAACAAAGGCGGCTTCACATTGTTGGATCTTTGTCGGGGCGCAGGTTTGTACACACTACCGCCCAGACGCCCCAGAGTGTTCAGTGTGAAAACATTGAGTGTACGTTAATCATACTCCTCATGGGTGAGGTGGAACACCCCCCTTGCCGCCGCCCTGGTGTCTTGAGCGTTGCGTGAAGCTCTTACGTTACTACAGGGCGCCTAGTGCCGCCCTTTTTTTCGTTTTGGTCACCGACTGCAGTAGCCACCTAATCCTTACTGTATGGCGCTCTTTAAAACGAATGTAGGCGCCATAGTGTTAATGGAGAGACCGGGGCGCTCTGCGTCACTCGTCGTAGGACACTATTTTTAAAAATAGTTTAACCTTTTAAAAGTCATCTAAGTTGGCAGAAGAAAGTCTTTCGATTTTTTCCATGAAACTAGTAGCCTACACAGTCCTTAATTGGCCGAAAGCATTAACCAATAATTTTGTATTTTGTGATAGTGTGTTAAAATTACATTATATATATAATGACACACAACCTATTCATTTTAGCTAGTGTGGCACTGAGACATAATTATATATATATATATATATATATATATATATATATATATATATATATATATATATATTATGTAACAAAGAATCAAAAAGAATTTCATAGTGCGCGGGATGAAAACATATTTTCGTGCACTATTTTGAGAGATAACTTAGTTTTCCACACCGGCGCTGATAAAGGCCCTCTATGATTATAAATCAATGTTTAAATTAGGCCATAATCTTGCACTTGGCCTGTTTTGATAAATTAATTCTACCTTATCAAAGCTAGACATTTTAAAAATCCCAAGCTTTTTGCTCGACTTTAGTACTAAAACTATGCCGTAGTCCTAACTATAAATCTCATCTAACGCCTCAGCTGTTGGGTATAGGTTATGCTTCAAAGCAGAAAGTCAGTAGATTTGACAAGTAGGTAAGTAGATTTAACAAGCAGACAGCCATAAACTGAGCTAAACCATTGTCATAAAACTCGAATGTTGGTTGTCCCGAAACAATAACATCAGTGTAGGAGAAACAGAAACGTCTTCTAAGACTTTCAAAGTCACATGACCAGACCAATCACGTACACACGTATGACCAGCCCAACCACGTACACTAACCATTGAACCACACCAATCACGTACACTGACCAGTGAACAGCCCAATCACGTACACTGACCAGTGAATTTCCCAATCACTTACACTGACCAGTGAACAGACCAATCACTTACACTGACCAGTGAACAGACCAATCACGCACACTGACCAGTAAACAGACCAATCACGTACACTGACCAGTGAACAGACCAATCACGTACACTGACCAGTGAACAGACCAATCACGTACACTGATCAGTGAACAGCCCAATCACATACACTGACCAGTGAACAGACCAATCACGTACACTGATCAGTGAACAGACCAATCACGTACACAAGTATGACCACACCAATCACGTACACTGACCAGTGAACAGCCCAATCACGTACACTGACCAGTAAACAGCCCAACCACGTACACTGATCAGTGAACAGCCCAACCACGTACACTGACCATTGAACCACCCAATCACGTACACTGACCAGTGAACCACTCAACCACGTACACTGACCAGTAAACAGCCCAACCACGTACACTGACCATTGAACCACCCAATCACGTACACTGACCAGTGAACAGACCAATCACGTACACTTACCAGTGAACAGACCAATCACGTACACTGACCAGTGAACAGACCAATCACGTACGCTGACCAGTAAACAGCCCAATCACGTACGCTGACCAGTAAACAGACCAATCACGTACGCTGACCATTGAACCACCCAATCACGTACACTGACCAGTGAACAGACCAATCACGTACACTTACCAGTGAACAGACCAATCACGTACACTGACCAGTGAACAGACCAATCACGTACACTGACCAGTGAACAGCCCAACCACGTACACTGATCAGTGAACAGCCCAACCACGTACACTGACCATTGAACCACCCAATCACGTACACTGACCAGTGAACAGACCAATCACGTACACTGACCAGTAAACAGCCTGTAGTAGCCCACCTAATCACTAGTGTAGGGCGCTCTTTACAACGAATATAGGCGCCATAGTGTTAAACGATAGCCCGGGGTGCTCAGCGTCACTTGTCCTAGGACACCATTTTTTAAATAGCCCAATCACGTACACAAGTTTGACAAAAGTACAACACAAACACGTACACTGACCAGTGAGTGGGGTTTGAACCAAAACGTATCATTTTTTATTTAATATCTAAGCAAATCTATAAAAAGCGATATCCTTCATTAGATAAGGAGTGGGCGATTAAATCTTAGGGGCCCTGGACTCCTGCCCGGACAGCCCGCCCTCCTTAATCCGCCACTGCATATCGGTTTAAACACCAAGAAATTCGATCAGAAAATATCAGTGGGTAGATCTAGACCCTCCGACCAAAACAATGGTTTCACACAAGCAGGTGTCCAGATTAATTAGATATAAAAACATTATAATTAGCTTTTAAGTTTATGCACTTTGAAAAATTTAAAGAAATGTTCTTTGTTTAGTAAAAGTGTTGATAGTTTAAAAACGTGTAACATTTCATGTGCGAGAAAAATAAACAAAGAGAGTTCGTTTTATTTTCTTAATTTTAGTGTGCATTTAAAGCTAGGTATTAAATAGGATTTTATTTATTGTATTACCTACCTTTTATATTTAGTAATTTATAACATTAAAAAAGTATGTCGATATTTTTTTTTTTAGAAACTCGGTTGACCTACTTAACTTTTTTGCAGTCCATTCGTTCATAGTGTAGACGATACGACAAGATTAAAATTACCGGCCTTAAATCTTGATCAGTATTTGGCAACAATACAAATATCTTCCCCTGATTAGCGTCTGTTGTTGTTGGATGATGTGAAACATACACCCCACCCCACCCCGCCCCTCCCCACACAAGTCAACTGGCTGAGTGAGTGATGGTCAGTGCTTTACACAACCCCACCCCTGAAGGCGTGACCCCTAGAGTTTTACCACACCCCTGAGGGTGTGACCGCCCCTATTTCACCCCACCCCTGAATGAGTGAAGGCCAGTCTTTTTATTTCATTATCTCCCATTTGTTATGCAATATGGTAATCTTCAGATTAACTTAAATAACTAATAATAAAACTATTTAGAATAAAAACTACAAATTGTTGCGGTGTTATCGGAAATGATTTTTATCCGGAAAGATAACGCCGGATTAGAAGTGTTTGAAAATGTTGAAGATTTGGCCACAGACCCACCCACTTAAAGACAGATAAAATGGACCTAGAAAAAGCTAAAGTAAATTAAAAACACCCCCCTCGTGTGTTTTTTTTTAATAAATCAGAGTTATAAATTTAATTAATCAGTTGTTTGGTTAAGAAATATCTGACACAAAACTATTTATTTAATCGAAAAATAGAAGTTACAGAAATATAGTGAAAATACAAATCTTTAAAAGACGGAAGAAAAACGAGGAACTACAAAAATGACATGTATCTTACCGTAAAATACCGAAAACCTCCAAAACAAACCGTAAACTCCCTAATTCTTGTCAAACCAACAACGATTAACAGACGACAGGTTTGGTGTCGCGCGCGTCTAGTCAGGTCTGCTCGCGCGGTGAGAGTTTTATCTCAATCTGAGGCTCTACTCGATTGTTGGAGAACCATAGAATCCTTGTGATACCTGGTTGAAGGGAGCTGGTTGGTGACTACCCTCAGACAGAAGCGGTTACATTGTTTGTAGATTTGTTTGTTGGTTTTTGACTGTGCGTAAGCGTAGTCGAGTGTGTTTACATGTATATAGATATGTGTATGTGTGTGTGGGTATGTTTATGTATGTGTGTGTGTGTGTGGGTATGTTTATGTATGTGTGTGTGCGATATCGGCGTATGTGGTTACTTTGTTTACCACACAACAACCTGCGCAATAAAAACAACAGCAACATGGTTTTATTTTGCTGTAGCATATTGTGGACGTAACGCTTTAAACACATTTTCTAGCACGTGAACAGAATGTTGAAATAAAAATCGACTTTTATTGGAAATTTATTGTCGTATTGACTCATTTGTATATCACATCAGATATCATTTCTTGGATATTGGACATTTATTGTCGTATTGACTCATTTGTATATAACATCAGATATCATTTCTTGGATATTGGACATTTATTGTCGTATTGACTCATTTGTATATCACATCAGATATCATTTCTTGGATATTATGGGATATCGCAGACACGTCATTGTATACATAGAGTACTGTAACACTGAAAAGTCGCTGAAAATAGCTGATTACAAACACCCAATGCTTTGAATCTAGTTGAGAAACAGTTAAGTTCGTAGCCCGAGGTACGAACACCCGCAAGATTTCCGAAGAGACTTGACTATCTATAACACCACAAATTCCACCAGTAGCTCAATATTAAAATTTGTATGTTCTTTACTTTCTAATTACTTATTAATTTTAGTTTTTTTTCCGATATTATTTTTAGTTGTTTTTTTTTCCAGTCGGTCTGATAATGGTTTCCTGACCTCTTGACCTATATTACAGCGATGTGTGACCCTCCTAAGTTGAAGATTTCCCACATAACGGGCCATCATACACAGCTGATTACCACAACGATTCCTGCACCACCAGAAGTTCCATCACAGACCTTAGGGTCCTCTAGGGCACTTCGTTTCATTGACCTCGACATGTGAAAGGATTCCGTGACCAACGGCTTATAGATTCACCAACTCCGTCCAGGTACCCATTAGAGTTGGGTGTACTCAGGGACGTCTAAGAACCTCAAGTCATTCGCTCGAGTGCTCTACAACCAGACCACCTTTCCTCCCACACCTCCAAGGTGCAGTGTTTCTTCCAGGCATCTCTTCGCGGGGTGGGGGGGGGGGCTTCGGACACCCCCCCCCCCCCGAAGAAAGTCAAACCCCCCTCCGAACGTAATGAAATTTATATAGAAAATATATACTTTTAATAGTGTCCGCCCCCCCCCTCCCTAAAAAAGTCTAACGCCCCCCCCCCCCCGAGAATTTCAAGTGCCCCCCTCCCCCTGAAGAAAAAAGTCTGGAAGAAACACTGCTAAGGTATTCAGTTATTACTCCAACAGACTTACCTAGTGATACGTCTTACATTTTCACCAAACCACCCCCCCCCCCCCAATTCAACACCCCCCCTGATAGTTTCCTCTTGACTCTAAAAAAGCTTATCAATGCGACACCCTCAAAGCATTCGTGACCCTACGTACAAACTGTTAAACCAACAAAGAGGCTTATCAGCTCGTGTCAATAGTGTAGTTAGTGCTGGGATTCGTACAATAACAAAACTCAATACAGTTTGTTGATTCAGGTCAATACTAGGCGACAATGAGGGATTGGTTGAATAAATGATTGTGTTAGATTGGTGTGTGACGGTGGTTGAATAAATGATTGTGTAAGATTGGTGCGTGATGGTGGTTGAATAAATGATTGTGTAAGATTGGTGCGTGATGGTGGTTGAATAAATGATTGTGTTAGATTGGGATGGCAGTTTGGTTGAATGTGTGATTGTGTAAGATTGAGTCAGAGGACAGGTTGATTGAATAAGTGATTGTGTAAAGATTGAGATTTGAGGTTGGTTGAATGAATGATTGTGTAAAGATTGGGATTTGAGGTTGGTTGAATGCATGATTGTGTAAATATTGGGTGAGAGATTGGAAGAATTCTGTATAGTTGTGTAAAAACTCCGGTGTGGCGTTGGGTTGAATAAATGATTGTGTAAAAGTGAAGCACTGAACGAAGCTAGCATGGCGCCGGTCAATGAGGGTAGAGGTGGGGGGTGGGTAACTCTGCTTCTCCTGCGATACCCAAATCAACCTAACATATAAAAAAAAAATTACGTTGTTTTTCACAACTTTTTTTCCCGTTGATAATCAAATGCCACGCGACAATTTCAAAATAGTCCCACCATCTTTCTTAACACATCTTGACAAATCCTACCCCCCCCCCCCCCCATACCCCCCCCCCCCTAGTCCACATACAAAAAACCATAAAACCTTTGCAATGACACCAATGTCGCTAGACTAAAGTCAGTCTACGATCGACCTGACAACACATTCAGATAGCATCCATACTCTCAACACAATTGAATGATGGGAGATAACTATAAAAACGTTACAGTACAAACCTCATGAAAGTCACACAAACAGAACATCACGTTCAATACAAGCGGGACTGGTTGCAAACAATCCTCAAGTTATATCGACGAAATGAAGGTCACGTCTGTTTTATTGTGTTGTTAATTCGTGATGATAACCCTAAAGGCTGTTCAGGTTACTTTGGGATTATATCCCTAAAGGCTGTATAGATTGTATTGGGATTATATCCCTTATCGCTGATTAAAAACTCGGAGGTACTTTTTTCTTCAACAGTTTAAACAGCCTAATTTACTTTTCATCAATCACTTAATAACGTAACACAAAAAGACGCATATAGGCGTATATATATATATATATATACATATATATATATATATATATATATATATATATATATATATATATATATATATATATATATATGCGCGCGAGCGTATGTGTGTGTGTGTGTATAGACATTGGTGTGTGTGTGTGTTGACTTTTTTGTTGAACCTCCCCCCCCACCTCCCCGACAAGAACAAACCCTGTCTGCGCCCCTGGCGGGTACCACACGGGAAACACTCAACCCTGAGACGGCAGAACCCTCCAGCCCCACCCCTGCCCCCACCCCAGCTCCACCCCTGCCCCACCCCAGCTCCACCGGGGTAATTACAGTCCACGTGTCGTTAGTCGTGGCCAGACCCCCAATTGGTCGACATATCCCAGGTTTTAATTGCTGGTGTGACGTCATAATGAAGGGCTAAGTCTTTAATCCTTGAACTAGATTGTAAACTAGGGGAACAAAGCCAAAGGTCTATAGATCTAGGGCCACAGGTTTCATGGCGTCACATCGGAGCGGTACAAGAGGATTAATGGCGTCACACACACACACACACACACACATAAACACACACAGATATATATATATATATATATATATATATATATATATATATATATATATATATAAATATATATATATATATATATATATATATACTAGCCGTCCCGGCCAGGCCCTGCTCTGGCTTCTGTGAAAAACCTTTCTGTTAAAGACCATTACCTGTGTGTTTAGTAATCATCATAAACCCGGCATTGCCCACCCAAACCACAACCAACCAAAACCGAAACAACAAAACGCAAACATAACGCTAACACAATTACAAATACAAACGAAAACAAAAACTTAACAACAAACACAACCACACCCACAAACACCAATACAAACACAAAGAAAAAAACAAACAAAAAAGCAAACGAAAACAAAAACCTAACAACAAACCCAACCACAAACACCAATACCAACAAAAAAAAATCAACGAAAAAAGCAAACGAAAACAAACCAAATCCAAACGCAAAACCAACCAAAAACACAAATACAAACCCAAACAAAAAAAAAACACAAACAAAAACGAAAAAAGAAAGAACAAAAACGAACCAAATTAAAACGCAACCACTAACGCAAACCCACCTAAACACAAAGAAAACACTAACGCGAACATAAACGCCCGGGGCGGAATCACCTGTTTTAGCTTAATGAACGACTATAGTACCCCAACTTATTCACAGTCTTTTGCACTCACTTAAACGAACGCGCCTGTTTCAATTTAATAAACAATTTTAATACTCCAAGCTTATCCGTAAAATACCTACAACATTTGCACTTGATCAATCCCCGCTAATTATGTAATTATTTTTTTTCCCAACACCAAAACAAAGTAATTAAAAAGTAAATTATTTTCACGGAATGCAATGGTTTTTTATAAAGGGAAGTAATTGTGTTTTTCCTAATTTATCAAAGGGAAGTAAGTGCTATAGGACTAAATAAAGACATAATTAGAATTTTTGTAAAAGATGATATTTTTTTTAAAACTTGTGTTTAATGAACATGCCGATAATTATTACTATAATTTGAAAAATGAAAATTATTTCCCAACACTTTCAATGGTAATTTTTTAGCTCATAAATTTAGACAAATGCGCACGATAATTTTTCTAACACTTAAAATCGTACAATTCCAACGACATACAAATGCATTACATACAGAACTGAGCTTTATATATTAGATATATGTGTCTATCTTGACCTTTTGTCCAAGTTGTCCAGATAATCGTGAATTCAAATATCGTGTGTCCTCCAAGGTCCCTATAGGGTAGCTAGCTTTTACCAGTGAACTATATTATGTTTCTAGCATCATTTGCCTACAGCTATTTTATGCAATGCATTAAACATTGGTTCGTGCACAATTTATGTTTGGGAGGGGGGTGTTTGGGGGGGGGGGGGAGGGGGATCAAGTGAGGGGGGAGTAAGGGGAGAGTGGTTGAAATGCAGGCTTATTATTTTCTTTAATCCAAATTGTGTTGATAGTTACAGCCAAATGTTTGTAAGATTATTGGGTGGATTAATGGAAGGGATTTCAGGATTTTAATGAAAACCTATATTCATCATAACTTGATTCACAGTTTTAGGTTCGCTGTAGACATGGAAGATGTGTAGTAAATGTGTAGTACGTGTGTAGCTGGTGTGTATTAGATGTGTAGTTGGTGTGTAATTGGTGTGTAGTAGATGTGTAGTTGGTGTGTAGTATATGTGTAGTTAGTGTGTATTATATGTGTAGTAGTCAATTGTTTATAATGTAACAATGAGTTCGACTACAGCAAGCACTCACACATATGTGTGCTGTATAGACATTTACATAAGTTGATTAGAGTTTGGTTAATTGGACTTGTTCAACTTAATGCAGTTAGTGGAACTAAGACGATGCATGGATCGATAGTATTGGAGGGTTGTTTGGACAGTGCACAGAGAATAGATAACTTACCCACACCCAGAACAGATAACTTACCCATCCCAGAACAGATAACTTACCCCACCACCAGAACAGATAACTTACCACACCCAGAACAGATAACTTACCTCACCATCAGAACAGATAACTTACCCATCCCAGAACAGATAACTTACCCATCCCAGAACAGATAACTTACCCCACCCCAAGAACAGATAACTTACCCCACACCCAGAGCAGATAACTTACCCCAACCCCAGAACAGATAACTTACCCCACCCCAAGAACAGATAACTTACCCCACCCCCAGATCAGATAACTTACCCCAACCCCAGAACAGATAACTTACCACCCCAAGAACAGATAACTTACCCAACCCCAGAACAGATAACTTACACCACCCCCAGAACAGATAACTTACCACACCCAGAACAGATAACTTACCCAACCCCAGAACAGATAACTTCACCCCACCCCCAGAACAGATAACTTACCACACCCCCACAACAGATAACTTCACCCCACCCCCAGAACAGATAACTTACCACACCCCCAGAACAGATAACTTACCCCACACCCAGAGCAGATAACTTACCCCAACCCCAGAACAGATAACTTACCCCACCCCAAGAACAGATAACTTACCCCACCCCCAGATCAGATAACTTACCCCAACCCCAGAACAGATAACTTACAACCCCAAGAACAGATAACTTACCCAACCCCAGAACAGATAACTTACACCACCCCCAGAACAGATAACTTACCACAACTAGAACAGATAACTCACCCCAACCCCAGAACATATAACTTACCACACCCCCAGAACAGATAACTTACCACACCCCCAGAACAGATAACTTACCCCACCCAGAACAGATAACTTACCACACCCAGAACAGATAACTTACCACACCCCAGGGCAGATAACTTACCACACCCCCAGAACAGATAACTTACCCCACCCAGGGCAGATAACTTACCCACCCCTAGAACAGATAACTTACCCCACCCCTAGAACAGATAACTTACCCCACCCCAGGGCATATAACTTACCCCACCCCCAGAACAGATAACTTACCACACCAAGAATAGATAACTTACCCCACCCCAGAACAGATAACTTACCACACCCAGAACAGATAACTTACCACACCCCAGGGCAGATAACTTACCACACCCCCAGAACAGATAACTTACCCCACCCAGGGCAGATAACTTACCCACCCCTAGAACAGATAACTTACCCCACCCCAGGGCAGATAACTTACCCCACCCCCAGAACAGATAACTTACCACACCCAGAATAGATAACTTACCCCACCCCAGAACAGATAACTTACCACACCCCCAGAACAGATAACTTACCACACCCCAGAACAGATAACTTACCACATCTAGAACAGATAACTTACCCACCCCCAGAACAGATAACTTACCTCACCCTCAGAACAGATAACTTACCTCACCCTCAGAACAGATAACTTACCACACCCAGAATAGATAACTTACCCCAACCCCAGAACAGATAACTTACCACACCCAGAATAGATAACTTACCCCACCGCAGAACAGATAACTTACCACACCCAGAATAGATAACTTACCCCACCCCAGAACAGATAACTTACCACACCCCAGGGCAGATAACTTACCACACCCCCAGAACAGATAGATTACCCACCCAGAACAGATAACTTACCATTCCCAGAACAGATAACTTACCCCACCCCCAGAACAGATAACTTACCCGACCCCCAGAACAGATAACTTACCCCACCCCAGATCAGATAACTTACCCCAACCCCAGAACAGATAACTTACCACCCCAAGAACAGATAACTTACCCAACCCCAGAACAGATAACTTACACCACCCCCAGAACAGATAACTTACCACACCCAGAACAGATAACTTACCCAACCCCAGAACAGATAACTTCACCCCACCCCCAGAACAGATAACTTACCACACCCCCACAACAGATAACTTCACCCCACCCCCAGAACAGATAACTTACCACACCCCCAGAACAGATAACTTACCCCACACCCAGAGCAGATAACTTACCCCAACCCCAGAACAGATAACTTACCCCACCCCAAGAACAGATAACTTACCCCACCCCCAGATCAGATAACTTACCCCAACCCCAGAACAGATAACTTACCACCCCAAGAACAGATAACTTACCCAACCCCAGAACAGATAACTTACACCACCCCCAGAACAGATAACTTACCACACCTAGAACAGATAACTCACCCCAACCCCAGAACATATAACTTACCACACCCCCAGAACAGATAACTTACCACACCCCCAGAACAGATAACTTACCCCACCCAGAACAGATAACTTACCACACCCAGAACAGATAACTTACCACACCCCAGGGCAGATAACTTACCACACCCCCAGAACAGATAACTTACCCCACCCAGGGCAGATAACTTACCCACCCCTAGAACAGATAACTTACCCCACCCCTAGAACAGATAACTTACCCCACCCCAGGGCATATAACTTACCCCACCCCCAGAACAGATAACTTACCACACCAAGAATAGATAACTTACCCCACCCCAGAACAGATAACTTACCACACCCAGAACAGATAACTTACCACACCCCAGGGCAGATAACTTACCACACCC